>NW_017729022.1:96121324-96126494 GCF_001723915.1 Gavialis gangeticus | reverse complement strand
CCCTGCCAACCATGACCTCGCATTGTCGGCCCATGTTCATCTTGGAGTCAATAATGACTCCAAGATCTCTTTCTGCCTCTGTGCTCTCAAGTAGGGAGTTCCCCATTGTGTAAGTGTGCTGCTGGTTCCTACTGCCTAAGTGCAGCACCCTGCACATGTCCGTATTGAAACGCATCCTGTTCCTGTTAGCATAGAGGGAGTAATACATTTTTTCCCTTCAGATATACTTTGAAGACTACGCAGAGGGCATGCCTGTCTTAGTACACAGTAAAGAGGTGGAAGTTGCACCTTCTTAGAATGCCCTTCCACCATCCTCCTTTCCTATCCATTCTCACTTGAAAAACTGTAACTTTTACAGTGCTGGAGCAGTGGTTGAGGAAGGGCTGACTTCCCAATGACACTTGTTACAGCTTTATATCTTTAATACACCCAGTTTACCAAGCACTAATCAGGTTTGATCCTACTTTGCAGGAGATCAGTATGAAGTTTCATGGCAGTTGTTCCTTGCCCAGATTAAAGTTTTTACAAAGGTAATGGTAATAAAGATTTATGCCCAGGGAAGTAAACATCTGGGCAGCAAGTATCGCCTTGTCAACTGCATCTGGAGAGAATTATTCAGTGCTCCTGCTAACTTCTTCGTCCAGATAGACTTGACTAATCTCCAGTTTCCTCCAATCTTCTGGCAGAAAGCTAGTGGGGTTTGGTTTGCTTTTCAGGAAGATGGCCCACTAAACAAGCTCTTATTCTAGATAGTATTGCAGTATTTGTTGCTTGTTTATTGTTAAAAGCCTTTTTACCAGCTGTGGTTATTTCATTCAGCTGTCCATTTACTTGCATTAGCTGCAAATCTACTTTTTCTAGTTTAAGTTAATGGTTTGTTTCAAAATGTGTAGCACTGTTTCATGAGTTCTAAACTTTGGTTGTATTAATGCCTAACAGGATAGGGCTTTGTTTACATAACTGCTCAAGATGTATCTTCAGACCACACATGTACAAATACTGTAAACCACAGGAACTGGGGGCTCCTTTAATGTAGTTAAACTTAGTGCAGGGTTATATTAGGAAAAACAGGAACTAGAATTAATGAGGATCGGTGTAAAAGCTCCAAAGTGCTACTGCTACACGATGATCAAAACTGAAACAAATGGTTCATGAGAGAGATGCACATTTAATATGCCTGTACTTTGAAATGTCTTTCAAGTGCTCACACTGTTCAGATCTATAAAGAGACTTGAGTGGAATACTAGAAGTATATGAATGCTTTGGGAAATGACTTGGGTCATTATTGTAAGCACTTATTTACAAAACATAAATAAAAGTCTGAAGCATGATATGCAGCATGGGTGGTCCAAAACACAAATGCATCTTTCACAAGGAGATTATCAAACTCAACCCCCATATATAAGTCCAAAATGTATTTAAAAAAAAAAAATAACCCCACATTAACAATCATACAATTCATATAATCCAAAGCTTCAATATGATACTGCCTACAAATTGGTCTGCACTGGGAAAGGGAAGTAATGTCAGAAAAGATGTGAAACTTCTGTAAATGCTGAGTGTTTTTGAATGGTGATGTTACAGATAATGCTTATCTAAATCTAATGAGATTTTTATTTGGTTTTATTCTTGGTAATATAAAGTAAAGCATGTAACTGTCAAGGTAACACAATCAAACAAGTATGTAAATAAGTGATCCATTGCTACACATCCTTCACTTCCTTTAATGAAACTATAATAAATGACCTGTGGCTCATATTCTACTACAATATTATTGAAAGAACTCTTTCTAGAAAAACTGATCCCAGACGAGGAATTATTTCTATGAAGTTGACTACCATTATTGGCATTTGTAACACTTCTGGTATTTCTGCTTAAGGAAGATTTGCCTGAACAAAATTTCTCTTTGTAAAACTATGGCTTTTTGCTCTTGGTAATTGCAGAATTCTTCTACAGACAAACCATGTTACTCATTACTTGAATGTTAAGCTTATTAATCCTTCACCAATAATTTTTCCCTTTAGGCTTCTCATTTCTTTTGGGGACTTTGGGCTTTAATTCAAGCCAAATATTCTACCATTGACTTTGATTTTCTAGGGTAAGTGACTATACTATCTATAAATGATTAATTTATTTTCCTCAGGCAAATTTCTGACTCTCAAGATTGCCTGAGTAAGTTTTATTTTAGTTTTGTTAACATTTTTCAAGCAGGATTTTTTTAAAGAAATACCTGTACACACAATTTCTTATGTGTATAGTGAGATTATTTCAAGGCAAACAGGATGCCCAGATAAATTCCATTGACAAAAAATGTGAGAAGTTCACCCTGTGATGTCTTAAAACCTTTTTATTTTAAAACATGACCTATATCTGTGAAAATATGTCAGAGTACTTTATAGCAGTGTAAGAGTGTCACCATGATGGTCCAGAAGTTATGAGAGGGGCAAGGATTTCTTAGGGTGATTATCTTTTATTGGACCAACTGTGTAGTTGGAATAAAGTCAAACAAGCTTTTGAATGCAAGACATTGTTTCCTGTGATCAGAGACCTGAGGATGTCTTGCATTCGAAAACTTCATAAATGCTTCATAAATATTGATGGTTTAAGTTTCACAGACTGAGCTTTTAGATGGGCAAATTTCTGAATTGGAGTGGTAGTGTCACAGAAGCTGAGTGACTTGGTCCCAGTGATATCGTGTCCATATTGGAGCTGAAAATGGCTCCCATTAGGTCTGAGACTTAAGAGTTATGTGCCCTGAGCAAGGGCTTCCTGACCTTCACATGGCAAGGGGTGTTCCACAGACATAATCTAAATGCTTTCCTCAATGATCCTTCACAGGATTTAGTGCCTTACCCAGATAATGGCTGATGTTGTGGGGTTGAGGTAATAAAACATCAGTGTCCTTGCTTTTTGGAGGGAAAGACATTGTTTATTAAGACAAAAGTGTGTCTGTTCTGAAAACTCTTTTACTTAAACTAAGATGCCACTTTAACACAAACATAAATTAGTAATCTGAGCCTTGTGGTTACTAAACAAATAAGCTGATTTCAGTGTTTTATTTTACTTGAACGTAGTGTTTGCAACTTGTTGAACTAGTGAATCAGGCTGTCATAAGATTCTCAAAATTCAAAGTTTTCTAGACAGTAACCACTAGATGGCACAGTATGCTAAATAAATAAGCACCACTTCCTAGGACTTCAGAATAATGGGAAATTATCCAATGAGGTTTTGAGACTCTTGGCATAAGCAGTTGGACTTTTTAAGAATTCTCAGGTCTTCCTAACTCTTTCAATTTTACTTTTTGAATAGGTATGCAATAGTTCGTTTTAACCAGTATTTCAAAATGAAGCCAGAGGTCACAGCATTAAAACTTCCTGAGTAATGAAGAAGGAACTTAAAATGAAGAAGCAATCCTAGAGAATAACTACTTTTTTTTTTTTCTGAGAACAGATACTGGAAAAAGCTAAACATTTGTTAAAGTACTATAATGTTCACTTGGTTGTTTTGCTTTACAAATGATGCCTCTAAAACAGTCTTTTAATGTTAAATCTAATGAAGAGCATACCTACTGCTGTTGATGTAAAATGGATTAGAAATTTGCTAAATCTATAAAAAGTTTGTAGAGATGGCAAGGTAATCCTTTCTTTTGTAATTTAACAGGTTGTATGTGAATTATTTATTATGAGTTTAACATGATTCCATTGCTGCTTTCATCACTTTCTGTAAGAGTTGAGTGGAGACAGTGAAATTGTTCCAAAGGATTTGTTTTTAGCATTTATTTTATTAAAGTAACGTTAACTTATATTAAACTGTACATGGTCAGAAAACTTTTAATCTTTGAACTGTATACAAAAAGTATGTGAATGGTAGTACACAGTAATTAGGGGAAGGAAGAGGAAGATAAAAAGCAGCTTTCCACATCATGGTACTTTTTATAAAGAGGTTTCCCTGTCTGTTGTGATGGATAAATGCCAATATTTTGATTTCCCTCCCCCCTTCTGCTTAGTGTACTACTCTGTAGAACTGTGAAGGTTTTGTGACCCTCTGATTATTCAGGAATATGTACCATCGCACAGTGTCTAACAGGAAGTGTACCAAACTGACTAAGGTGGAAGGATTTCTTGTTTTGGTAAATGTACATTTTTTTTAAAAAAAAAAGACCACTATTTTAACATCTCAAGTTATTCCTTCCCATTAAAAAAAGTTTTTCAAAACTGTTTGAACACTATGTTCTGGACTATGTGTATATTTTAACATTGCAATAGCAGCCAACAGGATGGACTCGTGATCTAAAGCTTAGTGAATGGAAATCCTGTTGCACTTGGGAGCAAAACAATAATTGCCACTTAAGTTTACAATCTATATATCATTTTAATCTTTCTTTTTTCACTTCTTTCTACCCTCTACTTCTGGGGGGGTTTTAATACTTAGTCTAGTAGTTGTAGATTCTCTTACATGTTCTCATTTTCCTACCAAATAATAACAGAAATTTTACTAGTACATTCTCACATTCAGAGAACTTTCTCCAAATGTATGAGGTTTGAACAAATGAGGCTTTGATCATAAAACTTTTTAAAGAGCTGCAATACCAAGAATGGTCTGAATTACAAAATATGAATTGAAAACATTTGCTTAGTAACACTGTGCAGGTGGAAAGGAGGCTTTAAATCTTAAATTGCTGTGTGGAGTTGAGCAGCCACCTAGACAACTCCAATTATTCCTCTGAAAACTTTGCACTTTGGTCACTTAAGTGCCCACGTGTACAAAGTCCGAGTGTGCGCATATACAATATATGCAAACACAAACTTACCTTAAGAATAGATATGGGGAGCCTGATGCACAGACTCCAGCAAAGATATTTATTCAAATTGCTTTGTAGTACAGTGTCATTTACACACAAGCTTGACAAAAGCTTGGATTGTACCAGGATGCTTAAAGCAATCAATGTGGATGAAACGCTTTCACCTTAAAAACAGTTGTGAATGTAATTTTGTTGTTTTACAAAAGCAAGTCATTTCTTAAGTTTTGTATTCAGTAGTGACTAGTCCCAATCTTGTATTTCCAACAATCACATTCTTAAAACAGCAAAATAAATGGGTAAAAAAAAATTTTGAGTGATTTAACATTTTTGTTAGTAATTATTAAAAAAAAAAAAAAAAAAAAAAAAAAA
>NW_017729022.1:96112374-96121285 GCF_001723915.1 Gavialis gangeticus | reverse complement strand
TAAAAAAAAAAAAAAAAAAAAAAAAGTAATTAGATTGGGCAGATTCTCTTGGTATAGTCTAAAGAACTGAGTAGCTAAAACTCAAAGTTACACTTTCCTTTTGTAGCACTAGCAAGGATGTTTCTAGAGCTCCTTAAACTAGCAAGCAGTGAGTAGTTTTTAATATTAGTATCCAAAATAAAACCTGACTTCTCACTAAGAGCATGAATCTGACAATCTTGCATTTGGTATTCCATGCTCCACGAGGGGTGCTTCTCATTTCAGCATGCCATGTCTTGGACTAAGATTCTGCTCAGTGTGGGAGTGTTTCAGCTCTCGATTTCAGAACTGTGGTAAAAGCAGTCTTTTTGACCAGAGTGGTTGGTCTATTTCTTGTACTATTCATGTGTAGTTTAGAAATATGTGGAAGTGAAAATGTAGCAACATTTTCAATTATTTTAGTCTGGGGAAATTAAATTAATGGAGCCTTGTCTCCCAGCTACTCTAAAGGCTCATCTTGTATTTTAAAATCTATATAGGGGTGGCTGTTTGTTTTTAAAGACAGTACAATTGCTGTTAAGCTGAACTCCCTTGTCACATGCTAGTACTATTTTGTTTTGGAATTGTGCTGTGTTTTGTTTTGTTTTTAAGCTTGTTTTTACAGTGCAGGTAACCATGTTCTCGCATATTTGGCTTCACGTTTGGAGCTCAGCCTTGGTTATGCAGAGCTTCTAATTCCACTGAACTCTCTTTATGTAGAGCTCACAAGCAAGAATATTAGCACCATAAGTTTTGTTTGAACTAAATTTTAAAAGCAGAAGGCTACTTAAAAGTTACAAGGCTAGGCTTGGCACTATAAGTAGAAGCTTGGTTTTTCATTCATACGTTAAAAGTACTGCTGTGCTCCAACTCCCATTCAAGACTAAAATGTGATAAGCTTGGAATTTCTGCAATAAGCTGCTCTTGAGAGATGCTGTTAGGGAATGTTCCTCAGTTTTATTTGGTGCTGCTTGGACTTTCCTCTTCTGCTAGAAGATACTCTGCGAATTGGGGACAACCACACAGTTGTCAAAGGGTAAATGAGGACAGTTTTACAGTGTGCCCATTACATAGGCAAATCACTGCAGAGTGCATGTGCTTGTAAGCTGTGGTAAATGACAGCTAGCCTCCTAAGTAGCCACCCTTCAGCTTTTGTGGGGTAAGAGCATATGCACAGGTAATTACAAAAATAGCTACAATGTAGATCCCCAGCATTGTTTACCTGCTGGTGTAACTAGTTTTTATGCCCACAGCAGAGTCAGCTAGTAGCTAGGGGGTTGTGGGTTTGCAAATAATTGGCCTGTAGCTGCAACTGCACAAGCTTTTAATCAACCACCTGAACACTCAAATAAGGAACACACGTTTGTTTGCTGAAACTCATTTTGAAAGTTCACTCTTTGTAATAATTTAAGGGTATTTAAAGAAAAAATGAGCTCTGGAAACATCCCTGTGTAATTCTGGCTTTGACTAATCAAGAAGTTATTCTGTTGCCTTTGTTAAACTAAGGGCATGAATGCCTAAATTAATAACTCTTGCTGTAGTTTTAAACCTATATTGTAAATATAAAGAGGGTTGTTAACAATGGCATTCATGCATGAATAGCATCATTCAGTAGACCTGTGGCCTGGTTGCTTTTGTAAAGCAGAATAGTGTGCATTTTTTTTCTTCTGACACATTTCTGTAATCAGACCTGGTTAATCCATGCCTGATTTACTAAAACATCTAAACATTAAAGACTTAAGTGATAACCAATTTCACATGACTTTAAAACTCCATCTGTGATTCTTAATCTGCATTTCAGAAAGGCATTATTAAACTGATTTTCATTAACTGGGTCTGAGTGCATATGTACATACAACAGTGTAAATAACCATTTGTAAATTAGTGTGAATTGTACTGTATCTTGCATTTATGGATTTGTGTATTGCATTGTACTCTCTCCTTTGTAGAAATTTTGATGTAAAGAAGATATCCAACCTTTGTGTGCTGACTTTTGTTGATCTTGTTGTTGTTAAATTGACCATATTCAAGGGATCTGTGTGTGTTGTGTGATAATCAGATACACACCCTGTAACAAAACATATTAATTTTGTTATTAAGGCATCCACCATAGTCTTACTGCCTCTGCTGTCTGCTTTCCATTTGCTTTTTATGTTAACATCTGCTTTTTGGGAATAATGATTCTGAAAATAAAGGAATTAATACAGTAATATGCTTAAGAAAAATTATATTCTAGTACTAAGGCAAATTTAAAATGCTAATTAAAAGAAGATGTATTGCCCTTCAATATAGGGGAAATTGTTGAATCTCATTCACTCTAAATGGGAACACTTGTAATTCTTCACATACATCATTGGCAGCTGGTCACTTCTGAACAGAAATATTAAGGACCCTTTCTATAGAGTATTGTTCCTGTAGTAACGGAAGTGAGTTATGGTCTGTTAGAAAATTCCTAAACCAGCAGTTTCCAGTGTATGTAAACTGTTGTCATAGAAGCATTAATTATTAACCCTGTAACTTTGTGAATGTTATAATAAAAGACCAAATCATTAAAATACTTCTGGCTGTCATTTTCCAGAACACTTAAACTACTAAATTTGTGGCCCACTTATCCTTGTCACAATTAGTGTCCTCTATCAAATCCCATTCTGACGTATTAGGAGGAAAATACAGTACTATCTATACTACTAGTACTATACTACTATAGTAATATCCAGCTTTTTCTCAGAATAAGCTTTTCCTAGATCAGTAGTCAAATGGAAGAGTGAATTGGTCTGTCTTGTCTGTGAATTGAATAAAGTGACAGTTTTAAAGTAGACCTTGTACTGTTGATGCCAATACTTGCATTTTGTATGAAAGTGCAACAGCATACAGTTATTTTTAAATGTTTACTGTAATATATTAACTGAATTCTGTCAGATGCATCTTTTCTCTTTAATGATCCTGCCTAGGATTAGACCAAGTTTCTTAACCCCATAGCCATTCTTTCTTTCTTGTATAGAAGTTACAGCTATATTCCAAGTAGTCATCCAACTTACTATAAACAGTTATTAGGTTAGGAGGTCCCCCTGTTCTGAAAGTATTAACCTCAGAAACAAGCTGACAAATACAGTGGCTCTACGCAATTACAATTACCTTTTTAACTTACTGTGGTATTGAGCCTCTTGTCATGGCTGTGATTAACAGACTTGTTGGAAAATATTGGGGCACAGAGAAGGCAGAAGGATTTTGTTTTTAAATGTACATGATCTTGGTTGTCAAGTTGACACAGATGACTCTGTAACTTCTATTCTGTCAGAATCCATGTGCCAGACAAAACAAGTACTGATGCTTTTTAGAAGCTAGATATTTCATGTTACCTAGGGTCCTGGAAAGCATTATTTAACTTTAAATGCCTTGGGGATCTAACAAAAAGTATCAAAAGGTCAGTATTTGAGGGGAGGAGGGATTCACAAATTACAAAGAGGGGGAAATAAGCCAGTTGAAGCTTTGGTCTGCCTTTTGATCTCACTATATTTTTGCAGTTCACAGATTTTAATCAAATTCTAAAGGAAAAATTGCTCAGTGCTGAAGCTGAACTACTTCAAAAAGGAAGTTGACAGTTAACAGAAGTTAAACAGTATCCTTAGTGCCCTTCCACTAAAACTTTTTTTAATGGACATACTTGTTTAAATCACCTTTTTTCTTGCTAAAACCTTCTACTTTGTACCCACCAGATTCCAGTCCCTTTTATTCTCACGGCAATTGCTTTGTGGGTGGTTCGGTGGGCTGACTCCTACCCATCAGTTTGGGCTCTCTAGTGCTGTTTTGGTATTTTGTTTTAATATATGCCTTTCAAAAAGATACATTTGAAACATATTAAATACAAAACTGCTAGTTAGCAATTGGCTTCCTGTCCTCTTTCCCAAATGCAAGAGGTAATTCCAGTTGATGAACAGTAAAAACTTGATCATGTTTCCACATGGTGTAGTGCAATCTCGCAGCTGATCTTTTTCTGTACCTTTTAATGGCATAGGCTTAACACAGTTGGTATAGTTAGTTAAGAAAAATGCAGCAAAGTCAGAGCTTGTTCTGGGACAATGTAGGTGTTCTGCTAGCTAACCACACAGCTGGAATGAGGGAAGTTCTCTGAGGTG
This sequence comes from Gavialis gangeticus, assembly GCF_001723915.1. Taxonomy (NCBI): domain Eukaryota; kingdom Metazoa; phylum Chordata; order Crocodylia; family Gavialidae; genus Gavialis; species Gavialis gangeticus. The sequence continues at coordinate 96,117,131 of NW_017729022.1, read as the reverse complement.
GTAGAACCACACAAGTCCAGATGGCCCACAACAACATGAGCCAACCTTTGTGGCCTACAGACCTCTGGAATGGAAAAGAAAAATGTGTAAATTGTTTGCACGTGCCAGTTGTGTGGTACTGTTCTACTGATGTGGTCAGACACTGGAAATTGCATTGTCTGACTTCAAGAGAATTTACCAAATGATCTGTTCAATTATGTTTATTACTTTAACAAAAAAACTGGCCAGTGACTGAAAATAAATTTTCTTAAAACTATCCTATAGTTAAAAGTTTGTGCACAATTGGTTTGTTTGTATAAGAACAAATAATTATTTGGCTTTTCAAGATCCTGACTGGTTTGGAATAGATGAATAGCTTAATGATAGCTTCTTATTCAATGACAAAAAGAGGTGATTGAAATGGGTTTAAACTGGCAGAGTGATCTGAGCAGAGGACAGATCTACAGACACTGGGTTTCTCATTCAGGACATTACACTGACTCCCCTATGGTCTTTAGAAGTGGTTTAACCTCTACGTTCCAGTTTTTCTATCTTACAGACATTTTAATTTAGAAACTTCTCAGGAATGCTGTGACCGTTAAGGTTTGCCTGTATGAAGAAAATGAAAAGCACTGAGTTCTGACTTTATCGCATTGGAATCAAAAGTTGGAGAAAAGTATCAAAGGACATGAGCCACTTTAAATCTAATTTTTAATCTTTTTAAGACAGAAGGTTTTTGAGGTCCTACTGTGTATTGTTTCTGTTGCTTTTTTACAACCATAATTTACCATCTTAAAAAGGGTTTTGTGGGGTGTGTTTGTCTTTCACACCAGGGAGAGATCCACAAGATGAAAGCGATTATATGAGAAAATAATTTTAAAATGTCTATCAGCAATGTACTCACACTCATGCATGCACACATACAGAGTAAGTTGAAAAAAAATCTTTCTAATTTCTTAGTCATCGTAATCTTAAGTGTTATCAAAGCAGCCACTATAAATGTAGCAATGATGATTTCTGTTTGTATCTCAACTGAAGTCTATGGTAGTGCTATACTGCTTTCTACAAAAGTGTTTTGAATAGTCTGGGCAGTGAGAAGCTATCAATATCTTAAATGTAACTTGAAGTGGGTTTATTGGTCCCATTATTCCAGCTACCCAAACCTGTGTAAACCCTTTCAGAGATGGGGCTATAGCATAATAAGGAAACATTCCACCATGTCATTGTCTAGAAGATATTTTTTGGTATGGTTTTTATTGTTACATTTTTGCTAAGTATGTATTAAATGGGTTTTGTCTAAAAATAAAACAAAAATAGCTAGACATATTATCTTAGTGGTGTGTCAGTTAATGTGCATTCTGTTCATTCCTCAGCTCTTATTAGAATGCATTGTATTTCTTTTGACTCTAAACATTGCGTTGATGCTGTATTTTAGTAAAGGCCTTCTACCACCGATCAAATAAGGAATGTATCTTTCAAAGAGAAGGACACTCATTTTGTAAATTAAACTGGTGGAAACAAGGAGCTGGTTTCTTATGGTACTGTTGGCATGTATTTTGATGATTTTGCTTTTTAGTGGCTTAAATGCAGCAGCATGCAATAGCTCAGCTATTATTCAGGCTATGTATTTTCCTTTTAATGCCACTCATTTGAGGTGTTTAATGATTCCTCTGGAAATGGTATTCTTTGGGATTTAGTACTTGGCTTCCAAAAAACAGCCTATAAACAAATCTGCCTTATGAATTAAAGGTGGTTTTGGTCATTAAGCAACACACTTATGAGAGAGGAGTTAAGTGGAGAATTAGGAAGTGGTGTGAATGAACCACTTAACACCCACTACTCCTACAGTCATGCAACTGACTCACACTTACCACAATCAGTTATTTTTTGGGACAGAACCTGTATACCTATTCGTATTTAGGGCTAGATTATATACTAAAACCTCCAAATGTTTGATACAATCCATATTACTTTGAAGCATAAATTGCCATTAACATCTAAGGAGACTACTCCTGAGAATCATAGCATGACCTTAGTCAGTGGTGTTTTGGGGTTCTAACAAAAATTGATGTTTGAAATGTAGCTCTAAAAAATCCTGTTAATTCTACACTATCTTTCACCCTTAAAAAGACTCATGTCACTGATGCATCTAGAAGAGGGGATTCATATAACTAGATAGTAGATTTTAGTTGCACTCAAATTCTCATAGTTTGTAATGACCATATTGGGAGTAACATTTCTTGAGCCCAGTTCTGCTTTTCCTCATGTACATGCAGGGCTTACTGCTGTCCATGGGAATTGATTTCATGGAACTAAGGGTAAAACTTGCCTTCTAGTTTCATTTTAAATATGTTTGAAATAAACATGAGTCTTCCCTTATATAGCCATTAGAGGAATATAGTACTTTTAAAAACACAATCTAAATTAGTACAAAGAAGTCTCGTAATACTTCAGCTTTGTGTAAGTGTAACCTATGCTGGAAGAATTCAGCCACATGAATCTAGTTTTTCTGATGGCACCTTTTAATTTGATCTCAGAATGAACTTAAGTAAGCTAAGGCTGCATGCATGCATTCAAATAACCTGGAAGATTTCTCACAAGTTTCTTCTCCTGGTAGAAAAACTAACCTAGTTCATTCAAATGCTGAGGCCCTTGAAGAGCAGAGAGCTTGCCCTGCTGATGCTGTGCAGACAGGTGAACCCTATCCACACATCTCGGCCTGCTCCACAGATTCCTGAGTTTGTCTGGTGACAGATGGCAGCAGTGCACAGGGAAACTGATAGGTTGACTGTGAGCAGCACAATGTAGGATTGATAAAGGGGGTGGGGGATGTTCTGCCCCCTGCTCAACTGCGGCAACAGTCCAGAGTCCAGCACATGCTACTGTCTCCTTAGGGGGTTTGAGGGGAAGGAGCAAAGCACCCTGGGATACTGAAAAACTGTACTGTGGATTCTCTCAAAAGAAAATGTGTACAGCTGTTTGTTTTCCTAGGAATATTTAATCCTGCTTGTTCCCAGGTTATTTTTTCTCCTGGAGTGGACTTCCTAACATCTATACATTTGTGGTTTCTCCTAGGAGAGCAGTGACTCTCCCAGGGGAAACTTAATGTCTGTTATGTGGTAAGTCTTACAACGTGGAGCTGTAACAGAAGGAGCTTTGTACTATCAAATGCAACCGTTGCAATTATACTTATTTTACAGTGTGGTTTAACTATATGACACAACAAAGCTTGCTTCATAAATCAGTGACAAAATTAAATGGAAAAAAGAAATCTGGACTGATAGATACCATATGACTCATCTTTTGATTTGCTGAATTTTCCCTTGTAAAAGGTCAATAATTGGATTGTAGTGATATGCATTAAGAATTGCATAGTTTGAGATTATCAAATGCCTCAGCTTCATTTGGCCTTCACTGACCTAAACAAACCATTTCTCTTATCTACAGTTTTGCTGCAAAAGTAGTAATACTGCAGTTATGCATGGATAAATCTTTTAGCAATTTATTCATGTTTAGAATAAAATGATCAAACAATGTCAAAGTTGTAAATTCAAATATTGGCTGCTTAGCTTTATCCAATCAACATCTGTCTGACTTTTCCTTCATGAATCTTCAAGATTCTCTAACATAGCAGCTGTAGCTGGTCTTCTGTTAATTATCCCATATTCACTGAGAGTGAATTATCTTCTTGGATTATATGCCAATTTAAAAATGCCCTTGTGTTAAAGGCCTTGTCCTAAAACTCACTCTCTTCTCCTGAAGTTTACTAAAATATGTGAGCAAGCCCTTTTTAGGAAGTCCAAAGTTGTGTGCGAATCTAATTAAGAATTGTCTTGCAACAAATTCAATTAGTGACGGTTTGCCATGATCTATGACATTAGGTAAAGGGATGCAATTAGGCGATAGTATGAGACATACCAGTAATATTTTCCTTCAGTGAGAGGATAATGAAAGCTTTTTCAAAGGGAGACATTATCTTGCCCTGCTTGTGCTTCTGACGCCTCCTGGACACTAAGTTTTTTTTTTGACAGAAAACCTCAGTGCCTAAACTTCAGTAGTTATATATGCCCAGATGGTCTGTTATCTTGGCTGAGCCAAAAGCCTTGCTCGTACCTTCACAAATTAGGTGTCCTTTATACCTATACCCCTAGGGGGGCCCAAATCAGTAGGTGCATTCTGAGCATGCCCAACCTTGACTCAGTGTTGTGAGTATAGCACCCACAGCAATTTTAATCAAAAACAGGAGAAAAGAGTGGTGCTGATGTTGCCCACCTAAAAGCCTTGTGGTAACAGCATTAGACTAGGAAGTGGAAGACCTAGGGTGTTTGTAGATGTGCTGGGAGGCTGCCCTGACACTAATTTTACAGCTATTGATGAGCTTTAGTTAAAGCACCCTTAATGCCATTTTGAAGCATGGGGGTGCTAAAACACAAGATGCTACAGCACTTGGTTCCAACATGCCCCCCCCCAAGCATGTGTAAAAATGCCCATTGATTCCAAACTCTCCTTAGTCTGGAATTCTCCTTGGCTTATCTTTCAAGAGAGCATCTTTACTATGCTAGAGGCCAGGCTAGGATGGGGACATGCAACCACCCAACTTGTGAAGAAGCTGGGCCACTATACAGACAAAATTCATGGGAGTGAAAGGAGAGCTTGACCAGTTCAGTTATGAATGTGTTTCCTTCAGAGAGGAGAGGAGATCTCCACCTGTGCCTAACACCATGCTGTTTGCTTTAGAGTCATTGGATAAAAATGCAAAATGTTGGCAGTATGGACAA
>NW_017729022.1:96106692-96107374 GCF_001723915.1 Gavialis gangeticus | reverse complement strand
GTTTCCTTCAGAGAGGAGAGGAGATCTCCACCTGTGCCTAACACCATGCTGTTTGCTTTAGAGTCATTGGATAAAAATGCAAAATGTTGGCAGTATGGACAAGAGCACAGGCCTTTCTGCTCTGAAAGAGAGTACCTTCATCAATGGGCTAGAAAATCATAATTTCTCTAGTTTCCATTTGTTTTCTGCCCCATTAATTTTGTTTTCTTGGCTACACAGTAGTTGAATACTTTTTTGTAAAAATATATGTATAATTATATATACATCATCTAACATAAAATTTCCATCACACCTTAAAACCACATTAAGAAACTGCACACCCATTATAATAAATGCACCCGCTCCCTTGCATCTCCGTGCACCCACCCACCTCCCTTTCCCTAACCCCATCACAAACTCTTAGTCCTAGCCCCTATCTGGGGTTTACATTCTCAGTTCATTCACAGTCCTCATCATTAGCTTCCACTGCTACTGATTCTACTGCTGTCTTCCTTGCTGTCTCCACTGTGTTGCTGTCTTTTTCATTCTCCTTGTCCACTCCCCTTCCGAAGGTGGGGGGGGGAGGAGGGGCGGTCTTTGAACATTCTGTGCCGAGCATCTCTTTTCCAGGTGGAGTTGGCTGCATTCTTTCTGTCCTCTCCCACCGATTTCTGGTAGTAGGACTGGAGTTCATTCAAAAACA
>NW_017729022.1:96104222-96106681 GCF_001723915.1 Gavialis gangeticus | reverse complement strand
CCGATTTCTGGTAGTAGGACTGGAGTTCATTCAAAAACATTTTGACATGGTCTGTTTCCTCGAGCTCCGTGTGTCTGTACAACAGTAGTTGAATACCACTCCACTTGGGCTGGAACTCACTCTTGGAGTTAGTCCAGCTGTGCAGTGGAGGGCAGCCCAGCCCCTATCTAGCTGCATGCGAAGGCGGGGGTGTGGCCCAGCTCCAATTCAGCTGCATTGTGGGGGTGGGAGATGTTGCTCAGCCCCAATCTGGCCATGTGTGGGGGCAGGAAGCACCTATCCCATATCTGGCTGCACACAGCTTGGGATTTTGGCAGTGGGAAGGGGTAGCAGCATTTATTGCCACTGCTCCCCTGGTGCCAAATTTCCCAGCCTGTGGTGAGCCCTGTCCATTGCATGTGATGGTTCAGCAGGCCACGTCTGGCCTGTGGGCTGAGCACTCCTCTAGCTTGCTGCTTAGGTCTCTGGAGCTGTGGAGCTGAATCTGAGGAGGGCTTAGAAAGATTTGAGATGAGCCTGGTGTTGGCTGCTGTTGACATCTCTGTTTAGCAGGTTGAATGCTGCAAATTCCCCTTCCAAGAGACCTCAGGCACCTAATATCAGCTCATGAATGGCACTCTGAAACTGGTGCTGAACTTTGTCACAGTAATGCACAGGGTTGCTGTTCCTAAGCCCCTTGGTAAATCTTGTTCTCAGATCTCATGCCAAAACCTCTACAGCTTTACTGTGTAATGCTGGTAGTTAGAGAAAAGAGAGTTGGGGGTTTTTTAATATAAGCTGGCTTTAAGCCCATTAGGATGGAACCTCTTTTCCATGAAGCATATTCTTTTGCAGTCCTTCAGACAACTGATCTCGACTCTGCTGTATGGAGACACTGGAAAGTCTTATATGAGAAGGGAACACACACAGGTTTTTAAACATGATTTCACTTTCCTGTCCTATAAGTATGGTGTCACCTGTTGTTCACCTGCTTGCTCTTCACTTCAGCTTTCTATGGTGTTATGTGTATAAAGATTCCTGTTTTTGATCCTTTGGGATGAAGAGTTTCATAAATATTATTTGAAGGGGTCTCAATTATTATGTACCTACTAGGGCAGTGGTGTTCAATCTACACTCTAGTATATCTAGCCTTCAAAGTGACTGGATCTGTTCTAGAATGAGGGAGATCAGTGGCAAACAGCTCAGCCCAGCACATCCCATTTCCTGCCCTGCACTGTGCTGTTCCTGCAGCCCTGCCTGTTCTCTCCCTTTTTCCTCCCCTATAGCAGGTGCTGCTTAATTTCCTCTATTCCCCATTTTCCTAGGCAGATGCTAACTAAGGAAGTTCTCTTGGTAAGCTCCCTCTCTTCCCCCATGTGGCAGGTACTATTTACCAGAGGAAATCTCCCTTCCCTCCTTCTGGCAGCCACTTCCCTCCCCTCTTTCTCCTTTCCCTCCTTCCCTGACTAGAGGGGAATGGTGCCTCCAGGTTGCAAGCACCTGGCCTACTGCTCTACAAAAATTGAGCTCTACTGAACTAGAATATTTAGGCCAGTGGTTCTTAACCTTTTAGATTCAGAGTACCCCTGGATAGACTTGAGGCAGATCTGGAAAGACCCTTTGGAAAATGTCAGCTCTTAGTTTTCATTTTTTGCTTACAGAAAAATAATGAAGCAGTTTTTTCTATTGCAAAGGACTCAGAAAGATCACAGCTAAGGTTTCCTATTTAAAATCTCTGGATTTATCTTGTGAATCATGGTTATAAGGCTAATAGTACTAATGTTGGGTAGCACCACATGGCACCCCACACCTGGTTGAGAATCACTGATTTAGGCATTTGAAATAAGCCCAGGAAAGCTGATTTTATCTAAATAATCTGGTTTATTTGAGATGGATGCACAGCTATTATTTTAATTCATTTTTTTTCAATGAGTGCCTTTAGTTCTCTGTGCCATGCTTTCCCAGGACAAGCTTCAGCGCACACCCACAGGTGGCAATGGAGCCTCAGTGAGTGTGTCTTACAGTGCCATTAGCTTTTCAAGCCAGCATATTTTTTGTACTGCAGCATGTCATCCATTGAGTTAAACAGGAAAAGGTATTCTTTTATCTCTCAACGAGTTGCAGCCAAGATCTGTAATTGCCTTGCTCTTAATGTTGCATAATTGTTAGCAAGACTCAAGCCAAGCATTAATGAATTTCACCAGAACTTCATTTTTTTAATGAGCATCATTAATCGTTAGTCATGCATGCTATAACCTACACTTTTCTAAAGCAAGGGTTTGCCAATTGTGTTGTACTTTACAGACAGTAGCATATTCTCTCCTCCTCCTCTTCCTCCTCCCCCAGTGAAACAACCACCACAAAAAAAGACTATACATGGTGGGGGAGGGAAACCAAGAGCCAGGTGGTTTGACCTTTTAAATGCTTGAGAATTTCTTCTTAAAGGGCTTAGCTTTCTAGCAGCTGTTACTGTGCTTTTT
>NW_017729022.1:96103514-96104211 GCF_001723915.1 Gavialis gangeticus | reverse complement strand
GCATTCATACATCCAATGTATGTAGGGGTTGTAGAATTTCTTCTTAAAGGGCTTAGCTTTCTAGCAGCTGTTACTGTGCTTTTTTCCTTAGCTCTACTTGTAGGGCAGGTGTGAGAGCTGGTGGGCAATAAAGCCAATGCAGATAGCTTAGATTTTGGCCTGGCCTATCCCAAAAGAAGCATTTCATGATGCTACCCCACAGTGTGACTGTTCATAAGATACTTGTCTTTCAGGTCTGAAGTGGTTGGGCACCTTTATTTTTATAATTGATTTAACACTACTTCCATCTTTTGGATTCTGGAAATGGAGGTGTCAAAAGCAAACAGAAAAACACAAAAAGGCCTTCTTCCTGGTTTACCAGCCCAATATGTTCAAACAAGTGAGTGATTATGTGAACTAAGCTGTTTTTGTTTTATGCAGTACTTCTCTCTAACCCAGTAATAGTCACCTTGTGCAGGTGAGTTAAGCTAACATTCTAGGTCATGTGTAGACTAAAGAAGGGGCATGTGTGCACGACACTTTAAAGCGGGTTAAATGCTCTTGTATTAAATGACTTGGGGTGCAGCAAACTAAAACTCCTCCAAGGAATTTGTTTGCTGCCCTACAGCCATTGAGTGAAGCACTGGGCTCCATGCAGCTCAGGGGCTCTGCAGGAAGCCTGCATAGGCAGCCTGGCAGCAGCCGGTGAAAGCAAAAA
>NW_017729022.1:96101263-96103504 GCF_001723915.1 Gavialis gangeticus | reverse complement strand
AAAAAAAAAAAAAAAAAAAAAAAAAAAAAAAAAAAAAGCAGCGAGCTTGATCTTTTTTTCTTTTTCTTCTCCTGGAGCCTGCTTGAGCTGCGCAGGGCCCCGGTGCTTCCCTCCACAGCTGCAGAGTCCCCATTTTGTCTACACACACCCCTAGGGTGCCTATATATGTGTTCCAATGCATTCTAATTAGAATACTTTAGCATCGCCACAGCATTATGTGTATAACCCCCCCGCAGGTTTAAAAATGGCTGCTGGGGTGCTTTAACTAAAGCTTGTTGAACAAGCTTTAGTTAAAGCATCCTGTGGCCATTTTTAAACATTTTGGGGCTTAATACACATAGTGCTCCAGCATTTTAATTAGAGCAGCTCTCTGGGAACTGCTCTAAATAAAACGCCCCCTCCCTCCCACTCCCAAGCACATGTATAGGCAGTAATAGTGTGGGTTTCAGACTGTGTTGCCGCTACTTAAAAATATTCTATAACAAAAGCCTTGCTCTCCAACAACATATATAAGATTTGACCCAAGAAATGACACCATTGTCTCGAGCAGGATATTCTAGCTAGATAAATGGCTTGCACTAAAGATTTCATAGGAATGTTAAAACAAGTTTCTCTTGCTGTAGCCTGCATAACTACAAATATTGTTATTTGGACAAAAAGGGGTTTGGCCAGCAAAGTACGGAGACAGAATGCTGAAAGTTTACTGCTTTCTAAGGAGAAACGATCTAAGGAGAGCTTGCAAGTTGGAGACTGAAACTAATTTCCTTGTGTTCCCCTGGCTTACATTTTCAAACAGAGCTAATAATTTGGGGTAATGGAGAAGAACACTTGGCACTTGTTACATTCATACTCTGATTACTTAGGCTTCTATACTGAAAGAAGTTGAGGGGAAAATTTTGAAAATAACTGGACTGGGCCTTAAAATGTAAAGGCAGAATGGACTCAGGCTTGCTCATTGAACAAAGTATGGAGAAGGTGAATCTGGAATGTCTTGGGTAAAAAAGCCTACTGTAATCAGCAGGGCTCCTACTGTTAACATAACAGGCTGTGGGGTAGTGTGATAGAAAAGGTTTTAATGGGGTGATAGCTAATGCACATTCAGTCCTGGTAGAACTGTAAATATTCCTACTTTTTCCATGTTGGTCTTTGAAGAAAGAACCTGGAGGAGGAGGTAAGGGGAGGAGGCTGAGTAATTCAAATTAAAAGTAAAATAAATGGAATGCATCAGTAACTTGATGAGACCAAGGCCATTATGCTCATTTTTCATCCTGAACTTTTATAAGTCATGTCTTACAGTAGCCTGATTTATGGCTACTTCACTTTAAAAGTAATATGCTTGTGCTAGAATGTTGCAAATTGAGAAGTGCTGCAAGTGCCAAAATATGCAATATGTTAAATTTTGCTTCAGAGTAATTTTATTTCAGTCCTCACCTTGGAAATGTTAATATATTTTTTCTTGACAGTGCCAGACTGAATGAGGGGATTTTTGTTGAATCATACACGCCTTTATACTGTTAACCAATATATATGGTAAGTCAAGTGAGTTAAGGAGCCAATATACAAAACTTACCACTGACTAGGAGCCAGGAGTCCTGAATACAACTCCTGGTTCTGCCACGGTTTACTTTGAGCTAATCCCTTCACTTTTTCTGTGCCTCTGTGGGTGTGTCTATATGTGCATTAAGGCACTTTTTCTAATGTAAGTCAAATTTAGTTCCTCCAATGTGAAGTACTAAAGAAATGTGCATTAGGCTGCCTTAATGTGCAGTAGCAAAAGCACATGGTTTTTAAACGATGCTTAATGAACAGTAGCCTATTTTACTGTGCATTAATGTAATACCATGTTTTTATATGACAGTTTAACAAGCAGCAAAATAGGCTACTGTGCATTAAAGTGCATGTGTAGGCATGCCCTTTGTCTACTTAAGAGTGGTATGGTCTTCATGGCAGCAAGTGTCTTTAAGCTTACATAGTGCCTAGCAGGAAAGGATTCCAGTCTTAGTTACAACCCAAAATAACAGTTTACTGAAGAAAATAATGTTTTTACAGTATGTCAGATAGCCAAACTTATTTCCATATTATATATTTTTTTAAAGTCCACTGAAACTGTACATAGTACAATTAACATATATACTTCAAAGCAGTAAGGACAGCCATAAATAAAATTTAGGTAATATCATTTTGATGAAACTCTCTTCAGTGGAAAATTCTGCTTCACTGAATGTCTTCAGCTCTGCAGGT
>NW_017729022.1:96090175-96096263 GCF_001723915.1 Gavialis gangeticus | reverse complement strand
CATAGTGCCTAGCAGGAAAGGATTCCAGTCTTAGTTACAACCCAAAATAACAGTTTACTGAAGAAAATAATGTTTTTACAGTATGTCAGATAGCCAAACTTATTTCCATATTATATATTTTTTTAAAGTCCACTGAAACTGTACATAGTACAATTAACATATATACTTCAAAGCAGTAAGGACAGCCATAAATAAAATTTAGGTAATATCATTTTGATGAAACTCTCTTCAGTGGAAAATTCTGCTTCACTGAATGTCTTCAGCTCTGCAGGTGAGTGAGTGATGGGGGCATTCATCTGGCATGTAGGAAACATTCCTGCTCTTAATCAGAAAAAACCCATGTCTTCCCAGTCTTGAGGAGGGCCCTAAGTACTAAGCATTATCTATTATGAAGTAGATCTGTATTTATATATGAGAAACAGCAGTGGTGCTCAATCTTTTGCCCCTGTGGGCCAGGTGAGTGGTACAGGGCTGGTCCATGGGCCAGACTTGGGCACTGGGGTCCAGCACCACCCCCTTCCATCCCCACATGCTAGCAGTAGGCTCTGGGGTCTCTGAGCCACCCCCTCTTCTGGCTATGTCCTGGGAGTGTGTCCTGGGGCCCAATGCTGCCCGTCCAGAGAACCAGCAGGAGGCTGGAGATAGTAGAGGAATGTGTCCAGGTCATTTCCAGCCTCCTGCTGGTCTCCAGCCCCCTGTTGCTTCTCCTTCTCTCTCCAGCCTCCTGCTCATACTCTGCTACTGCTGGTGAGTGGGGGGAGGGGGGCGGGGCTGGGAGAGCAAGTGGGGTGCGGGGGAATGAACGGAGGGCAGGGGGAATGAACAGGAGATGGGGGAATGAATGGGGTGAATGAATAATGTTAAAGAAATTTGGAAGCCTACCAGTGTCTCTAGCATCACAATAAAATAAATCCTAAATATCTATATGTTTTAATGTTTGCTTTGGGCTTCCTTATCACATGGTGAGTGTGTGATAGTGGGGGATGTGGGATTTGCAGGAGGGGGCAGAAAGAGGGTGGGGGAATGTGAGTCACTGTGTGGGTAGGTGTTTTGGCCCATCTGATCAATCCCTTTTTCTTTCTCTCTCTCTTGTTCTAATTGTGTAAGAATGTGGATTTTGGTGTATTTTAAAAAGTGAATTTGGGATGCTGCTTCAGCAGTCTAGTTTACACAAGGGGCTAGTGTTCCCAGATACCAATTGGTTGGGCCCCAGAAGCTCCTAATGGCAAGTAACCCTGAGCTGCTCATCAGGGCAGGTTTTTATACTGCTGGGGCCAGGACAGGGCAGCTTTTTATACTGCTGGGGACAGCACAGGTGCTGGCCCTGGGTTCTAACTCCCCCTGGCTGCAGATCCAGAAGGAGCCAGGCAGGGCTTATTTTGCCCCAAGTGGCACAATTTGCTTCACAACAAAGTGTATGTCTGAGCACGTGTGCTGAGGCAAAAAGCCCCATTTCAAATTTGGACCACTTCTATCTGAGCTGTTGCAAGCGCACGTGCTTGCATGTGTGAACGTGCCCACTATGTTTCCAGGTAGGCTTTCTGTCACATAGTTGGCCATGATTATGCCTTCAAAAATAAGGTGTTTGTCTTATTTTGAAGCATGTGAAAAAATGTGGTAAATGATCTAGTTGAACCTCAGAATTTCATGCATGTTCTTTCTGTCTTAAGACTATTTAACTAAAGCATGTCTTCCAATTAAGTGTATTTTCCAGAAAGGAATCCAGTTGTGTATTTGACATCATGAGAAGAAGGTTCCACTACTTCCTGAGGTTCCATGTTCCAAGGTACTATGCCAAATTTGTGTCTAATTTTAACTAGTCTGCCTTCAACTTCCAGATAACGGTAGTTATTAAGACCTTCTTTTCTGGGTAAGAGCCCTTTAGCACCTAGTTTTCTTTCACCATCAATCAATTAATCTCTCAATTTTCCTTGTGCTGAACAGATTACATTTATTAGGTTTCTCATAGTAAGTTATTCTTTGAGCCCTCAAGTAATTTTGGTAGTACTTCTTTGCAATCTCTGATGGGTTTTCAGTCTCCCTTTAAAATGCAGATGCAAGTATTCCATTTTCAATTTCACCAGTGCTATACAGAGGTAAAAATCACTTCCATACTTCTATTCTCTATTCTTTCTCTTTACCTTACATTTCATAGGATCAAAACAGTACATTTTTCCACAATGTTGAATTGGGAGTTGATGTTTAACTGTTGGTCCACTATGACACTTATTTGTCTTGAAAGAAGTCATTCTGAAAGGCATCTAAGTCATTTTGTACGTGCTAGCCTGCACTCTTTGCTCCTCAATATATAACCAGCCTTTCACAATATTAAAATAGCATTTTGCTGGAATGGGCCAAGATCAATCCAGATCACTCTACATAACTGACTTGTTCCTACTCTTCATTTTTTTTGCTACTCATCCAAATTTGGTGTCTTTATCAGCAGTGATTTTATATTAGCATTGAATAGTGCTGGGCTTCAAACTAATTCCTTCAAAATCCCACTACAAAGTCCCCCATTAAATGACCCCCTCCCCACCAACAACTACTTTTTTATTTCTTTCAGTTTAGCTTGGAGGTGGCTTAAAGATTGGCAAAACAGTTTTCTGTCAAAAATGAAATTTTGTCAAAATCTACATGTGCCATAGGAGTGTGTCCTTTTGGACAACTATTTTAATGAGGAAATGTCAGAACACTTCATTTTTACTTTTTTCATTTTGAAAATGTCAAAGCATTTTGTTTTGACAGGTAAAAACAGTGTTTTGACTATCATTTTGATTAATTAAAATATAAACTCTAATATTATACAATATGAAAGTTTAAAGATTCAACATAATGGTTCTGCATTAATAAATGCAATATTTTGAGGCTCCAAACCATTTTTTTATATTCAACCCATTGCAAAATTTTAAATCTCACCTTTTTTCTGGTTTGGAACAGATATTCTTCAAAAATTCAGAATTTTCAATAAGGGAAAATTATGCTTTTCAGTCAGGATCTCCTACTAAGGAACAGTGTCCCATGTATGGAAATAATTGAACTTCAGGAGAATGTGCAGCAAAAATTTATGAATGGTATTTTGCTTCCTGATAATGCTTGAGTTAGTCTGAGCTTTGTCTGTCCACAGTCCTGGCACTGATGAATGACTGAGAAGCATATATTTGGAGCCTGGGTGAAGCAGTACTCTCTCAGGTTCCTTATGTTTGGGAAGTGTCAATGGAGGAAGGAGAAGTGTAACGGAGATGAGGGTTGGGAACAGACACCAGAAGGATTAAGAATGGACACAGAAGGCATGTCTACACCTGCAGTTAGTGCAAATGAATAAAGTCTGGAGCTTATTTCTCTGGAGTTTTTTGGTTCTGAGCGCACAGTTTGAACATGCACCTGGAAGCAATTAACTCTGGAGCAATCATCTCTGGAGTTTATTCATCCTAGAGTAGCCCTGGCTGGCAGGGAACCCCATGGGTCAGTCTGCCAGCCAATGGCTGCTCTGACTGGGCTCAATGTGCTGTGGAGGGACTGGCTGAGGCATGTGGGTGCTTCAGTGTGGGGCTAGCCAGCAGGCAGTTCTTGCACTGAAGCACCCTTGTGCCCCAGCCAGTCAGATGAGTGTCGACATGTATGTTGCTGCACTTGAAAAAAATTCTGCGGCAGGGTAGTGCTTGTAAATACTAGCACTACCCTGCTGCGGAGTTATTAGTTTCTTGAGCCCTAATGGGGATCCATGTGTAGATGCTGAGATGTTTACTGCAGAATTACTTATTAGTCAGCTCTGTAGTAAATGTCTTGTGTAGATGCACCCTGTGAGGAGTAAGCAAGAAAAAAGGCAAAAAATGAAGGAAGTCAATAGAATGTAATGGATGGCGGAGAGAAAGCATAATGACTAAGAAAATGGATTTGAGAGAAGGAACTGAAGTGCAAAATGGAAAAAAAGGAAGGAGAGAAAAAGAAAAATGATTATTTCCTTTGAGAGCCAATTTATTTATTTTAGACATATCATAGAAGTAGTGGGAAGGTTATAACAGTCAGGTACATTTATGTAAAAAAGGTCAAGCCCTTGGGCTTCTGGTGAGTTGTATACATGGCCACTGATGCAGCAGAATTGCACGTTATACTTTAGGGTCTGTCTGTTCCTCCACAGTAAAGTCCTACTGCCAGAGGGTTATGGCATACCTAGACCAATTCCATTGGGGATGAAACCTATAGAACTGATCAAAATATACTGTTCAAAACAACCTGAAGTTGTTTTCAGTTCACAAAGTTCAAACTGATGCATTTTTCACTTTTTTCAAAATTCCACGGAATACTTTTTTTATTGAAAATGTTTTCTGAAACTTTGAAATTTTCCTTTACTAAGGTTTGGCTAAATGAAAAGCTCCAATAATTTGATAATGTTGTTATAATCTACAGCAAAAAATGCCAAATGATTTCTCCAAAAGATGAAAAAGTTGTAAGAAAATTTCAAATAAGAAACATTTCAAAAGAAAACAAATTTATATTAAAAGAAAAAAAGGAACGAGACTTTTTGATGGAAAACATTTCAACTTTTTTAAATGTTTCAAACAAAATTTCAACTTGATCTAGAAATTAATATTTAAAATGTTTTCTGTCAAATGATAGAAGGGAAGGAGTAAAAAACAAAAGCAAAAAGTGTTAAATTGTTGCCCTGAGGGGTCAGGCCAATGCTCAAGATCTCAGTATTGTGCTGTTAGACAGGAGGGCATAGTGTACAATTGCACATGCACACATAAAAATCAATTAAGCACACATACACTCACTAGGTGCATACACCCCTACTGGGCATACACACTCACACTAGCAACTCAGACACGCACACGTTCAAAATAACCAGTCTAAGTTCATGCACTCCTATCACCAGTTTAAGCCCATATATGCTGCACACACCAAATTTAGACAGAATCATTTACCAACACCTGCACATCCAATACACATACGTGGATTACTAATTCATATACCACACACACACAATGATATCTATATATGTATGTATATGTGTATTCACTAATTCACACACATACACCTACTCTACACCTTGCCTGGGCATGCCTCCTGTCACTAGGGTCACACAAGGTCTGCTCCTATAAAAACGGGCAGTGAAGGCAGACCCAGTGGGAATGCCATTTCCATCTGGACCAGACCAGCTTCATGTCACCTATCCGCCCCAGAGGCCCTGCTGGTGACCCCCTCTGGGTAACACCTTGCTGAAGGTGTAGGGTGCCACCTACACATACACACAGGTGAGTTCCTAAGTTGGGTGTTGTGATATGTATGTATGTATGTATGTGCTTGGTGTACTTGGGATACCTGGGGAAAGGTTAAGGTAAGAAAGTAGAAGGGAGGGAGTGAAAGTTACCAGGACCGGGATTAGAACCAGTAAATTAGAGGGGCCAGGGCTGAAGAACTGAGGCTCGGGAGTAACTTTAGGTTAATTGATCTTAATTGATTAAAAGATGACTCACAAAGCCTGCAGAACAGGGGAGCGATGCTGGCACAGAGGCTGGGACTGGAGCCAGAGCTATGGGGGAGCTGAAAAGGTAGATGGGTAGAGGGAAAATGGTATTAAGGGAAAGTGTGGGTGTTAAAGAGGGGCTTTGGGTGTGGGGAGCCAGAGGATGGCTCTGGAGCAGCTAGAGAAGCTGCAGGGAGTGGCAGTAGGTGCTGGGAGCTGGAGAACACTGCAGGACAGCCACGAGGAGCTAGGAACCTGCAGGGGTGGAGGGAGGACTACTGAAGGTGCAGCAGGAAGCCTGAAAACAGAGACGGACAGCAGAAAATCACAGGAAAAGTGACAGGAGAGACTGAAAGGCAGCAGGGAAGCAGAGAAAGGCAGAAGAAAGTCACAGGGAAAAGGCACTAGGATTGTGGGGAGCAGGGGGACAGCAGAAAATAACAGAAAAAGTGGCAGGAGAGACTGAAAGGTGGCAGGAGCAGTGGAAAAGCAGGAAGAGGCAGCAGAAAGTCACAGGGAAAAGTAGATGGCACGGGAGGCTGAAAGGCAGCAGGGACAGCAGGAAAGCAAGGAGAGGCTGAGAGGTAGCAGAAAAGGGGAGACAGAATTGGGAGAAGA
>NW_017729022.1:96088799-96089206 GCF_001723915.1 Gavialis gangeticus | reverse complement strand
CTCTCCCATGAATGACACAAGTCCCTGGAGGCTGAGGGGTCATGGTGACCACCCGCAGGCGGCAGTAGCAGTGGTGGGGGTATGGTGGTGTTGCCCTGAGGGGTCAGGCCAACACTCAGGATCTCAATATTGTGCTGTTAGACAGGAGGGCATAGTGTACAATTGCACATGCACACATAAAAATCAATTAAGCACACATACACTCACTAGGTGCATACACCCCTACTGGGCATACACACTCACACTAGCAACTCAGACACGCACACGTTCAAAATAACCAGTCTAAGTTCATGCACTCCTATCACCAGTTTAAGCCCATATATGCTGCACACACCAAATTTAGACAGAATCATTTACCAACACCTGCACATCCAATACACATACGTGGATTACTAATTCATATACCA
>NW_017729022.1:96067044-96088191 GCF_001723915.1 Gavialis gangeticus | reverse complement strand
GGAGAGAGAGAGAGAGAGAGAGTCCAAATTGTAGGAGGAGGTGTGCAGGTAATATCTACCTATCCCAGGCTGGAAGTTGATTCTCGATGGCTAGTCAGGGTCTCCTTCAGCAAGGTGTTACCCAGAGGGGGTCACCGGCAGGGCCTCTGGGGTGGATAGGTGACATGAAGTTGGTCTGGTCCAGATGGAAATGGCATTCCCACTGAGTCTGCCTTCACTGCCCGTTTTTATAGGAGCAGACCTTGTGTGACCCTAGTGACAGGAGGCATGCCCAGGCAAAGGTCAGCCCCTGGTTCACTGAGCATGTGTGCTCCATGCAGGGATGTGCAGTTTTGGGTGTCTGTAATGGTGGGGTTCAATAGTAGAGTTGCTGGTTCTGCAGGGTCTTTTGTCTTCCAACTGCTGGGTTCTTGTCTCTGTTCCCGGGTGAGGTCCATGGTTCCTGGATGAATCAATGCGAGGTGATGGCCCAGTCATTACAGGCCATTCAGTAGAGGCCTGCTACCATTGTATTTCTATCATTCCCAATCACTCTCATTCATCTGGGAACCAATTTACATGGGAGGGAACTTGACTCATACAATTGCAACACAGGGGATGCCCAGGCAGAGGACACAAGATGGAGACTTGACATACAAAATGGAAACATGACACGACTTTGGTTCACTTACGAACACAGGCCTAAACCATACAATATCCATATGAAACAATAAAAGCAATACGAAAATGATAATAATACAATATACAACAGTAAAGATCAATGCAAACCCAATAATAAGATGATATAAAACAGTGGATATCCAAAACCAAAAACTTGCTACCAAAATAAAAATGTTAAAGCTTATCCTAAGTCTGAGCTCGCTTATGCTTGTCTATAGGGAATAGAGAGGGAGAGAAAAAAAAGCCAGAAATAATTGGGGAAGGGAAGGGAATGCATAACTATCGTGTGTGTGTGTGTGCGCGCATGCATGTGAGAGATAAGAAAAACTGGGCGTTTTGCTACAAAATTGAATGCAGATTGCCAAAGAGACTCACAGGGAGGAATCCTGGAAATCAGTGGCAAGGGTTAAGATTCCACCCCACGTTTTCTATGTATGGAAGCCTCAATCCTGCAAAAACATTTTGCCTTTGAGCTCAGTGGAATTACTCCCACATAAATAACAGCATGATTTAAGACCTAGAGTAGCCTCCATATTTTAATAATCTAGTTATAGCATCTCTTTGCATGACAAACAGCTGTGTCCCCAAGCAAGCTGATACATTTGAGTTCTTCCATCAGCCTAAATGCATTTATTTACAGTTGGTTCATTGCACAACATTGAAAAGAGTGTATGAAGTAATACATGTGAAGTCTATACACAGGACCTTTCATTCCAAATCCCTTAGGTTATGCTGGCACTGCAATTTAGGGGTGACCCTAAGAGTCACTCCCAACTAGCTCAAGTAACTGGAGCCTCCCATCCAAATGTGTGTCATCTGGTTGCAGCTGAAGACCAACAGGTTTCTGTTCCTGAAGCAGAATTCTTCTAGGAGTTAGTCTGCCTCCTGTTCTTTGCTTCTGCTGTGTTGGGCTCCAATCAGAGACAATAGTAACAGGAAGGGATGGAAGCTGTGGGCTCACTGCTGGCTTCCTGTAGCACCTTGGTAAATTCTGAACATACTGCAGGTGGAATAAAAATAATCTGGATTTGAACTTCTAGGATCAGACTAGACTGCTGCTAGCAGTGCAAGAAAAAGTGTTCTTAAGGTAAGTGGTCAGAGGGTTAGGCCAGGAGGGTGACAATAAGTTGCAGTGTAGACCTTTTCTTGCATACCATGGGACTGATCCTGATAACTTTATCCATACACATGTACAGGTTTCCCTTGCTTTATGTGGGTTCTGTATGTGCAAATTCACTGTTACACAATGACCCTTTTTATACCAAAAATGTTATATGCAAGGTAAATTCACTCTTATGCAATTGGTGTGGTGGAAGCCGGCAGTCAGCTGTTTTGTGCAGGGCATTGTGGCAGTGACACACAACAAAATATAATCTCCTGTGTGGATCTGTACTTCTTGCTCGTTGTCTGCAACACGTGTTTCTGTAGTTGCTATCCCCATTATGATAGTGTCCTGTGCTTATGTGTACTGTCTGCTGTTGGCAAGTACCAAAATCGTCTTGTAAAAGTAGTAGAAATGGGTCTGGGTGTCAGTACAGTCAAGGTCTTGGAACATATCCCTATTTGTTACATTGTAAAGTGGGTTCCCTTTATGCGAATTTGAGTTATGCGCTGTTTTCCAGGAATGCATGTACAGCAAGGGAAACCTCTATTTAGAGTTCCTGGGGTAAGGGCTACCCAAGTGGGTAAGGGCTTCAGAACTGGTCCTCTCTATAGAGATGACATCACTCATGATGCAACAGCTTCTCAACAGGATGTATGGACCCTGCATGACAGAATCAGAGATTTACATACATTAACAATACAGTGTCTAATCCCACAAGCCCTCATTTCCAGGGACTGCCATTAGAATGAAATGGATTTTTCTATCATTACCTGCACTGTAGTGGTGTCTAGAGGCCACGACAACAAGCGGGGTCCCAGTGTGCTTGGTACTACCCAGGCACTGCACCTTCTCCTGCACAATCCCCTGTATTTGGATTCTGCATCCTACACTGCTCCAGCCCCTCCTTCACATCTAATACTGCATTCATTCACACAGCATTACCCTCCCCGTAATAAGAAAGACAGCTTATTACAGCAAGGCAGAATGAAGTAAAAAAGATTTTTTTCAGAGTCTTCTATACCATGGTACAAGCTGACCTATGGCCTGAACACCCCAGCTGCATGGAGCAGGGCTGGAGTCCTCTCTTTAGCATTTTCCACCTTCCCCTTGTTGTGCTGTCAACAGCTACTGCAGGGGGTAGCAAGGCAGGCCCTATGGGGGAGGCTACCGGACCTGAACCCGTTCAGCCTCCACAAGAGAGGGAGGAGAGGGGATCTGGTGGCCATCTAAACTTGTCAAGGGGGACCAGCAGGCAATGGGAGAGTCCCTGTTCCCCCAAGCATTACTGGGAGTAACAAGGAATAATGGCCATAAGTTGATGGAGAGTAGATTCAGGCTAGATAGCAGGAGGCATTACGTCACAGTCAGGGCAGCTAGGATCTGGAACCACCTTCCAAGGGAAGTGGTGCTCACTCCTGGGGGTCTTCAAAAGGAGGCTAGATAGCTACCTAGCCAGGTCATTTGACCCCAGCATCCTTTCCTGCCCATGGCAGGGGGTCGGACTTGATGATCTGTTTGGGTCCCTTCCAACTCTACCAACTATGAAACTATGAAGAGGGCAGCAGCAGCAAGGGGATTCAACCTGTAGCTGTTGGCCCTGCAGCAATGGAAGGGGAAGCTATGCCAATGACTGGACTCTGTCCCTGCTCTGTGGGGCTGTGTAGGCTGCTATGGGCAGATCACAGCAGGGTATGTTTGGTCAAGCTAGTTGAGCTGACCAGTTTTAGTTTTGCTGCTGGCTTTGGCTAAGGAACCACCATTCAGGGCCCTTGCCTCTGCTGCAACCAGGCTAGTGGATAATACCCAGAGGCCACTCCCGGCTTGTTAGTGATGCAAAACAAACAAAAGAAGTTAAACAAATAAGTTATCACTTAGCTGTCTTCCAGTTGTTCTTCCAAGCTTCACCCCCTGGCTGCCTCTTAGCTGGCTGAGGCCCTGCTCTGGGCTCTCCTGGTAGCTGCTTAACCCCCTAGCAACTCCAGGCAGCCTGCCTCGTGGGCCAGGTGCAGTCTCTTGAGGCTGCTTTCAGTGTCTTTTAGCCTCCCCACTCTGGGCTCATGTGGCTAATCCTCTCTCACTCCCCACACCTGTGTCAGCTCCCTTGCTGTGGGACTCACTACATCCCAAGACCTTGTTCTCCAGCCTCCAGTGAGTTCTCCCAGGTCTGGAGTGGGTGTGCAGAAGTGCTTCTGGGGTATGGGGCTGTTCAGACTCCCCCAAACCCCTAGTAATGGGGAAGGGCCCTGTTATAGGCTGAAACATTTAGTCCTAGCTAAGCCAGTGCTGAGGGCAGACCCCTGCTGCCATTCCAGCATGGAAATTGGTTTCCTGGTTTAACACATGCACCTTTGTTTGGGATGGCTGATTTTTTTTTTGGGGGGGGGGGGGGCATGTGGTATCCAAATAAATATGGGTATTTCTCCCACAAGTGCAGCCAATAATTCACATGTATAGTATGAATGTAAGAGAGAATACAAATGAACTGGCAAAATGTATAAATGGATAGGGATTCTGAGTGCTAAGGCCTTGCTGAATTATGACTTGCAGCAATCCTGTGAGGTAGAGCATGATAAACACTGTCCACATTTTGCACATGGGTAAATTGAGGTAAGTCAAAACCGAATGACTTGCTCAAGATCACCCCATGAGTCTGACAGAGCAGGAAACTGACATCAGGAGTAATGTCCTGGCTTTATGGAAGTCAGCAGTAAAACTTCACTAGACTTTAAAGAAGCTACTGTCTCACTCAGATATCCTGATATTGTTTGTCACTGTGCACCATGCTCCCTCCTCTTTGGCCACCTTCCCAGACATACCTAACAGGCTCTAAAGTACTCAAAAGTAAGAGGAAGAATTTTTAAAATTACAAGCCAGAATCCTAGTTGGTATCATGCACAAAACACTAAGGAATTATTTGGAAATAATGTTTTACACCAGCAAGTACATGCTTCCAAAGCTGCACTGACCTCATTCCAGCCTGAGTGCTCTGGCCTTTACTGAGCACTTGGATACCAGAGTTAGTCACTGAGAATCTGAATAGAATGGGATAAAATATGGATCTGCATTATTCTTACAGCCTCTGCTTTTAAACCACACAATGTTCTTTTCCAAGAAATGTATCAGTATCATATCAGTGATTTAAAAATGGAACTTCAACCATAATTTTCCTGCTTTTTTGGCTGCAGTCTAGCTTATTTATTTCAACTTCTCTTTCTTGTCTCTTTTTCTCCCCACCCCCCTTCTCTTGTGTAGGGCAGTTTAATATCTTCACATGCATGAGCAAATAATTCTATTGTTCAGTTAGCATAAGACAGTGGCATTCCAAATCCATCACTGCACAGCTGGTGCTGGCAGTCAGCCAACCACTCAGTCCTCCTACATGTGGTCAGCACTAAAGGAAGCACAGCCTTCTCTTTTCCTGCTGCCATGGAACATTTCAAGTAATCACTAGGAAATCAGGCTAAAAGTCTGTCACAGCATAATTGACTTTCCACATAAGGCCCCCAGTGTTGTAGAAAAACAATGATACTATAGAACATGGAATCCAACACCTGCCTACTCCTACGAACCAAACCTTTTAGAAACAAGCCATGTTTTTAAATAACTGTGTGTGTTTGGTATTAGACTAGAGATCTCGGTTACACTGATCACTTGAAGACATGTGCATGTCATTGCCATGTAGTGCTGTATCGAAGGGTGTTTTTCATTGCTACCAGTGTGTCCCAACTAAGCTTAGAGTCAAGGCCTTTTTGTTTCTATCAACTACCTTGATGGGCAGTGGTGAGAAGATGGAAGCCATGTGTATTGCACCTCCAGCCACACATGGCGATTGTCACAGGGCGGGGTCCTAGGAGCGGCTGTGATCTCTCTGGACGTCCCCTACCGTGCCAAGTCCGAGATAGAGCACCCTCGTTCTCGCCCGCCACGTCTTTGATATTAGGTATTTTATAAGGGAGGCTGCCTTTTTGTCCCCTTGGACATGGTGCTCTGGTTTATTCTGGCCCCTGTTCTGTATTGACTGACTTGGTGCACCCCAGCCTTATGGGCTATGCGTGGCTCCTACCACCCCTGTACCATGCCCCAAGCCTTGCAGATGTACCAGACGTTGTAGGGTCACTCCCTTGCTGTGCCCTTATGGGCTCCCTGGGCCTGTCTCAATTGCCTGCGCCCTCACGTGGACGCTCCCTGGCCTCTCTCGTGGCCGTGCCCGCACTGGGGCCTTTCACAATTGGGGTTCAGGTGGCCGTAGCCGTGCCTGGCCCCTGAATCCCCTCCTTGAGCCTTAAGCGAGCACCCTCTGGGGCTTCTTGCAACCGTGCCCGCACTGGGGCCTGCTGTCGATTGGGGCTCAGGTGGCCGTAGCCATGCCTGGCCCTGAACCCCCCCTCCTTGGGTCTCAAAGCGAGTGCCCGCTCTGGGGTTTCTCACAATTGGGGCTCAGGTGGCCGTAGCCGTGCCTGGCCCCCAAATCTCCTCCTTGGGTCTACAAGTTCCTGTGGGGCTCAGGCAGCCTCAGCCTTACCTGGCCCCCCAATCCTCTGCGCCCCTTCTCAGGGTTGGGGTCAGTGCACCCCTGAATGCTGTGCCTTCTCTGGCACTGGGGTCCTCACACTACCGTGGAGCCCCTATGAGGCCTCCTCCAACCCCTATTAGCCTCACCCAGTCCTCCAGTCTTATAAAACTACAAACAGAAACTCAAGCTCCTGGGCTACAACATAAACTCTAAGCCAACTGGCTAACCATCATTCAAACCCCTACCAGGGCTTCCTCCACCCAGTATCCTCAAGCAGAAGCTGCTTAGGCCATGAGGCTTCTCTACTCTGCTTACTCCAGCAGAGCTCCCTCTTCCTCGGCTGCTAGTGGGGAACTGCCTCTCTGGCCTCAGCCTGAATTGTATTTATATAGGTCAGACCATGCCCCCTTCCGGTCAGCTGACCAACTGCGGTCGCCCCGGCAACCGGCACCTGTACCTCTTTGTAGGAGCAGGGCACTGAAGTGCCCTGTGACACACCTTCCCCCTTAAGTTCAAGACTCACTAAGAGCAGGGTGCTGAAGTGCCCTGCGACAGTGATAAAGTACAAATGATGGTGGTGCTAGTCATGTGTTGTTTTTTTGTCAAAATAGGAATTGCCATAGGAAGTATTAGTTCTTAAGTAAATGTTTTCTTTTTCAATCACAAATAGCTTTAAACTGAACTGATTGTGGTTTTCATAACTTCCTCCCTCCCCAAAAAATATTTAGGTGAAAACTAAAAATTAAAGAAAACAAACATGTTAGTATTTGGTCGTTTTGACCAACTCCATATAGCACTGGTCCCCTAGTGGCCATAGAGAGAGTTGCACCATGAAATGACACCTTCCAAAACAGTGGTGATAGTGAGAATTAATCCTCAACATCTATTTGCCCATATTAGTAAATATAATTAACAGATTTACTAGTTCCTTCTTTGGAGATGATCCCAGGCTGCTTCCAGAGGCTGCTTCCACACTTTACAGCCCCAAAACCTTGGTGCTTCTCAGTGCTTCACAGACTAAGATACTTTAACAACTTATGTTGTCCAGAAACTGAAGTGCTGTTCTACTCTGTAAAGGAATAACTTAATGAAAGGCTCCTTCTTAGTCAATGGATTTACTCTCTATGTATCTAGAGTCACATCCTGACTTTAGTGACAAAATATATATTTTTATTGCTACAAAATGTATATTGCTAGTGATTCATGAAGAGGATACCGTATTTTCTCACATACCACATGCCCCTTTCCTCAAAAAAATCAGCCCCCCAAACTATTTCCTTTGCTGGAAAAGCAACAAAACAAGAGATGCTGTGTATGCCATGCCAAGACTCCTATGTTAACCTTCTCACAGCCATAGCTGTTGGCTGAGCACTATAGTTTGTGCCCAAAGCACCGAGCATGTTACCAGTAGTATCTTGATGACGCTTGTGATGTGGAAGAAACACTTTATTTACAAGAGTTTACAAAATTATTATAGTAAAGAACTAACAGTCTTGAAACTGCCTTTGCAAAAGTCTGGGATCTAACCTTTTGTGACATAAAGTAAGTCCTCTTTGAACCATAGAGTGTCCAAGAAGTATGGCATCACACGAGACAGTATGGGTGAGGCAGTTAGCACCAAGAAGTCCCTGGTGCCATACTTCCTGGAAACTCTGTGTTCTCAGGATGATTTACTCTATGTGACACAGTCAGCTATAACTCTGGAAATATCTTTTTTTCTACATTCTGCTTTTCAAAACCAAGGTTCATGCTTTATTGGGGGGCATGTTCAAGAGAAAATGTGGTAACTTGTTCTTGAAGTGCTCCAAACAAAAACAAGTCTCTTAGAAACAGACTCCATACTTTTTTAAAGTTTTACATGTTGATTTCATGTAGAGTTAAGTTTCTTTAGGCTTTGGCACAGGTTACCTGTATAACACCAGAAATCTAAGGAATGTTGTGATGTCATTAAAGGATGGTGTTTTTAGAGCAACCTCTGGTGAAGGCTTCATGTCATTTCAGATGACTATGAGGGCTGGTGAGCAGGGGAGAGGACAGGAAGCTGTTCTTTATCCCTCACCCGTGGTGGGAGATAGGGCTGGACACAGGCATGGGTGAACCAGGCAGCTGCCTTGGGCCTGGACAGAAAGGGTGCCTAAAAAGTTTATTTTTAAAAATTATTATTATCATTATCTCTAGCGAAGGGGCGGGGAGGGCGATACTAAAAGTTCACCCAGGCCTGCCAGGAGTCTAGGTATGGTGCTGGTAGGAGAGCAGGGGGATGAGAGTGGCATATAACTTGGAGGAGAAACCAGCATGGGCTCCACAGTCAGCAGCAGCTCAGCCAGAGTGGAGGATGGGAGGGGAGAAATCTTGAAAAACTGTTTGAAGTGGTGGTGGGGGGGACAGTAAAGAGAAAGGAGTGAAATAAAAATTTAATAAAATAATAATAAAGGACTAAAATCTTGCAGTGTCTCAGTGAATTGAGATTGAGTTGGAGGTGGGGGGGTTGGGTTTGGGGACAGAAGGGCTGGGATGGGATGGGGGAGTGGTCTTGGCCCCAGAGACTATGAAATGGGAGGAATAGCCAGGGCAAAAGGCTGAGACCAGCATGCTTGCTGCCTGGCACAGAATAAACATCAGGGCAGAACTAGGGGGAAGTGTAGCACAATAAAGTGGCTGGCTGGCAAGGAATGGGGGGTTGGCTCACTCTGCAATTAAATGCTGAGAGGGCTGTTATCCACTTGGAAGGGTGGGAGGGGGTGGGGCAGGAAGACCACTAGGGATTTGGAGGGTGGCTGGGACCTGTGTATTTTGGAATGCTGGAGGAATAAAAGGAAGGGGTTTTATTTCCCCAGAGCATCCATATAATACTCTGGAACGACCTGGGCAACATGAACCGAAGATAAACTTCAGCTGTAGTGGCATATCTTTGAAATATTTAGAAGATACTTATGTCAGTTTAACATCCCTTAACTAATACCTGCTCTTGTTTCAGATGCCCTTATGATGTTTTTAAGGTAATTTGTGCCAAGGCCCTAAATATGTTTAAAAATCTGGTCTTTCTGAGGTTGCAGAGCCAGCAGTTAGGAAAAGTGCACATTCACCTTCCATATATTTTGTTTATTTGCCAACCCAGCACATAAGTCTAAGACACAAGAAAAGTGGCCCCCCACTAAGCTGTTTTTGTTTAGTTGCTTTACAGAGTAGAGATAATATTTCAAGTCCAGACTAAAGGAATGAAAAACTAGAAGTGCTGAAATGTTCACACCAGTTGAGACATTCATGTGTGTTGCAAAGCCCTCTGTTGGTCTAACTACTAACTCCTCCTTAACAGGAAGATTTTTCTGAGGCAGCTAAATACTTTTATCTAAATGTATACAGTTTATAAGTATAATGAGAAATCTGTGCACCCTTGTAGCTTTGAGTTTTACCTTGGAAGCTGGTCCCCAAGCTGGTTGTAAAACTTTCACTCTTCAAATACCTATAGCTTTGTTAAGTATTCACCATTTGGGTTGAAATCTTTTTCCCTGATCTTTTCTCAGAGATGATTATGTTTTTAAAAAGCCGTTAGTCTCCAAATATATAAAAATCTAATATTCTTTGCAGACAGACACAATTACTTTTTACTTGAAGAATGGGTAATTCTGTTCATTTGTCTTCCCCTTCAACAACATTTCCCCTCCTCCCCAAGCAATTTTTTCTAGGATTACATTATTTGTCTTTCCTTATTGCTTGTATGGCATACTCTTGCTTGCTCAGTGGCTGGTCTCAGTAGTTTACAAGCTACTAGCATCTCACAGGTAGAGCTGTCTTTTAACTCATATGCTAAGAGGTAAATAACATGCTGACTCCCTTTATGAATCTTATGAGCATCTCATTGGCTTTGGTCCAGTCTAGAAGATTACTTGCAGTTGCTCATTTGTATCAAAGGTGCCAATCATACTTTTTGTCCCGTAAGTTAATATGGTCTTGGAGTTGAATTTATGCTTCTCCCTGAGATGTTGAACTATATCCTGGACTGCTATATTCACATTTGTGTAAAACCCTTGAGACAAGTGATCCATGTCTGTTCATTAAAGCATGTCCGTCAGAATGATTTTCTGATGGAATATTCAGTTTCCTGAAATAGCCAAATTTTAGGAGGAAACACTTTCAATTGTCTTAAAAATTGTCATGTTCTTTGGAAAAATCAAGATGAAATATTTAGTTTTATCTTGATTTGACCAAAACCTACACATACCCTTTGGAATTGGTTCAACAAAACATTGAACCTCATTTCCTTATCAGTGCATCCCAGTATAGGAGTTGTAGTTCTGGTCCCCATTCTCTCATAAGGGCTTGCTTTCAAGAGGACAAAATCTCTCATGAGATGATGAGGATGTAATATGGTCTGGGGGTTTGTGGGGTGTCATGAATGTTTCTTATGTTTATTTCACCGATGTGATATGTGTAGTCTTGTTGGAAAGCCCATGTTATGCTACATCCATTTGTGTTGTTTTTATCAGTGCATAGATCATGTTACATGATTTGAATATATCTTTATGAGTTTGGACATTGTTTAGCCAAGAAGCTGAGGGATGCATACCTAAGGACAACTGCCACTGTGACAATGCTGATAGGGGCAGCTTGGAGTTATTTAGGGATGTTGTATGCCTGGTCTTTGGATTTTTTCCTGGGCTGGAGAAGGCCCCAGCAGCCAGGGCTGGCAAAATCAGCAGGAAACCTGAGTTTTGGAGATACTGGCAGATCTCAAAAGGTTAGGGTATAGCTAGATGAGAGGATAAGAAACTTTACTTGTCTTTTTATTCTGTCTCCAAACTTATGGTTAGTTTTTCTTGTATCATTCTTTTCTGCTAAATAATAAATCCTTATTTTTTGTTTCCTTACTGATTGCCTGTGGTGAAGAGTGATCTCTGGGCAAGTAATATTCCGGGTTAGCCCACTCTGTGGAAAGGAGGACCTAAAATTTCTTCCACACCCCAAGGAGGAGGCATCCTAGGGCTGGCAAAGATTCCCCTTCTGTACCTGTAAGGTCTGGTATAAGGTCAGTGAAACTGAGTCTTGCAGGGATAAGAAGTTATCCCGGGGCAAACTTTGGTCTGTTTCTTTGGACAAGTGGCAGGACAGCAGGAAGAAACTTGGAGGCTCTGGGGGGACTCTGCAGACAGGTTTGTGATAGAGGATTTCTCCCAGACTGAAGGATGGTGGTACATTAGTTTCACAAACTTATTTCCTGTGAATAAGCCTGGCTCACAAGAAGCAATGGAAACATCAAGCCCCTGGATGATAGCTTCTAGAAGGCAACAATGCCACAATGAGCAAATGCAGTTTAATGTTGAACCAACCCCATTTTGGGTCAGATCAATAAAACAACTCGGTCTTGGGAATGTCAAAGTGCTTTGCTTTGTTAGAAACTCAAATTGAGATGTTATTGACTTTTTTCCAAAGTCCAGTGATGAAATAATAGAATTTCCCTCAAGACACATTTTGATTTTTGCTTAGCTCTACTGCTTGCAATCTTTGGACTTGGATCTCAGTAAACAAATGTCATTCAGCTTTGCTCAGGACAGACACTCCCACCTGTACTTTTTTATGCCCCACTCCAGCCCTAGAAATTCATGGCTTATTTTTCCTACCAGCCATGAGATTTTTTTTTCCCTTTGTATTTCCTTATAACATACTATCCCTATGTTCCTAGCTTTGAAATCAACTGTAATTGTTCTGAGTGTTTCTTTTATAAATTTGAAATCACTAGACAATCTCTGTGGTGTCTTTCCCCACTGATGCCAAAGTCTCAATGCTTCATTTGTTCTGATAGGTCTCTTCTATAGGTTTCCTTACTTTTTCCCTTTGGGAAAGTACATCTATTTGCAGACCATAGCAAATTAGGAATGAAATGTTCATATTCTTTTGGAATTATGTCATAGTTTTTATAGTTTTCCTAAGAAACTGCTTTACAAGTATCTCCATCTTCATAATTCATTGAGTGGATTAGTAGGATGACTTGTATTTCCCTGCTTGCTGTATTAAGTATAGTGATGTTTCAAATCCTGGTAAAAGTGCTTTTAGCTCTCAGGCCATTCTTTGAGCGGCTATCTCTGAAGGTCTTGTACAGGACTGAATCTTGGCATTCTCTTTTCTTTCTACCGGAGGGTTCAAAATGTCACACAACAGTGGAAAAAGACTTTAGGGAAAGAGCTGCTTTCTTCTAACAATGAACAAGGAATGTTTTGGATATGGGAAACCTGATTTATCCCTAGAGCTTCTTTTTCTTTGTTTGATGGTAAAACCTCTGCCTAAAATGTTCCCCAGATTCCTCTTTCCAGCGCACATTCAAACAAACAGCTCATACATTCTCTTTAACGAGGGTAGAAAAGTCATGCTTTTGATAACACAAGGGACCTGACTCTTAAAGGTATTTAAGAATATGTCCATATGCACTCATTCTTCTCAAACAAACAGAATTACATGTCCTTTAAAATCAAAGTAATTATGACTTGGTTACTTGCAGTCTCAGGCCACTGGATGCAGTGACTCAGGAGATCCCTCTTTTCCTATCCTTCAGCGGTTGTGACATTGTGGTGATGCATTTGGAAAGGAAACTGATTAAAAATATATATTTTATATGCCACTGATGTTTGTCTGTGTACACAAGAGAGGTAACCTTTCTATTGCTATGTGGTTCTGGACAATTATCAGAATCTTCAGGTTCTTAATGATGCTTTTTGTTGTATACCTGTTGTCCAAGCCCCACTATTCAAGATACTGGGGATCTTACATGGTTTGTTTCAACCAAGCCACATGGAAAGCAGGTCTCATTGATTGGCTGTAAAGAAGCAGAATGTAGGAACAATTGAGTTTGTCTAGTAATGTTAAGAATTCTGCTAATAAATTAAGTTATGCTGTGTCTGGGTTATTGCTAATTTCCTATATTCTAAAAACAATATTGCTGTCACTAGCTAATATAAAGCACAATAACACCGCAAGGTTGCCATGATTTGGAGTGATTGTTAAACAGATCTCCTTATTATGTATAATTACCTCAATGTCTGAGTGAACAAGAATGCACAGCAGCTTAATTTTTCTCAAATTTAATTGACACCCCGCAGTATTGTGCAGCATCAGAATATTTTCACAAAAGTGTTTGGCATTCAAAGTAATTTGTTTCTAATTTTGCTTAGTGCTACAAAAGGTTACTCAAGGTAGAGGAAAACAAAAGCAAATTCACTGTTCTAAGCTGTTTAAGACTTTCTAAATGACACGATGAGTGACAGGAAAAAGCTGGTATGCTAGTGGCTAGGGTATTGACAGCTGCTGCAGTGTTAAATATTGTATAGCATGGAGATATAGAAAAGAATAAACCATCAATCACTTTTCTATTGTGCTCTCTAGTAAAAAAAAATAAATAAAAAAAAGAACTTAAAGCAAGGGACACATCTGAATTAAAGTTGTTAAAAAAGCAGATTTATTACCTAAAGGAAATATGTTACAGACAAACAGAGCCTGGACATACAATACATTTATGTTAATGATATTCATTTACATCGTTTTTGTATACCAATGTAGAGTATGCCAGGATCCACAGGGGGCAGAAAGGTGGCTTTTTCCTAGACTGCAAGCTGTTATTGCTATGTTTTATCACCAGGTGGCAGGGGATGCCAGCTACAGACTGTTTCCCAAAGCAACCTGTGGAGGCATAACCCCTGTACTGGTGCAAGTTACACTGATGTTGTTGTATCTCTGATTATTTCAGGGGTAATTTAACCGCAGGTGGGATGAAGTTGCCTTCGTATAGGGTAAACATTTGTCCATTCCTTGTTTACATTGGTGTAAATGTATTCCATGTCTAGGCTCTCAGACACGTACACATACCTACATCAACACTATCAGTAGGGTTCTGACAAGCCCATGAACACCTTTGTAGGGGGTGGAAACAATGTTTTACAAGTTCAGAATCGATCTACATGTGTGAGATAGGTGCCATCTTGGCCAGCACCAAGGACTGAATTGGGGACCTCCCAGAAGTAAATGTATGACTATCCCAGCTTGAGTTAATATGCTCTCAAGCTGAGAGGTATAACAGACTTATATTCTCTGTGTAATGGCAGCAAGAAAGATATGTAACACACACTGACTTAAAAATGCACACAGCAGAGTTTGTGGGTCAGATACTTTGTCCCAACAATTTCAACTCTGGGCGCGTCTACACTAGATGCTTAATGTGTAGTAGCTGAATAATACTGCGCAGTAGCACGTCACAGCACAAACAGTGCTAATATGCTAGTGCATAGTAATATTAGGCTACTGGAAAGTAGTGTCACTTAAAAGGTGTTCACCAGCGTTACTGCACAGTAACTCACATTTATTTAGTACTTGATTAAACAAATACTAAATAAATGCACAGTAACCACAGCACAGTAGTGTAGCATGTAGATGCACCCCCTGCAATGCAGAAGCAGCACAAAATGAGCTTAAAGAAAATGGCAACTGACTGTAGAGAATTCATTCTGTGTAGGAAGAATACAGGAGTTACAGAGGTAGTCTAGCCTGGGTTAAAAGGCTTAAACTTTACTCAGTTTTATAAAAAAACCCAAGTCAGAACCTTTTAATGGATAATTCTAATCTCACGTTCTTCATTTAAAACTGTAAGGGATAGGCTCTGGATATAGATGAAAAGAATGGGATTAAAGAAATGACTTTACCTGTAAAGTTTTGTCTCCCTCTTTCTCTCTGGCCCTCAGTCCTCAGTAGGCTATGGACACAATCACTGACTTAGTAAGAATATTGTTGTTTCCGACTTCACTCATGCTTTTCACCAATTCATGTGCTTGTGGAATGAAATGATTTGGACACATTGGACACATCCACACATACAGGCACGTGTACTTGCAGCAGCTCAAATAGAAGCGGTGCAAATTTGCGTTGGGGCTTTTTTGCCTCAGTGCACGTACCTTGACATGCACTTTGGCATAGGGCAAATTGTGCCACCTCAGGCAAAATAACCCTGCCTGGCTCCTCCTGGATCTGCAGCCAGGGGGAGTTAGAGCCCAGGGCCAGCACCTGTGCTGTCCCCAGCAGTATGAAAAGCTGCCCTGGCAAGTAGCTCTGGGCTACTTGCTCTCAGGAGCTTCTGGGGCCCAGCCAATTGGTACCTAGGGACACCAACCCTTGTGCCAGCTGGACTGCTGAAGCAGCCCTGAGAGTTCCCTGCACCCTTTACCCACTGTAGCAGTGGCAGTGGGGGCTGTTGCCTGCTTGTGACCAGTTGCACACCTGCCAGACCCAGGTGGGGACTGCACAGCCAGTAGAGGCATCTGCCCCTCTGGGCCAGCTGCTAGTGGGCTGTGGCTGCAGGGTTGGCTTTTGTCCGGCACTACTGCCATGTGTGCCCCTACCCGGCCATCTGGGCAGCTATCACCCAGAAGATGTTCCCAGTGTGGTGGCCTGCTTTGAACTGTCAAAGCATGTCCTTCTGGTCTCATTTGGCTAGGAGGTCAGCCACCTCCAGCTGAATCTTGTACCTATGGGTACTTGTACACATGAGGAGGGTGTAGCTCCCTTAAATTGAAAAAGTGGGTTTGTAATTTGCTGGTTTTAATTGTGACCCACTGTTTCAATTTAGGGGTTCCATCACTGTGATGGAACAGCGATGCCCCACCAGCAGCTAACCCCTCCATCCCTCTGTGCCATGGGCAGGCTCCGTCAGGGACAACAACAAAAAAGTTAAAGTGGCGAGGCTCCCACTTTTTTTTTTTTCCAGAGGAGCCTGCCCACCTCTCCTGCAACCAGGACCAAGCTGCCAGCAGCCCTTGAGCTGTGGGTGGCCCTGGTGTTTCCCTCCATGGTGGCAGCACCCCCTGGGCAGCGTCCGCCCACTAGCACCCTGCCTCAGGTGGCCTGGGGGGGGGGTGTGCTGCTGCTGTGGAGAGAGACCAGGGCCCCTGGAGCTCAGGGGCTGCCAGCAGCTCACCCCCTGGCCATGGGAGAGGCATACAGGCTCCACCAGAATAAAAACAAACAAATAAATAAAAAGCCCCTCACTGTTTTGTTTTTTTTTCTCAGCGGAGCCTACCCACATGAGTTGCCACTGGACTGTGGAGGGGTGGGAGGGGGAGGGCATTGCTTCCTTCTGTGGTGGTGGCACCCCCTAGGGCCACCTGGGTGGGGTGCTAGCTGGGCAGGTGCTGCCCCAGTTTGTAGACAACACCTGGCTCAATCCAACGGTGCACAGAGCATAGGAAGCTTGGGTATGAGGAAGCTCAGTCTTGGTGGGGTTCCAGCACCCCGTGCACTGTCCCCACTGCCTTCCTGCCACCTGGGACCTCCTAGGAATGGGCTGGCTTGCCCCTGGGACAGTACAGAAAGGCAGCACCTGAGGTGGGGGGTGGGAGGACAACTCCAATCCACCCACCCCACCCTCCAGCACAGGCTAGGCAAACCCCAGATAGAATTCCCTCCCCTCCCTTCTCCTTCTCCCATTCTGAAGATGGTACCAGAGCTGGGAAGTGGGTGAGCAGCTCCAGACAAATGCAGAAACTCCAAACTAGACCTCAATCCACCAACCCCTCAGATGCAACAGAAAAATGTTTGTTGGGTCCAGAAGAATGCTGTAACTCATGGCACTTCCTGCACGTCTGTCAGACCCCTTAGTGCCTGATCCAAGAAAAAGGCTTAAGTAGAATTTAGACCCCTAAGTCCAAATGGGCAATTCACCCAAACCCCAGCTAACCACTTAAGTGCTTGAGGGTTCATAGAAATGCAAGGTTTTACCTGTAAAGCTACATAAGTATATAAAGTTCTGTTTCTGGGCGTCCCTAGAGGTCCTGCAAAATCGAGCATCTCGTAGCCTATCTTGTACCTAAGCTCCATGATAAAGCTTGGTTCAAGCTCCATGATAAACAAGGCATTCTCATGGAGCTTGAACCAAGAGCCATGCTCAGAAAACATGTCACACAATAATAGCATTAAGCTCAGCCCAAAGCATAGCAGCCACAGGTATATGCATTCAAAAAGTTCATAGTGGTACTGCTATCCTCATCTTTTTGATAGCCAGTGAAGTTAGAGACTGGAACTGAAATATCTCCTAAGAGAATCCCAAAGAGCTTAGAATCTTGTGATCTCTATTGTTATGTGTGGCTAATATCTTCGGGTTACCAAGTATTTTATGGCTTCTCCTCAGTTCTGTGGCTTGTTTTTTGATGCACAATGCCTTACCTAGAGGGTGGAAATCTCTATCTTTCCTCTGCCAGCTGGTTGATATTTCCGATTGCTAGATTGGGAAATCCTATTTTTACCTCTTCCGTTTAATGATATTCCTATGCTGTTCATTGATTGACATGTTTGTGCCTCCTGCTGCTTTTTCGCTTCCACTTTAGTGTGCTGGCGA
Organism: Gavialis gangeticus; assembly: GCF_001723915.1. Classification (NCBI taxonomy): domain Eukaryota; kingdom Metazoa; phylum Chordata; order Crocodylia; family Gavialidae; genus Gavialis; species Gavialis gangeticus. The sequence goes on along the minus strand of NW_017729022.1, from coordinate 96,070,545 downwards.
TAACGAATAATCTCCTAGACTTGACAACTTGTCTAGGTCAGGGAAGTTGGGGGCTCTGTGCCTTCGAGGCATGGAGCAATACCCAGATGCTCACATTATTTGAGTATCATATTGAGCAGTCATCTTGGGGTTTAAAATGCTGTTTTTTTCAGTCAATTGTGCACAACTGTCCTGGACATTTGGGAATGATAAGATTTTGACTTTGACAGTGCTGGCCACCTTCTCCACAGCTATGTATGGTCTTATCAGTCCTGGAGTTTGCACTGCTCCCAGCCTAGCATCACACCCAGGCTCTGTTCTGGGCTGGAGGGTACCTAGTGAATGTGAGATGGACAGTACCCACAGGTTCATAAGAACAGAGGACCTAGACAAGTGTCTACAGTGGCAGCATTAGGACCTCAAATTTACAATTCCTGCAGCTCCCCAGGGTGCTGTTTTGGTGAAGTCTGGTTTTTATTCAAAGGGCTCAGTGTTTTCACTGCTGTGTCAATCCACTATAGACAATTCCTGTCTGCACTGCAGCTTCCAATACAGATGCTCAAAGAGACAATAAATTACCCTTGTGTCCTAATTTTCCTAATATGTGCAAAGCCCTACATCACCAGTCATAGAAGCCTCAGCATCAAAGGGCCCATGGGCTAGACCCTGGCAGAACAGTCCTTTTGATTGCACAGTTCTTTGTATCTATATGGCTTAGGCTGGGAGTCAAGCCACACCAGGTAACAGGAAGTTCAAAGCTATGCCACAAATCTAAAAGCCCATGGGCCTCTTCCCAATCATGTATATACAGCTGCTTTACCTCCAAGACAGGGAACAGGAGGAGAAGGAACTGGGGCCCATTTTGAGCAGAGGGCTTCTTACTGAGTTTTGGTGAGCCATCAAGGGCCACATGACAGGCAGCCAGGGACAGATAAATATTAATTTTCTATAGTTTTTAGGGGTCCCGTGGGCCAGATGGAATGGTCTGGTGGGCTGCATCTGGCCCGCAGGCTGCATTTTGCCCACTCCTGCATTAAGCACTAGCAAGTCCTTTTTTTCTAACTCTTACTGCTTCCCTGTGCTGCTTCCCATCTTGCCTACTTCTCTTTGTTCTCCTCACCATGTTGACGTTTCCACAATCTCTGGGCCTGTATATCTCAAGCCTTCTCAGCTGTTGCTACCTTTCTGTCTGGGATGCAGGCCTTATCACAACTGTTTTCTGATTGGGAGCTTGTCACAGCTAAGGGTGGTCTAATAGGGAACCCTAGCCCTGTTATTGAGAAAGGGCTGAAGGGTTAGAAAAATCTGCAACGCCTCTTTAAGAATAGAATTTTATGGCCAAAGAACTCAAGGGGCAAGTAGTCAAGCAGTTTGAAAGTGACTTTAGAGAAGGACAAGGGGCTCAATTCCCCAAGGCCATCAGAGAATTAGTCTCTGATCAGCAGGGATCTGGGCTTCCCGTTTCCCACAGAAAAATGAAGAAAACCAAGGATTTTACCCTTTTACAGAGGAAAATGTGGATTTCTCATTTTACTGGAGAAACCCGTAGATTTTGCAGGTTTGCACAGAGCTCTCTGCAGACAGGCAGAATTCTAGCCTGCAGGGGGCTGGGAGGGAGCGAAAGGAGGGTGGTCAGGCAGGGAGCGCCATGTGCATGTACGTGCATATGGCTGCCAGGCAATAAAACCACTGTCATTTGCAACCCTGAGTTGGGTCATGTTTTACTGAATCCCAGTCCCTTTCCTATCTTAAATTCCAGCCTCATTCTCACTCGCAGCTCCAGTTCCCACCCTCTCTGCTAGTTTCCTGATCTCCTCCCAATTCCATCTCCCCTTTTCTGCCACCTCTTAGCCTCTCCTTGCTTTCCTGATTTTCTGCTGCCCGTCTCTCTGTTTTCAGGCTCCCGCCCGCCCTGCACCTTCTGTAATCTCCCCTCCCCCCCACAGCTTCCCAGCTCCTACTAGCTGTCCTGCAGTTCTCTCCAGCGTCCAGCACTTACTGCTGATCTCTGCAACTTCTCTAGCTGCCCTGGTGCCATCCTCTGGCTCCCCACACCCAGAGCCCCTCTTTAACACCCCCACTTACCTTTAGTCCCATTTTCCCTCCTCCCCATCTACATTTTCAGCTCCCCCATAGCTCTGGCTCCAGTCCCAGATTCTGTGTGGGCATGCTTTCCTGTTCTGCAGGCTTTGGGCGTGGTCTTTTAATCAATTAAGATTAATTAACCTAAAGTTACCCTGGAGCCTCAGTTCTTCAGCCCAGGCCCCTGTAGTCTACCGGTTCTAATCCCAGTCCTGGTAACTTTCACTCCCTACACTTCTACTTCCTTACCTTAACCTTTCCCCAGGTATCCCAAGTACACCAAGCACGTACATACATACACATCACAACACCCAACTTAGGAACTCACCTGTGTGTATGTGTAGGTGGGTGGTATGTGTGTAAATTAGTGAATACACACACACACACACACACACACACACACACACACACATATATAGATATATAGATAAATATATAGATATCATTGTGTGTGTGGTATATAAATTAGTAATCCACATATGTGTGTTGGATGTGCAGGTGTTGGTAACTGGCAGGTGTTGGTAACTGGTAACTTATTCTATAAAAATTTGGTGTGTGTAGTGTGTATGGGCTTAAATTGGTAATAAGTATGCATGTGCCTAGGCTGGTTTGGATATGTATGTGCCTGAGCTGGTGTATACACTTAATTGATTTGTGTGTTTGTATATGTGCAATTGTGTCATACCCTCCTGTCTAATAGCGCAATATAGAGATCCTGAGAGTTGGCCTGACCCCACAGGACAACATGCTGATCAGTAGGTGAGGGAGGGAAAGAGTGGTGCACACAGTAGTAAACAAACAGTCCTGGGAGGGTGGCACCTCGAGTTAACAGGGCTACTAGCTTCTAGGGAGAAGAAGCTGCCTAGCAATTGGCTTCAAAGCAGCTGAACTCCAGGCTAGGAGTCAGCTGTGGGCTTCAGGTTGGTATAGAGGATGGTAGACCTGCCTCTTGTGGAGCAGGCTAAAGGTAAATGAGGCTATAGACTGGGTGATGGGAAACCCCTGTGCCAAGGGATAAGCTGACTAGCAGGTGTTGGGCTGGCCTGTATATAGGCTTGTTTCCAGAACAAATGGGCTGCTCTGGCCTTGAGTAATGGGGAGAGAAGAAATCTGTAGAACATGGGAAGCTTGTGTCCACAAGGAAAGGAGATGCCCCTAGCAGGGGCAGGGGAGCCTCTCTCTCTCTTGGTCAGTGTGCCTGGAGGGGTTAAAGAGTTTGGTTAATGCACTTTCTGTTTACCCAGTAGGGGTATATTTCTGTTAAGGTCCTGTTTATATCAACTTGTATCTTGGAAGTGGCTATAGAAGGCAGCTTGGAGGCCACACAATGGCATCAGCAAGTGGAGTCTGGGACTGAGTCTAAAGGCTTCAGAGATTGGAGGTACAGGCAGGGTCAGGGGGTCTATGGGCACAGGAACTAGTAAGGTCAGGTGGCCTGGT
>NW_017729022.1:96055506-96062044 GCF_001723915.1 Gavialis gangeticus | reverse complement strand
TTCACGGTTCAGAAAAAGAAGCAAAAAATTCTTACCTGCACAGGTATCTTGGGGGATTGGGAAGGTCTTTGACCATGTAACATTCTCCCCCATTTACACAGAAGGCTTTCTGTTTTATGTCACATTTTGTGAGATGACTTGTCCCCGTAGTAGATGTAGAAGTGGCCTGGTGACAAGAGACTGAGTAAGATCTGTGAGGCATGGGTATGCCTATGGGGGGAGGCTGGGAGTGAGAGAGAGAACAGAGAGAGGATCGGGGGCTGAGACCCGTGCAAGGATTGTACCACTAGACACCCTTTAAGTCTCTATGGCAGCCTTCCCAGGTTGATAGTAAGTTATATGAAGGTATGGCAGGTGAGCATAAGGAGTCCAGAGAGCACAAGATTAGTCTGCAGCCAGGGATGTGAGCTACACTTCAGGTGAGTCCTGTCACAGTGGTAATCAGGTCCCTTCCTAAACCCCTTCCAGGCTGCCATGTGAAGTATATATAGCCCATTGCACTTGAACATTAATTCTGGACTTGAAGTAAACAACCCAGTAGTTAGGGTGCCTTGTCCTAGAGGGCTGTTTCAGATTAATTTGTGTTTTGATTTTATTGATATTTTTGGCCCTGAGTAAAATCACTGCATTAAAGAAGGAATCTGAGGATCTAATTCTTGTTTGCCCTAAGGTCCCTTTACTCTTGAAGGGTAAAGCAGCCTTACCAAAAGAGTAAATTTACACCAATTCTATGACTGTTTTACACTGCCAGCATCTCATAAAAGGGCCTTCATGCAAGCAAGCAAGAATACATCTTTGATTGCTGACAAGTGTATAGGAGTAGGCATGCTGAAGAGATGCACTGTGCAGTAGCATAATAAAGGATGGACATCTGGGGCCACCACCCCTAGGTTCTCACTTTGAGGGGTGGAAGAATGGCAGCTACCTCTGCTGGCCCAGTCACCATCACTGTCCCAGCTGGCCCAGCCACTCTTGCCCATGGCTCAGCCTCTGGTCCTGTGGACTTGTTCACCTCAACAGAAACCAGCTTAGGTTCTAATAAGACATGATTAAATTTACCATCTTTTACTCACGAGCCCTTTAGACTTGGCTTCTGTTATTTTTATTTAGTAACTCTAGTTTCACTTATGTCCTGATGATGAATGCAGACTGGTTCAGTGGCATTTCTTGCCATGTCCTAAATCGTCTTGAGTTTCCCAGTGTTCAGTATCCTCATTGTGAGGTAAAAGGCATCTTCAGGGAAAATATCAAACAAAAACATACATATTGACAGAGATATATCTTTATAGATAAATCTGCATTCACACTGGTAACCAATGAAGAGGAACAAAAGCATCAGCTTGGACATTTAAGCAGGCTGCTCTAAATGGAGGTTGGCTGACTGACTGTAAGTACTGCTTTACAACACATTGGCTCTACACATTTGTCTGTTGTAAATAGCTTCAGTTATTGCTCAAAGAGATAGTACCTTTTCTGGACTGCTAGATGGTGTGTGCCACTGCTGTAAATATGGTTTATTTAGGTCCAGTGGTATAGAGATGTTCCTGGGGGCCCAAGGCACAGGGACAGGAGTGACTTCCAGTTGCTGTAGTACTGTTGGTTTGATCATGCCAGTGGTAGCTTTGGGGGGTGGGGGTGGGGGACGGTAAAGATGTGTATACTGGCTGGTGGCATATACTCTAAGTTTTCTGTAGCACAAAATGCTATGTTTGGAGGTCCCAGTTAAAACAATGTACCTTTAAAGACTCAGACATTGATATATACGACGTATTGGGAACAAGTGGATCCACAGGGATTATAAAATTGCCCATCAACTCTTGTGGTTAGTGTGGTTTTCCTACAGTTCAGTCAGGCTTGTGAATATCATTTGGCTGTTTTTATTTACTGAGGAAATTTTACGCTGAGCCATTTTACCAACAGATTCATGTTCACTAATATGAAACTTTTCCTGAATACAGAAATCTGACAGGAACAAATACAGAGAGAGGTTCAGGGTAAAAAAAAAAAAAGTATATATAGAAAGTTAAAGAAAAATATTTACAATAGGATTAACAGCCAAGCCTGCTTTATTTTAAATCAGTAGGAGTTATGTCCTTCTTCAGAAGGAAAAAGTTGAGGGAAAAAAATCAGATGAACTTTCCTTACTCTTAGAAGCTGCTCTATCTCTGTGAAGAGGTGGGAAGGCTGATTACATGAGAGAGAAATAATTTCTTCCTCAAGGGGAGACTTCTATTGCTCTTGGTAATCCAAAAGATGTCTGAATGGGATGGAATTGTCCAGGCAGGTAGGTGCCCATGTGAGGTTCACTACTCCAAGCTGCTTCCTGGACATCAATGCTTAAGTTAGCTCTTTAAAACAAGTGTGGAATTGCAACATGATATGTGAAACATCGTGGCAGCTCTCAATCTAGTGAGACTCCCAGCAAAGAGTGAGTGTAATTAACAACAAAATGGAGCAAACAGGTAGCGTAGAGGGCCTCGGATAATTGGGGATGCAAGATTTCTAGACAGAAAATCTGGCATGAACATAGACATAGTAGTAGCAAGAACTGAGTCAATGTGCACAACTGGACATTGGGAATAATGCTGAAATATAAATACAGAGCTTTGTTTTTAGTGGGGAAAAAGGATGAGAAGTATGAGAAATATTAGTGCCAGGGATAATGGCCAAAACACTAGAACAGCTGGTAAAGTAAGGTGTTTGCTATGACCCCAGAGGGTGAGAATAAATACTCACCTGAAACTAAACCTCCCATATAACGCCTCCCAACAGCAAGATGTATTGTGTTTTGAGCATTGTACTATTTGCTCTGTGGTATATGTGAGTGAGTCTGTCTGTCTCTGGTTCGTTGTGGAAGGCACTGAGAAGTGTTGGGTTCTCTCTGATACAGACAAGGAAAACCCTTGAAATTATTAGTCCTGGACACCAGCTATGAAGGGACACCAGAATCACACTCCCAGTGTTTTTACTGCGGCAGGGACAGCTTTGTACTGTACCTGCCTGGCTAGAGGAGCTGTACAGGGCAGGGCAGAGCTGCACCAGGCACTCTGTCTGAGAGGCTGAGGGTGAGGGGAACAAGTGAGATGTGGGGAGTGAACAGGGCATCACAGTCTGCTGTAAAACTGACATTGTAGCAGTGGTAGCAGTAGCCTGGGAAGCTAAGGTAAGCTTCCCTTCCCCACCTCCACATCCACATCCCCACTTTACAGTGGTCAGTATACTCGCATGCTGCCACCCCTGGGCATTCAATGAGCTTGATTTGCCTCTGACAATAAATAAGACGTTTCTTCCTACTACTAAGTGAGGGATGAGTTTTAAGTGGAAGCAGGAGTTTGTTTAAAGAAGACTAAGCAATAAGCCTGCACATTTAACAGCTGACATCAGGACATACACCAAGCAGTCCAGGAAACAGTCATAATGTGGGTTTGTGCACTGTTTGTTAATTGGAACGTAGTTTTTGCAAATGCAGGTTTCTACTATGTGTTAATTTCCACTAATGGCACATCTTGCTGTACTAAAGTTAATTATGTGCTGAAGTCAGTGATTCTCAATCAGGGTGCTACAGCATGCTGGGATTCCTTGACATCCCTTTAAGGGTGCCACAGGGTGCTGCTCACTATTTGGCTTGCAAACACCTCCATGTGATTCACAAGATAAACACAGAGATTTCAAAAAGGAATCCAGAGTGTAAAAAACAATTTGGAACGTGCCGAGGTCTTTCTGAATTTGCAACAGAAGAAATGTTCTATTATTTTTCTGAAGTCAGAGACAAGTGAAAAGAAAGAGCTGGCATTTTCAAAGGGGTGCCCTGAGTCTAATGAGGTTTAGAACCACTGGCTGAAGTGTTTGATGGGGTCCAACCAGCAATACCATCTCATGTGAGTATGCTTATACACTTCAATACAATTAGTTATTTGTGTAAAGCCTCATTTACATGAGTATCTAAAGAATAAAGCTAGCCTGTCAAATTCTGCCTTGAGTTACACCTCTCAGGCTACAGTTTGAACCATAAGCTTTAGACAAACAAGTCATAAGTAACTGATTTATTTAATACAGAGGAACCACAGAGGAAATGCCTGATAATTAACTCATTTGGTAATAGGAAAGATTTGTTTTCTACTAAAAAATAAATAAGTACATATGAAATACTATCTACCACCTTGATGTAAACTGGCAAGATATGCAAAAAGGCGTGCCCCCAGGCTCATTGGTGGTGTAAAGGGGCCACATCTAAAAACTACAGAAGTTACATTTTGAACCACCTTGAACAGTTCTTTTATTACATTAATAATGAATTCACTTCATACTAGGAAGCTGCATGGTTGTGTACGTGAAAAGGCACTTTGATGAAATGTGTGTTGCCTAATAGAATCAATAATAAATATCTGACATTAATTTTCCAGCTACTAGGACTGAAAATAGTGGGAGGAGGAGGGAACCTCTTGCAGATGGGCAAACCCTATGACTCCTTCAGTTATACCCCACTTAAAAGCTATCAATTTAGAGCTGTCCTGTGTATTGCCCTGTGAAATGAACAAGCCTTTTCAGTCTTTAATTAAGGGTGACAAACTCTTTGAACATCACAGCATTCATCTGTTCATGTGTGGAAAGCCTGGTGTAACAAAAGAATTTAATCAAACTACAAGCCTAATAAAGACTACATTGCCTGAACTAAATGATGTTATTGCTGCAGCAGCTCATAGTTTTACATTTAAAAAAGCGGGTCAGAGTGTTCATTCATCTTGATTAGCAATGCCAACCTAATTACTTCTGGAGGAAACAGTAATTAGCTGGAGTCTCACCTCATTAATCATGACATTCTTGTAGCAGACTATTTTTATCTGATAAATGGCTTGGATTGGAACAAGGTGTATATTTGAATTCTAGTTAATTGTACACAGCTTGCTGCATAACATTTCACATTTTTATTATTTAACTACTTCCTTCCTGTGAACCTTACAGGCAGTCTACTGGCTGCTCATTTTGAATAAAAGGTAAATGGCCTGTGCAAGATAAATCTGTTGTAGTAATTGATGAAAGTCACTGAAGGTACTGTATGTCCTAATAAGAATGGGATGATGTAGCCTTCAAATATGTAGCAGATAAATGAATTCTTTCAGGCAAACATCCAGTTTACAGTGGCCATGATTTAGAGAGTCTGGTGTTTTCAATGGAGGCCAAGGTTTTTGAAAGTGACAAGGGATCTGGGTTTTTTTTCTTTTTTTGTTTTGTTTTGCTGGAAGAGTTGGGCACCTATGAGCTGTAACTCTGCTGTCTTAGTTTGGTCCTCTAAAACTCAAGGCACCCAACATCATCAGCCACTTTTGAAAGTCTTGGGCAGCTTGCAAAAAAAATACTATTAAAATCATGGCTGATTAAACAAAATTATTTTAAAAAAAAGATGATAGGCAGAATGTATTGTATTATTAAACTGCAATGAAAACACTCGAAAGCAGGCACTGTTTCCCTGTCTGGAAGCACATTAATCTAGGTTCTGTACTTCAGGTCTTAAGAATGAAGAAACAAAATAGCCATAAATGGTTACTCAATATCAAGATTGGAGATGCACATTTTTTTAGAAATACAAATGTGGCAGCATGTTAAACGTGTGTCCTAATTGGTATAACTGGAAACTAAAAGGAAGAAGAGATGAGCTCTTGAGGAACCTTGCTTCTGTGTTCCCTTCTTAATCAAAATTAAGTCCCAGATTTTCAAAATTGGGTAATGCCTTATGAACACAGCAGTTTGAGTGCCATATTTTCAGGAGTGTTAAATAAATGGCATCTTGGGAGGCATACCCCTGAAACTGGAACAGGATTGTTAGGTCTGCTTGAGAAATGCACCACCAATATCCATGCAGTGTCCATTGTACTGCTAAATAAAAGGAGTTAGGTCTTTCTTCTGGCCAATCTTAAATTTTCAGTGGTCAATTTGAAATTTTCAATTCAGTTGAACAAATGTCAATTTTCATAAGCAATATATTAACTTAAAAATTTGAAAGGTAAAAAAAAAACCCAACAGGTTAGCAGAGAAACAAATAAACACACAGAACCCCCAACCTATTATTATTTTTTTTCCTTACAGTAACAAATACTTTCAGTAGGATGATTCTTAGCACTGATTTATATAGTGATTTACATTTTCAAAGCACTACATAGACTAGTGCTAAGTGTGCTCGAGGAGAGGAAACTATCTACTTTTGCAAGAATGGGCTTGTCTGCTATTTTCAGCAGCTTAGATAATAAAATAGAAGCTCATTTGTTATGAAGAAAAATAAAAATGGAAACCTTCAAGGAATTGCAGATGTTTGATTTTGTAATTTTTAAATATAGCTGATCCACTAAGTTCCATCCCTGCAATGTCTGTGGGTGTATTATTTATAAATAAACATTGATTTAAATTTTTAAGACTATTAAAGTTGTTTGTAATCAGTGGGTTTTTCATATATACGTAGTGAACCTTTTCCAAAAAAACCATAATATAATAATCAGATACAATACAAGTTTTTGGAAAACGTTTTCTTTTTAACAAATGAGCT
>NW_017729022.1:96044753-96050506 GCF_001723915.1 Gavialis gangeticus | reverse complement strand
TTTTCCAAAAAAACCATAATATAATAATCAGATACAATACAAGTTTTTGGAAAACGTTTTCTTTTTAACATTTTGAAGGCTTTAAAGGTTCTCCTTTTCTCTCTCCTTTTGCCTTTCTTTCCTTCTCCATTTTACTACTGTAAAAGATAAAGGGGGCAATCTAGTTATTCCAAAATTAAAACTGAAAAAATGCTTAACATTTCCTTTAAAAACAGAATTTTGCAAAACCAAAAACTTCAAAAATGTCTAATTTTTAAAATGCCATTTTTAAATGAACAATTGTTAGAAGAATGTCGAGCAGCTCCAGACAGTCTGAGAAACAGCCCAGTATTGAACATGCAAATTAAAAACCTGGGTCTTCTTTCTTCTCCTCTGTATGACGATGTGGGACACTGAAAAGATGAAAAAGCAAAATAAGTCAAATAAAATTAAATCATTTAAAAAAAATTAGTACATCATTTACTAGCTAAACGTTTGTTGTAATAATTGGCTTTGTATTTAATGGGTAAGTTTACTACTACTAAGATTTGGTATGGTATCTTTGATTTTAGGCTCTAGCTATAATGGCATGCTATTGGCAGTACCTGTTAAATGTTAGAAATGTACGAGTTCTACTCATTGAATATATGCTTATAAATTAATCCAATCATAGCAAATAAAAAATGAAAATCATAGTTTTATTTGCCTGTATATTACCTGTAAAGATATCATTAAGATTTCATAACATCACAGATGGATCAAATCCAAGACTATTCTGCATATCTAGAGATAATTATTTTTCAAATACCATATAGCAAAAACTTCAACTTTTAGGAGCATCACAGGTGTTAACATTCAGTTATAAATACTATAAACTTAAATAGCACCACCCTTCTGAGGTCCAAAAGTAATTTACAAACAATAAACTAAGCTACTCTCACTGTTTTTATGATTGAGGTTGGCATTGCTATCCCTAGCTAATAGAGAAGGAACAGAGGCATAGGTTTATTAAGATCAAAGTTTTCAAAATCTTTCTCTTGTTCTGGGTACCTAGTTTGTGGGTGCTCAAGAGGTGATACCTCATCTAAAAGATAGGCTTCCAAAAATCTAAAATATCCTAAAGCTTGCCCCAAGGTGACATGCTAAGGTTGGAATAAGTAAGGCTGAATGCAGACCTGGGCCATAACCCACAAGTCTAGACTGTCAGTCCTGCTTTCTATCTAGGGGATGCTAAGCTCAATTTTCCTTGCAGTTAAACCACTTTGATGCCATTACTTAAATGGAATTTCTCTTGATTAGCTCTGGAGTCTACTTATAGTTAACACTGCTGTTTGAGTTTGTAAAGGGACAGTTAAAGACTTACATGAGGATGAGTCTCATTCCTCCTGGCTCAGCCAGTGCTGCTCTCTACCAACTCTGTTATTCCCCTCTCTGCCTACTCCAGCCATACATACAAGGCCCAGCAGTCAAGCCAATCTTCATTGCTGTCATTTGGTTCCCTTGCAGTATCTTCTTAGCATCCTCCATGTCATAATGTCCTATTTCTGCGCTTCCACCGTGCAGCCTTATGACCTATTAGTTACAGGTAGTAGTACCCCATGGTTACATTGGTATTGATTGTGAGGGTTTTTGCATTCCTCTGTAGCTGGGGGTATGGTCCTCGTCCTGGGATCTCTTGAGCATATATTAAGAACATTTATAGCAGCAGGATGTTGACTGCTGTGGTCCCCTTGCTTAAACTTTATGGTGTTATGTCTTGTGCTGTGTCAGGGTTAACTATAGTAAGGGCTGTGCCGGGGAGGGGTGCGAATCAGGGCAACTGCTCTGGGTCCTGTGCTTTGGCAAGCCCCTCAGAGCTGGGTGGAGCGGCATGGCAACTCCATGCTGGTGCTGGCTTCATATTCTGGCAGCTTGGTGCCCCCTTCCCCCACCCTGCCCTCCCTCCCCCCAGCTGCTGAACCCGGTGCGTCCAGCTGCTCCAGAAACATCCCCCCCACCCCGCTGAATCCGCCGCTGGCTTCCTTGTGTCTGGGGGCAGGGCTCCGCACTAGCTGATTTGCTTCAGGCCCTGCAGTCTGCTCAGGTCGTCTCTGAGTAGTTGTGCTAAGAAGTTAGACAATGGATTCATATAGGATGGTTTGGATGGGCATGATCCTGCCTTGGGTAGGAAGCTGGACTAGATGACTTATGGGGATACCTTCCAGCCCTACTTCTCTCTATTCTATGATTCTATCATAATCATATTTTTATATACTATATATACAGGAAACCCTTGGTATTCATGGGTTCAGCATTTGCAGGTTCAGATATTCGTGGATGCCAAACCCACATTTTAAATACACTTTAAATACTTACCAGAGCTCTCTGTGCTTGCTGCCGTCGGGCTCCTGCCAGAGCTGTGCCCCCACCCCAGCTGCTGGGGGCACTGCATTCATAAACGGAAACAGCGTTCATGAATGCAGCGCCCTATTCATGGATTTTGTCATTCGTGGGGATCACGGGAACATATCCCCCACAAATGGTGAGGGTTGCCTGTATCAAATATGAGCCATTTCTCATGCTACCTTATCCCTGATGTTTGTTATATCATTTGTAGCTCAGCATTTAAGTGAACTGGCAGTAATCTATGTACTTCACCTTGGGTCGTCCCAAGTTTGCCTCCACAGAGGTCCCAGAAGGTCTATGGAATTCAGTTTTTAAAAGTGTTTTTCACATACAAACTCCCTAAAACTAGCCAAAGGGTGTTATCACACATGAAGATGAACAAATTCAAACACTTAGTAAGTTTTTGAGAGAGGGTGAGCAAGCTAATTGTATAACCAACAGCCAGATTCAACTTTCTTTGGCAAGACAGAGAAGTTTTATATTCTTAAATGAAAATAAATTTTGCCATGTAATATTTTTAATTTGAGGAGCTCAAAGCATCTACAAACTGTTTAATTAATCAAGCTGGCCAAATAGATTAATGATTTCTCACTAATTTTACAGTCATGGTACCAGGATCAGAAAAAACTCAACTGGTGGTAGAAATGCAGAATAAGATATGGGTGCCATGATTCCCAGTGCTCTTCTCTAATCGCGAAAGAGGCTAAGCTCTCATACCAACAACGCATCAAATTGAAGACGGATTCCTACACTTCTGATTCTATATTACTCTAAATTCATTACTGTAGCTGAGTAGAAAACAACTGCAATCAGAGCAAATTTTTGAGAACTTCATGTTGTTTATATATGCTCTATAAAACTTTGCTAAAAATGGTGTGTGTGTACACGCACACATACATGCATACTCTCATGTGTCTGTATAAAATGAATTTTTTTTTACTGCTTTTTCTGCTCTGCCTTTCCTCCTCCCCACTTGCAGAGGTCAAAGACAGAAAAAATGGGCAGTTCTTATGGGGTGATTTAGATTACAGCAGTACTGAAAAGTTTATCCTGTGACAAAGAATAGGCAGTGTGAGCATACATTAAAACATGCAAAGTATATTTCATGTACCAATAGCATCAGTATAACAAAAACATTTCAACTTGAGACGTTTTTCTGGAAAAGGCAAGTTTTCTGACATTTTTAGTACTGAAGACTGATTAACTCAGCCCAGTCTCCAAACATATGTGTTGGTCTGAAGCTATCTAATCCACCTCAAAATTACACATAGTAAAAACAGATTTTTTAAAACTTTCTCACACATATTTTTAAATGATATGTAAGGCGCAACCTTATGACTGAAAGATTAAATCCTTCCCTAGCCATTAAAAATAGATTTTAAAAATGAAGCTATTTTAAGAAGAGTGTTGGCTGTGCCACACAATTTCAGTCAGGCCTGTGCCTCAGTCTTGTCAAAGATTAGCACAGTCCAGAAGGCTGCAGTTGGTATGCCAAAAAATCGCAGCAGCAGGGGTGATAAAAAAAAAAATAACTGCATAAAAAATTAAACAGAAAGCCAATGTCTATAAATAAAATGAGAAAGTGCACCCTTTGTATAAATGTACCTGGAATCCAAAAGTAAGATGAGGCTTAAAAAAGTCACAGATGGAGGAGAAAAAACAACCAACCCTCAATTCCACCCCAAATTCCATAAAACTGAAGAGTACACACATTTTTGTAAGTACTAAGCATAGTGCTGTCCCTGTTGAATTCAGTGGAAACTTCTGATTGGGATTGACTTATGAAAGACAGGTACTTATGTGGTTCAAGTTGTGATAGCTTTGTGGACTTCCATGAAACTCTGACATTTTAAACTAAAAGAAAATGGACCCTGTTCAGGGCACTGAAATTTGTGTTGTGTCTCATACCAATGCAAAGTAAGACTGATCATGGACCAAATTCTTACTGCTGTGATGGCCTAGTTGTACATTCAGACAAAACCAAATTTAACCGTCTCCATCATACCTTTCCCATTTGTTCAGAAGTTCTATATGGAAGCAGCAGAAGTTAAAACATAACTTTCCAATATCTGCATACATGGCTTTGAGTATATTTGTGGCTGGATTTGCTTAGTTGTAACTGAAGACTGAATTTGATCTTGCAACTAAAATTTATTTACCAATTTTGCCTATGTGAGCCAGAACAGATTCAGTCTCACTTTGTCATAGTTGCCTTAGCTTTGCAAAACTAATAGGAGAAAAACCTTATTTTTTATCTCTAAATCATGCAGACACGACTCTGAATGTCATCATTATTTACATGCCATTATTTGTCTTGCGGTAATTTCTAAAAATACCAATCATGGACAAATGTCATCCCTGAACCAAATGTCTTACCATTTGATAAAGGTTGAGTGACAGTGTATGGATCTAGACAGATTGGGGGAGCAAAACAAACAGTGGAATGATATGGGAGAAGCAAATTGGGAGAAGGCCTGAATAAGAAAGGACCATTTTTTTTCACATGATTGCTTGTTAAAGTAGACCGCAGTTTTGGAAGATACCATTATTCTATCCAGACATATAAGACTGGGAAGATGAGCCAGTCATGCTACCTGGGACTAATGGAATATTACCATGTCAGACAAAATTCTGGAAGGGCATGCTATAATGCCCCCAAAGTGCCAGAGCATTCATGGTAATTCTTTCTTCTTTCTTTCGTTCTTCCTTCCGCTTTGGACGCACCAAACCAGGCTCGCTTGGAGCTGCGTGGGGCGATCCTGAGCGTAAGACTCCCCGGCTTCCTATCTCTCTTTTCTTTTCTCACTCCCACCTGTCTAAAGGTCTCTAGCCTCAGTTTATCTATCTTTCTGATTTTTTTCTTGCCTTTTTGTGGCTTTTTTTCCCCCTTTTTTCTCCTCTTTGTCCCATCCCCTCATACTTCCGGTCTCTCTGTCTTCGCAGCCTTCTTTCTTACTGTCTCTTTCTCTTTCTTTCTCTCTTTTCTTTGCTGTTTGCTTGTAGCGGGGAGTTATCTTCCATTAGCTTGCCTTTTGTGGGGTGCTCTTAATTACCTCTTCCCCTCACCTTTTTTTTGTTTTTCTATTTTTTTTTCGCTTTTTCAAACTCCAGCCGCTTTTTTCCCTCTGCCCCTTTCCCCCCTCCCATCTAGAGTTTTGTGGCCGCTTTCCCGGACACTTATCTTTTTTAGTTATTATAAACTTTTTTTGTTGTTGCTTTGCCTAGCTATAGTTGGGAATTAACCCTGTCCTATCAGGAATGGCTGCTCCTACACCCAGCAGCTGGCATGAGGATGCCTCCCAGAACCTCCCCATTACCCATGGGTTGAGGGTGCACACCCCTCCCTTTGTTGGGGTTGAGGCCTGTGTGGATGCTCTGGCTAGTCTCTT
>NW_017729022.1:96039524-96039753 GCF_001723915.1 Gavialis gangeticus | reverse complement strand
GGGCGGAGGTATATGGTCTATTTTTCTTGTGGGGAGACCACATGCTTTCAGTGTGGGACCTCTTCCCACCTAGCAGCTCAGTGCCCACGGGGGGGGATTGGCCAAAATGTCGGCGACTACAGCGACGCCGACAGATGGCCCATTCACTTCCGGGACGCAGGCCCCACCCAGTGAGGCTGGGAGCTTTACCCGACCTCCTTCTGCCCCTGTTCCATCTGAGGGGACTGAA
>NW_017729022.1:96033532-96039513 GCF_001723915.1 Gavialis gangeticus | reverse complement strand
TTTTTTTTTTTTTTTGACTTTTAAGAGATGTTTATTCTGGGAAGGGTGACAAATGGTGGGCAGTGGAAATTATGTACAATTTGGTCGGAGGATCTGGGCCTCAAGAACAAGGCCTGGGCTCATGGTCTGCAAGGCCTGCCTGCACACTTTAGACAAAAAGCAACAACAACAACAAAAAAAGTAGTTTTTACATATATACAGTTCTTGCCAGTGGGGGCCTCAGGGCATCAGGGGTTGGCCCGCCTGGACGAAGCCCAAGGTCTCAGCTCGCTGGGTGTACCTCTGCACCTTGAGGAGCTGGTGGTGTCACAGGGCAAGGAGCAGGTATCCCGCTTTGATTCGGCACAGTGCCCCCTCGACGGCCCAGTGTTCCTCAAAGGCAGACACCGTCTGCTGGAGGACTGCATGCTTGAATTCAAGAGAGAGGTGGGCCCGCACCATCAGGTGGAAGAGCTGCAGGGCGTTGTGCATCTCGGTCCCAGCAAAAAGTCTGTCTGCCTTTCTTTCTATAACAGGGTCTCTGAGGTCAAGCTTCTTCATAGAAAGGCAATCTGTATTTTCATTTTTTTTCAAGGGAAGATTAAGAAATATTTGCTTGTCTCTGTGCCAAAGAAATTCTATACATCTATTCTATCTGTGCCCTAAAAGGGCTATACAGCCACTACTGTACACCTGAATTGGCTTGATTTAGCTATTTTATTTATTTGTAGTATGCTGTAAATATTCTCTATGCCTGGGTTTAGTTTTTGTGGAGTTTCCATGACTAACAAGCACTATCGTATATACATTTTCTGTTTGCTCAGTTGATTCACCTGTGTCCCATTTGCATTTGATCATACAAGATGCCAAGTGCTGCTATGAATTGCAGTCACTTTTGAAAGCTCATTGTCTTCATCAGTTTAATTTAAGATGTGATTTTTAAATTGATTTAGTTAATCAGTGCATGAGGCTGTGTAGACACTAAGGGATAACCAGTATTTCACCTTTATGTGCCTCAGTGGTACTTAGTTAACTGGATTACTGCATTTTTTGATACTTATGCAGTTTGGATTATATTTTTCACCTCTACACCTATACTTACCCTGTGCTTTCCTTCTTAGCATGCTCCTGGGCTTACTCTGGTTCTGGCATGGCACAGAATAACCCAGCCATGCATGGAATGCCAGATAAATATTGAAACTTTTTAGCTGCAAAAAGGCCAGAACTAAGCAGGTGTTTGAAACCAAAGGAGAAAGCCCTTTCATTTTTTAGTCTTATAATTTAGCAGTTGGGGCACTTGCAAATGACCCAGATTCGAGGTCTCTCTCGCCCAAAACAGGTGTGAACCTGTTAGTTCCCATTTCCCAGCAAAGTGTTCTGGCCACCAGACCACAGGCTAGGCATTTTTCCAAGAATTCCCCAGTCCTCTTTTTGAAGGTCGCATGTTATTAGGCAGCCAAGAAGGGGTAGTATGTGGAGCCAAAAACAGAGAAGAAAACTACATGGAGAGCAGCTTGGTGAGATGGAGGTTGCCCAGGATGTGAGCAGGCCCTAGGTTTTGGCCCCTACTCCTTATGACTTTTCTACACTTAATATTCATTGGGTAATATGGATAAACAGGAACAGGATAGTTTCTAACCCATTGGAGACAGAGGCTACGTCCTTCTCCCTTCCAGGGCAGTATCTGTCTCACTGAGCCGCCCTCCTCCTAGAAAGCCTCTGGTTGTCCAAAGGGCCAGTGTCAAGAGGACACTTGTCAAGTACCCTGAGCAATGCATAGCCTATTGTCTACTGATTATAGCACTTTGCTACAAAGTGGATGCATCTACATATACAATTCAAGAAGGCCTTTGCACCCTGTCCAAATTTGCAGATGACACAAAAATATGGGGTGAAGCTAGCACCCTGGAGAGGAGGAACAAGATCCAGGCTGACCTCGACTGGTTGGGGAAGTGGGCAGAGAGCAACAGAATGCAATTCAACAAGGACAAGTGCAAGGTGTTGTATCTAGGGAGAAAAAACTGCCATCAAACCTATAGGCTGTGGGGGGTGACCTTCTCAGCACCACTGAGGCAGAAAAAGATCTTGACTCCAGGATGAACATGAATCATCAGTGTGATGAAGCAGTTGGCAGAGCCAATCACACCTTGTCGTGCATCTGTAGGTGCTTCACAGACAGGTCCATGGAGGTGATTCTCCCTGTCTATGCGGTAGTGGTCAGGCCACAGCTGGAGTACTGCGTCCAGTTCTGGATGCCACAGTTCAAGCAGGAAGTGGACAACCTGGAGAGGGTCCAAAGAAGAGCCACTCATCTGATTGGAGGCCTTCAGGGAAGGCCCTATGAGGAAAGGCTAAGGGAACTTAACCTTTTCAGCCTCTCCAAGACAAGGCTGAGAGGGGACCTTGTGGTGGTATACAAATTTATAAGGGGAGAGCAACATGAAGTAGGTGATGAACTGTTTATCAGGGCACCCCCTGGAACAACAAGGAACAATGGCCATAAGCTATTGGAGAGTAAGTTTAATTATTGGAAAATAGAAAAAAGTTCTTCACAGTCAGGGTTGCCAGGATCTGGAATGGGCTTCCAAGGGAGGTGGTGCTCACCCCATTCTTGGGGGTCTTCAAGAGGAGACTGGACAGGCACCTGGCTGGGATCACATGATTCCAGGTTTGGTGACCCTTTTCTTGCGTGCCAGGGACAGGGGGTTGGACTAGATGGCCCATTGAGGTCCCTTCTGACCCTAGAATCTATGAATTAATGTGTGTGTATAAACTCCGGTGCTTATCATGCTGGAGTTTTGTTCCCAGCCACACTGTTTGAATCTGCTCCTGGGATCATAGCATATGGAGCTGGGTTGGAGCAGCCTCATTTGGCAGGGGGACCTGGGAGTTCAGCCTGCCAGTCCAGGGTTGCTCCCCTCAGCTCAGTGTGCTGCAGAGGGGCTGGCTAGGGCACCAGGGTGCTTCAGTGTGGGCCTAGCCAATAAGCAGCCCCCGCACAGAAGCATCCTCTTGCCCCAGCTAGCTAGGGCAGCATCTATATGTGAGCTGCTGTGGAGTAAAATCAATCTAGTAATTAATCTGTTTATTAAATAAATATGTTAATTAATTTGCTCTAGCCTAATAGGGGCACATGTGTATATGTGCAACAATTACTGGGCAGCTAATTAGTCTACTGTGCAGCAAATGTCTTGTGTAGATGCACCCAGTAGGAGATACAGGCTTGAAAGGGATCTAAAAACCTGTGTTTTCTGCAGCCCAGGCAAATGTCCCTAGCCATTAGATGACTGGGAAGCAAATCTGTGTTAAAGTGTCAAAATTGCATTTAGGCACATGAAGTATATGGCCTTATGGCTAGATCTACATTAGTAGTTGGGTGACTTTACAGTCACCCTCAAACCCATGTTGACTGATACTGTAAACTCCTTAGCTCTATTCCTTTGGTGGCAATTTGTTGTTAGCTGGAGTCTGCTTCTTTCAGCTATGGGGCTGGCCCCACAATAGATTGCCTTCTAGCCTGCCTCTCAGGTGAGTGTGTTCATAAATTACTTAAATGCTACAGGCTACAAACACAGGAAGTCCTCCAGAAGCAATCCTACAATTCTCTGTTCCTGAGTTCCAGTCCTGTCTCTCTCAGTGTATTGCCCATAGAGACAAGTCGTCTGAAGACAGATTCCTGAAGGGGCTGCATTTCAGCAATCAGCAGCACAGCTTAGGCAGCTTTGGTGCAGGCAGCAAGGTATGATGTAGAATGGTGTAATCCTTCTGACAGGCACTGTTTGCTACCGACATGGGATGGGTTCAATTTCCAGGTGTTTCTGTTAACAAGCTAAAATAAAGCTGGCTGAAATCCCACCCAGAGACCCAGGAAAATTAAATGATACCCTCTAGGCACTCAAGGTGAGCATAACTTTCCCTCCCACAAGCAATGCATCCCAGGGTTTAACCAAACCAGGATTTTATTGGAGGGGAACAGAAAATGTGCCATTAAACAACAAGCCAAAATTAAATAAACAGATTTTGGCAATCTTGAATGATCAGCTAACTGTATGTGACATTGTATCCAAGGTCATTAGTCCTTCAGTTTGTCCTCATTAGTCCTTCAAGAACATTAGTCCTTCAGTTTGTCCTAATCCCATTGCTCTGAGAACTGATGAGGTAGCTGCCACTAGCTTTCTCCCTCTGTTGTGTCCTATTGATGGCATTGAAAGCCTGTGAGTAGGTTTAGAGCAGGCCAAGCTAGAGGCATGGTGATCTTTCACACCTGTGGGATATGCTTTTTTCCTTGATCTGTCCCAGATGCTGCTGTTGTTGGGCTCTGTAAAGAGGCCCTCACTGGGGTCCCTTTCCTGGGCTATTGCTCTTAGTGGTTTCAGTTTTGGCTCTCAGTGTCACACCCACAGGCCCTGCTGCTGCTTTTGGGTCCCTGTGTCACTGCTGCTGCTGCTGTTCTCGCACCCCATTCTGGCAGGCACCACTGCTGTGGGAATTCCAGGTCATTATTACAAAACAAGCTGAGTACTGAGATCCGGGGGTCAAAAAACCCATGCTGAAGAATGCGGGGCAGCACACGCGGCAGCAGTGCATGCTGCCCCAAAACAGGAGCCTGGCCTGCCAGAGCCATGCTCTGGCTGCCAGCCAGGCTTCCTGTTGTGGCTGCAGCTGCCCGGGGGTAGTGGGGGGAGAGGCAAGACTCTAGGTAAGGCTGCTGGGGCCAGGCAACCTGCTGTGCACCAGAGCATGTTTGACATGGGCATTCCCTGGGGACAAGTAGCAGTGACACAAGGTGTGCTGCTGCTGCTGCTGTCCCTGGGGAAATAAATGTCTGGACACGCCCTCTGGGTTTCTTTTGTGAATCATGGTTGCAAACCTAATAGTGCTGATATTGTGTGGCACCCCATGGCACTTCTGAGAGGATCTTAAGGCACCCCACAGTGTTGCGGCATCCAGGTTGAGAATCACTGCCTCATTTAATGGGTGTGATTCTCATGCTCTGACTTGTGCTTCACATTGCCCCGGCTCATTTATATTGACAAGACATGTGAAGTAACCTGAGTAGAAATGAGGCCCAGGCCTGATCTGTATACATATTATATAATCTCTCCATATACCTGGCATGTCTGAATTTAAGAATGTCAGGCACATATGGTTTTGAAGTGTCAGTTTCATTTTAGATAATATTCCATAATCACTTCTTATTCCTGTTTAAAGTCTTGCTTAATTAAAATGTACAGTATGTTCCCGAAATGAGTATTGTTTCTAAGCTATGTTTCTTTTTCAAATTCCCAATATAAACAATCTTGGAGGTAGGTAATTAAAGCCATCTGCTTCCTGGTAGCCCAGTTACCTTTCCTGAAGTATTTACATATTTTTCCCTTTAACCTAGGGAATTAGACTGCCATAAATCTTTACTTAAAACATCACAAAAATTCTTGTGGCATGAAATTTCATAAGACGAAAAGATATGTTAAATTTTTCTTTCAAACACACTTTTGATATTTGCTTCCATTTGTAAATCTTGTCCTATCAGAAGATATAGATATCAGAGTTATTTAATCTAGGATGAGGTATTTATAATAGGAAAGTTGCACATATCTATTGCAGCTTTTATCTGAGATCTTCTATTACTTCAGAGACCCTAGTTTTCATAATACCATTAGCAGTAAATATTGAAGTCAATGACTCTTTATTTTCAGACCAACCTGGTGGCCTTCTATGATCAGATCACCAAATCATTAGATGCAGGGGTAGCAGTGGACATAGTCTTCCTGGACTTTCGGAAGGCCTTTGACACTGTCTCTCACCCTGTTCTCATTAAGAAACTGGGGGACTGTGGTGTTGACACCCACGCAGTCAAATGGGTCACCAACTGGCTGGAGGGCCGCACCCAGAGAGTGGTGGTGGATGGGTCATTTTCAGCCTGGAGGGATGTGGGCAGTGGGGTTCCGGGCGGCTCGGTCCTCGGGCCCGCACTGGTCAACATCTTCATCAGTGATTTGGAC
>NW_017729022.1:96019992-96033317 GCF_001723915.1 Gavialis gangeticus | reverse complement strand
GGGGGATCTAGTGGCCTGTTACAAACTAGTCAGGGGGGATCAGCAGGCACTGGGGAAGTCCCTATTCCCCTGAGCACTGCCAGGAGTGACCAGGAATAATGGTCACAAGCTGGTAGGGGGTAGATTTAGGCTAGATATCAGGAGGCGCTACTTCATGGTCAGGGCGGCTAGGATCTGGAACCAACTTCCAAGAGAAGTGGTGCTGGCTCCTACCCTGGGGCTCTTTAAGTGGAGGTTAGATGAACACCTTGCTGGGGTTGTTTGACCCCAGTAATCTTTCGTGCCATGGCAGGGGGTTGGACTAGATGATCTACTCAGGTCCCTTCTGACCCTAGAAACTATAAAACTATGATTGCATCTTGTCTAGTTTTATTATACCCATTTTACAGATGAGTAAATGGAGATGAAGATCATAAAATCAGTGACTGAAACACAGTGCCCAAATACTAATGCTCCTAGTCTCTCTGTCCAAGCAGTGTCTTTCATATCTTGTATGTGTATAGGGAGTAATGTTTTGTAGTTCATACTCAAGTAGAACTCTCATTGGTCCCACTCTTCCTTTATGTTTAAAGATATAAGTGCCACAGTGGGTCCATCTACACATGCAATTAATGCAACGTGATAAACTCCAGAGCAGTTTGCACCAGAGTACACTGCTCCCAGGTGTAACACCTACATGTACTCCCAGGACAGCAGCACTCTGAGCCATGGCAGAGCAGCCCTTGGGATGGTACTAGGTTTGAGAGGTCAGCCCCAGGCTCCAGCTGGTGGCATTGGGTGGTGGATGGGCTGGCTGAGGCACGAGAGTGCTGGGACTTTAGAGCCATGTGCCTAACCCTCCCTCCCCCCCGCTGCAGGCCTGCCGCCAGCCTGGGGCTGCTTTGCTTTGGCTCAAAGTGCTGCTCTCCTGGTCATTATCCACATGTACTTTGCTGTGCAGTAAATAACTTAACTGTAAAGTAGTACCATCTTGCAGCAGAGTTAATTAATTTACTACGCCTTAATACTGGCGCACATGTAGATGGTGACACTTTACTGCAGAGATAATTAGTCAACTACAGTAAAGTGCATGTGTAGATGTACCTACTGGGCCTGTCTACACATGCAGTTAATCTGAGTAAACTCCAGCACAGTTTGAGCCGGAATAAACTAATCTGGACATCACCGTCTACATGTGTATTTAAATGCAGTTATTTACTCCGCCATTGGATGGTACTTATGTCTGATAGGACCATTTAATGGGTCAGTAAATCAGTCTATAACAGCCTAATTGCTGCATGTGTGTAGTTGGTGATGCTTTGCTATGTAGCAAATTCGTCTACTGTGAAGTAAAGCGCACATGTAGACACTATGTCACCATAGTAATGAGCTATGGTGCCATAGCTTGTTGCTATGGCAACATATCATTGCCTGGTAAAAACCATGATGGCAATGCTATTGCGCAGTAACAATAAGTTACTGTGCAGTAGCTCTTTGCTATTCCATGGTAGCAGCTAAAAATAACCGTATGGTGATGGGACTGCACAGTATTGGTGGTTACTGTGCAGTCATTTAGTACTTAACCAAGTACTAAATAACTGCACAAGTAACAACTGCATGGTCCCACACAGTAACAACTGCACAGTCCCACACAGTAGATGCATCCACTGTGTTGCAACTTAATCCAAGTTAGGGGAATACGTGGGCCTAAGGGTTCATTGCACTTTGGGGTCTGGCTCTGGCTCCAAAATGAGATGCATGGGTGGAAGCCCATTGCGCCCCCATGAGCTCAGTACCCCCAGGGACCCCCAGCAGTCACAGCAGACCCTGACCTTGATGCCCAGGGCAGCTGAGAGGTAAGTGGGGCCTGTGATGGGTGGGTGTTAGACAGCTGCCGGATGCAGCTGAGAGGAGCTGAGGGTCACGCCACCACCTGGCTCCTTTTTGGCCCAGCCTCCACAGGGAGCCTTGCAACCAGAGCATGCAAACAGGCGCACTATAGGAGAGGCATGAGGCTCTAGGCGGCAAACCCAAAGCGAAGCATTGGCACAGCAGTAGCCCGGACTACTACCTGTGCAATGGTGGTGATACACCGCACCTTGAAGATCCACCGAGGTACCACTGAGGCCTCTACCCAGATGGAGCCCCTGGTTCTTGGCTGTGGAGGCTGCCTGGCACGAATGCAGGCACTTGAGGTGAGGAACAAGGACACCTCCTCTTGTGGGGTGTGCTCCACATTACAGTCCCTGGAATGCCAGATAGGGGAGCTCTGGGCTGTGGTGCAGAGGCTGCATGCCTTCAAGGATGGCAAAGATGAGATTGATGCCTACCACCAGGCTCTTCACCTGAAGAATGATGAAGCAAGAGTAAGGAAAGCTAACAAGACAAAGGTGAACAAGAGGAGATCCCATGAAGTCCAGCTGGGGGTTGCTAGGACAAAGGATATCTCCGGCCCCAAGGCACCCTGCATTGCGACCAATGGCTAGGATATCTGAGAACTTGTGGTGCTTGGGAGAGGTTCCTGAAGATTGGAAGAGGGACAATGTAGTGCCCATCTTCAAGAAAGGAAGGAAAGAAGATCCAGGGAACTACAGGCCAATCAGTTTGGCCTCAATCCCTGGAAAGATCATGGAAAAAAAATAAGTAATCCATTCTCAATAGGCTAACAGAAGGTGTCATCCTGAGAGACAGCCAACATGGCTTCATTTTGGGTAGGTCATGCCTGACTAACCTCATCTCCTTCTATGACCAGGTGACACATCACCTGGACAGGGGAGGAGAGGCTGATGTCATTTACTCGGATTTCAAAAAAGCCTTTGACTTGGTCTCCCATGATGTCCTCATGACAAAATTGGGGAACTGTGGCCTCGACAACCTTACAGTCTGTTGCCTGGGGAACCGGCTCCGTGGCTGGACCCAGAGAGTAACAGTCGATGGAACCGAGACAACATGGCACATGGTGACCAGTGACATCCCTCAGGGTTCAGTACTTGGATCAATACTCTTTAACATATTCATAAACAACCTGGATTTGGGCATTAGAAGCAGACTGGCTAAGTTTGCAGATGACACCAAATTACGGGGAAGCGTAGTCACAGTAGACGATAGGCTGGGGATTCAGGCTGACTTGGACAGGCTTGCAAAGTGGGCAGATCAAAACCTGATGACTTTCAACATAGAGAAATGCAAACCAGTGTGATGCCACAGTCAGCAAAGCAAATAAAACCTTGGCTTGCATCTACCGATGCATCTCAAGCAAGACCCAATATGTCATCCTCCCACTTTATTTGGCTTTGGTTGAGGCTGCAGGTGGAGTACTGTGTCCAGTTCTGGGCTTCACACTTTAGGAAGGATGTGGAGAAGCTTGAAAGAGTCCAGAGGAGAGCCACATACGTGAGCAGAGATCAAGAGAGCAGGCCTTATGATGAGAGGCTGAGAGGCATGGGACTCTTCAGCTTGGAAAAGCGCAGGCTCAGAGGTGACTTGGTGGCAGCCTACAAGTATATCAGAGGTGTGCATCAGGATCTGGGAGAATGTCTGTTTATCAGGGCACCCCAAGGGAAGACTGGGTCCAACAGTCACAAACTGCTGGATGACCATTTTAGATTGGACATAAGGAAACACTTCTTTACTGTCTGAGTCTCCAGAGTCTGGAATAGACCCCCCCCAGAAATGGTGCAAGCACCTACTCTGGACACGTTCAAGAAGTGTTTGGATGATTATCTTTTGGGGGCCATCTGACCCCAGCTGATTTCTTGCCCTTTGGGCAGGGGACTGGAGCTGATGATCTCACGAGGTCCCTTCCAGCTGTAATGTCTATGAAATAAGATTCTCAACTGTCTTGTGCCTCTTCATTAGCTCTTTGTATCATGGCATGGGTATGGAAATGGGGGAAATTGAACAAGCCAGTGTGCTTGCAGGTGGGCAGAGGAAAGGATGAGTGAAAAATTTGACCACACACTTGCAATATTTGGCAATGCTGAATGAGGATAGCAGACCAAAACTGCCCTCTGTAACTATTTTTCCCCTTGGCAAAGAAGATGAAATGGGCCCTTTCTGAGTCACAAGTCATTCTCTGGACTCCTTTTGAAAGCTGACTTGAAAGGCTTTCTCTAGCCCTGTAATTTTTTCTATTATTTCTTGCTATTTCTTGCTTCTATTATTTCAGTGCTCATTCCCTGCCCCCCTCAACATTTTAAACATTGTTTTTGTTCTTTATTTTCAAATTATGTACATGATGAAAAATATTGGTAATATTGTCATGTTCTATCTGATCAGTATGTTTCAGAAGTTGAGCCCATTTTAAAGGGAGAAGAAACCCCTTGTCAGTACCTCATGCTGGGTTTTGGTAATTAAACTCTGTTGCTGCAATAATACTTTCCAATCCTTTCCCTCACAACTGAGCCCCAATATTCTTTCATCCATAAAGATTAAGCTATTTGATCCTTTGATTCCTTTATCGTCTTTCCAAACAGAAGACAAACAATATTGTCACATTATTTGCTACATAGAGAGTTTATTCTGAACCTGTTAGAGAAACAAGAGTGATATTAGGTCCCAATGACCTTCAGTTTCTTTTAAAGCACACTGTTAATCTTCGAAGATATATAGCCTTTGTTATGTATAGTATGCTCTAACAAAGGGAATATTGCCAGTTTTGGGTGCTGGAAAAGGAAACAATTTTCAGCTGTGCCTAAAGGATCTAGGAACAACAAAAAGATTAAATATTTTTCACTTTTGACTTCATGTCTTTCTTATGAAAGCAAACGACGTTTCCCACAAGAAATAAATGAAATCTTGCCTTCTGGTAGAAATGGAGTATTTGGGCTGTATGTAGGTGGAGTGTAGCTGGAGGGAAGAAATCTGCAAGCATAAATCCAGGGTCAGTTCATGAGATGGCTGTACATGAAGCATCTTAAGGAGCAGAATGGTGAAATTTGAAAGACTTGCACCAATGACCTATTGCATCAATGACTTTGACCTATGGTTTATTCATGACTGTGTCTCCTTAGGTTTTTCTCATACCACAAAAACACTGTGGATGGCAGAGATCTCTTAAGGGAAGATGTTCCATACAAGGACCTGAAAGTTCTACAATGGATGGAGCTGAAGTATTACTCTTTTGCTGCAGTTCTTCCTACCCTCCCTACAGAAGTACAGGTAAAGAGCATCATAAGGTTTTTTCCCCACCTTTTAGGATGCTGTAATCTGGTTATTTTTCCTTTTAGTATAATTATTTTATGATATATGTGATGCCTCCTACCACAGATTAACACTCCACTATGAAAGTCTCTCTACACACACATAAGGAAGTGAAAGTCCCTTAGATCTAACAATCCAAATGTAAGATAGACAAAAAGAAACTGAAAAGATGAGTACAAAGTAGCCATGAGATGATGATTATTACCATAACAAACTGTACTCATAACACCTCACAGATTTTGTTTTTAACAATAGCTGTATGGCTTCTACTCCAGGTTTAATATAACATAATAAAATAGCTAAAAGAAAATCTAGTGAAGAGTCTTCACCAAAACTGTGAAAATCAGCTTAATTTGGTATGCACAAGTCACTGACACTTTCATCTGAAAAAAGGAGTTGAAGCTGAACAAATGGATATGTTTTTGACCAAAGACATAACAAGAACAGTGATGCACCAACTTGGCATGAGCAATGAGTGCCAAATTTGTGTGTTGAAAGGGAAATGTTCATTTTAAAAATCATACAAAAACATTTTAAATTTAGAATTTAGAAGTTACATCTATTTGTGTAGGTAGATGATTGACTTTTGTAGTGTTCTGTGCTGAGGTAATGAAAATTATATAATTATAAATTTTGTTTACAGATCTTCTTGTGTCCTGTCACCATTCCAGAAATGGGCACATACTATTGCTTGAGCTGTAGCCTTAATGAGGTCCTCATTGGTGCACGGTTCTACTATACACGGGTAGGCCAGTAGGTGTTCTATAGTCTGAAAGTTCCCTTCATATTTGCACATGGTGTTTGCATTGTTAGAGTATCCCCATAGTTCCATGTTAATTTTAGTCTTTACAGTGTCTGTTTGAAGATGGTTTAAGTTTCTCCATGTTGGCCAGTCAAGCTCCTTGTTTGCATGGAGATGTTTGGCAGTTTTGCTATTAATCCTAACTCCCTTCTGGGTCATCTCTAATTGTGAGTGCCATGTTTCTTTGTGTGTCTGTCAGTGTGTCATCCAGTAGCTGTGTTGTAGAGAGGAAATGCACCTCAACTTTTTTTCAGTATGGAATCTAGCCTTCTTTGCACATGCTGATCTTTCCCAAACTGGGTATGCATATTCAGTTGCCGAATAACAAAGTGCAAGCACAGTTAGTTCATACTGTTGTTGGATTTGAACTCCATTTGGAGCTGATGCACTTCTTTCAGTTTCCCAGGAACTAATTTTGCACTTCATCTCTTCTACATGTGCTTTATAAGAAACTATGCAGTCTAGTGTCACTCCCAAGTAGATAGGATTTGGGCAGTGGGTATTTCATTCTAGGTTAAACTGGTTACTGGTGTCTTGGTTCCAAACATGGAAAAGACCAACCTGTGTTTTGTTTGGTTTGGCACGCAGTTGATTTTTGATGACAGTCCATTGAGAATTGATGCCAACAGAGCCTTGACCTGGGTAAAGTTCTTAGTTTGGGTAGTGGTACACAAATCATCTGCTTAAATAAAACTTCTTGTGCCTGGGTAAATGAGTTGATTGTTGGTGTAGATGTGCGAGTATGCTGTCTTGAGGTAGGCTATTCTTTGTATTTCCCACTGACTCCACTTCTTACATGATTTGACATTGAGTTGTTGGTTTTCTAGGAAGTATCGTATTATATGTAGTAATTGCTAAAATTGTTCATATCGTACATTTTTACAAGTAGCATCCAGTGGTTTACAATGACATAAGCTGCTGACAGTTCTATGAATATGGTACCAATGACCATTCCTTTTATGAAGCCATTGTCAACGTGTGTAGTTTAATATTTGACCAGTGCATGATTTCCCTTGGTGGAAGCCAGCCTGCTTAAGGATTAGATGTTTTCTGACAACTGGTGTTAGATGGTTTATGATAAGGCATTTGAAGAAGTTGAAAAGATAGCATAGTAAGGTCTGTACTTCTTTGGATCTGGGGGATCTTTCCCTGTTTTAAGGAGTGACACAATATGTCTTTGCTACGATATCTAGTAGGGTTGTGTGAAGTGGGCCCTATTCAATTTGGATTTGGATTCAGCCCAAATTGGGGACAGTGATTTGATTAATTGATTTGGATCACTGTCCTCGATTCGATTCAGCTGAATCCAAATCTGAAGATTTGATACTGATTTAGAGAATCAGTGATTCGGACATAGACACAGCTTTAAAATTTTTTCCTACATACCCCGAGGTACCAGTGTGGCTTGTGAAAGCTGCAATGCTGGGGTGGATGGAGCATCCCATAGGAGTGCAGGGGGGCCCTCCACATGCTCGGTGGCAAACCCAGAAGTGGACTGGAAGTATTTCTGGTCCACTTCTGAGTCTGCTGGGGAGCCTGCTGGGGGGGGTCCCCATGCGTTCCCCCCCCCAGCTTGGTGATTGGCCATGGAAGGACCCCCCACAAGAGAAGGCTAAGGGGGGACCTGGTGACTGTCTATAGACTCACTAGGGGGGACCAGAGGGGTTTGGGGGAGACGCTGTTTCCCCTAGCGCCCGCTGGCATAACAAGGAGAAATGGGCACAAGCTGTTGGAGAGGAGGTATAGATTGAACATCCGCAAAAACTACTTCACCGTTAGGGCGGCTAGGAGCTGGAACCAACTTCCAAGGGAAGTGGTGCTGGCCCCTACCCTGGGGGTCTTTAAGAAGAGGCTGGATGCCCACCTAGCTGGACTCGTTTGAGTCCCATTTCTCTTTTTGGGGTTTTTGTTGTTCTCCCGCCCTGGCGGGGGGTCGGGCTAGAAGATCTACTAGGTCCCTTCCGACCCTTAATCTATGAATCTATGAATCTATGACCCTGGGTGCTGCCCCCAGACTCAAAAGGCACCAGTTGCCAAGTCGGGAGGTGTGTGTAGGGGGCCCCCTATGCCCTCCCCATCGGACCCAGGGGTGGACCAGCAGTGTTTATGGTCCACTTCCAGGTCTGCTGCCAAGCACGCTGGGGAGCCCCCCATGCTTCTGTGGGACGCTCCATGTGCCCCAGCATCGCAGCATTCATGAGCTGTGCTGGTACGTAGATGTATGTAGAAAAAAATTAAAGCTGTGTCTGTGTCTGAATCTCCGAATCTCTCCGAATCGACTTGGAGGTTTCCAATTTTGATTCAGAGGGATTAAAGGGTCCTCTGATTCAGTGTGGATTTGGAGATTGGACCACCAAATTAGGATGAATCTCTGCCAGATTGAATCAGGGACTGAAGCTTTGTACAGCCCTAATATCTAGGTACTTTTGTATGTGGCTTACTTGTATTGTACAAATGGAATCGCCAGGCCCTTGTCTTGCTCTGCTATTTGTTTTCTGTGACTATAATCAAGGCAGGCAACTTTTCCACCTTGAAGGGTGCTTGTTGTAGTTGTTAATTCAGCCATTGTAAAATGTGTCCAAAAATGATGAACTCCTGGTTTTCCTTTTCCTTTCAAACCTTGGGTTGTTTATTTGGTGCCTTACTATTTTCAATGAGTTGATGTGTGACCTGATTTTTAGTGACACTGTAATGTTGATTTTTCTTTTTTTGGGGTATTGGTAAATTTCTGGATGGCTGTCCATGCTTTTTCCCTATTATGTGTCATATCCACATTTGCCATGAAGTTCTGCCATGACTTCCTTCTTTCTTCCACTGATACAGAAACCAGTTCTTCTATTGCAGCAATGGTTTCTCAGCAAATGGGTCTGCTTCATACAGCCTGTTGTATTTTTTGTATCTGTGAGCTGATTCTGGTGTTAGTCCCAGCATGTAGTTCATTCTATAACCTCTTGTGATATGTCTTTTTGAGACACTGTGTAACATTTTTACAAATTGTTCATAGTTTTCTGGTATCAGTTTGTTTACTGTAGTGGTGTCAAGGCTGGAGAAGGGCTGCCACTTTGCTTTCTTGAAACTGAAGTGGCATTGAATGGGAACTGAGACAGGTATTATGGCTGCTTTGATTTGTAAGAGGATCTGTCTATGCTGTGAGCAGGGAACTAGTTCCATAGTGGTTTTGTTACAGAATCCAACTACTAGCTAGAATCCAGTTGTTACAAGCAAATGCTAGGTTGGCCCTTGTCCAGTGCTACTATTCCAGATGCTTTCTATCATCCTTTCATGTTCCCATCTATGAGGTATTTAATTTGTGAATGTGCTTGTATGACGTTTGTTTGTTTGTTTGTTTTAAAACCATAGCAATTAAGACAACATTCCATCTTCCTAGGTATTATGAAAGGCTTATTTTTTTTAAAACCTAGATTTGGGGGGCAAATTCAAGTCTTAAGCGTCTCTTTAATAATAAGAAAGCATCATAGATAATTTATTTTGAAGACTACTGATCTTAAATCACCCATGTGGAAGCCAAAACGTTATTTGTCTCTACTGATATTAAATACTCATGAGTAAGTATTATCCTAATGAACGGACGATGCTTCTATTTTAATGTTGCTTAAATTTGCCTGCTACTGGAAGTACCAGAGTTCCTCAGTCATAACAAAACATTGCTTATCACAAATATGTTCCAAGGATCCTTTGACCAATATATTAATTACATGCAATGAAATTTCACAGTTTTATCCTTTTCAGTATATTTTGAAAATGATGCAGTCGTATCTCAAATTGATAGCATCAGAAAACATAAATTTTACTGTCCCAAGTATCTTTTCAAGTTCTAAGTCCCTTTCTTTCTGTCTCTCCTTCCATGGTCAGAGGGACTAGGGATTTTGGTACCAAAGGTTTCCAAGTTGAGATTATTACAAGCTTTCTTTGGTTTGCCAGTCATGCAAATAGACAAGAACCACAGATTTGATACATTTTGGGATCTGGGAAGCAATGTGGCTTTGGGGGTAAAACAATGGGCTAGAACTCAGGTGATATGTTTTTTTCTGGCCACCCACCAGCTTGCTGCATGACCTTGGGTAAATCCTTTCCCCTTCCTGTACCTTGGGTTCTGCATTGATAAAATAATGACATTTGTGGTCTTGTGAAGTCCTCTGAGATCTATGGATGAAAAGCATTACCAAAGAAGCAAGCATTATTATTATTTCAGCGTAAAAATATCTTCTTTAATGGAACAAACATTTGGCATAATGCACTTTGATTTTGACTTTAATTATTTTGCACTGTAGTTTGTTACTAGTACATTTCAATGATGCTAGTGTTCTCATTTGATAAACATTTAAGGTATGTAGAAAGCTACAGTGAGCATGCATCTTTAGAAATAAAACTTCTTATTAATAATCATTAGTGTTTGTAGCATGGCAACATGACCAGATCAGCTGAATATTCATATTTTAAATCCTGAGATAGCAAAACATCCTAAATGAACAAAACCTGGAAAATGTAAGGTTAATTATTTCTACTAAGTAATGGATCTGCTCTTTACAGGTTTATAGAATTACATCACTGCAACTGTTTTCTAATGATTGACTCAT
This sequence comes from Gavialis gangeticus, assembly GCF_001723915.1. Taxonomy (NCBI): domain Eukaryota; kingdom Metazoa; phylum Chordata; order Crocodylia; family Gavialidae; genus Gavialis; species Gavialis gangeticus. Next base: position 96,022,736 of record NW_017729022.1, on the reverse strand, counting down.
TAATCTAGTATTTACAATAAAATTGTACATGTGTTTTTTGGTTATGACCAATTGGAATTAGAATTATGACTTTGTTTGCTATGCAGGTTGTGCAAAAGCAGCTTCTGGATTAGCATTTTAAGAGCTTGTTATGTTTCTTTATTCCAGTGGTTTTTGTGTCCCACATATGATGTCTTGCAAGCATCTGGCATTGCATTTGAAGAAACCTGATCTTCCTTAACTGGTTATAATAGCTTAGTTGTCAGAGAAGAAGCAAGAAAATGCTCATAATACTACAGAATAAATGGGATAGAGATTTTGATAGGGTGAAATTCACTGCTCTACAATGGGTCCATTCCTGGTCACTACAGCACTTAACTTCCACTTACAGGACTATTTTGGGACCCTCTGTGCTAGGATGAATTTCATCAAGATAGAATAACAGTGAGACTTGAATTTCTCTTTCCTGTGTGTCTTGGTTCTGAGGAAGGGTTAAGAGGTTAACAATCTTGAGCTAGTTTGTATCCCAGACTGGGCACTTACCCAAGGAGCCCCATTCCCTCCTATCCTCACACATACCAAGCATAGAGAGGTCAAGAATGCTATGCTTTTCTTAGGCTTGGTGGGCACAAGCTGGCAGAGCTAGACAAACACAGAGGATACAATTTATTGCATGAAGCTATTATCAAATTTCTGCCTTGCTCCAAGGGTAGAAGCAAAAGGGAGAAATACTTTCTTGGGATGAACAACAGTATGTTTACCCTTAGTTTGGTTGATGTCCTAGTAACACAGTCTAGCCCAGGGGCATCAAACGCACGTGTCCCTACTAGGCCAGTCCATAGGCTAGATTGGGCTAGTGGGCCCATGGATCCCAAACCCCCTCCCTTGCCCCCATCCTTACCTTCAGCAGATCCAGTGCCCACAACACCCAATCTGGCTGCTCTGGGATGTGTGCAGTGCGAGCCTTGGAGCAGCTGAGGTGGGCAGCATGGATCTTGGAATGGCTGGAACAGGTGCTATAGATGGGGTAGTACAGCTGAGCCTGTAGTGTGGACCACAGACTGACTGAAGCTGGCATCATGCTATGTGCACCGCCTGCCCCAGCTGAACAGTGCATGTGGTGTCCCTGGTGGCTGATCTAGGATTGTGCTGCACACAGTGCTTGTTCCCCTTGGTCCAGGACCGATGCTGTGTGCAGTACCTTTGGGTGCCATGTGAAATGCTGGTGCTGGACTGGCTGAAGCAGTCACTGCTTGTGCACTGTGATGTCATGGGAGACTTTAACTACCCAGACATCTCGTGGGAGGAGTGCTTGGCCAAATCTGACTGGTCGCAAAGCTTTCTCTCATGTGTGGATGACCTTTTTCTGATGCAGGAATTCTACGGGCCAACAAGAGGTAAAGTTCTGCTTGACCTTGTACTGGCAACCAGGGATGACCTAATCAGTGACCTAACGATCAAAGGGAAGCTGGGTGTTGGTGACCATGAGTTGATCACCTTCACCATCTACCGCAAAGCTGGCAACAGTCAGTAATACAGAAGTCCTCAACTTCAGGAAAGCTGACTTTGACAAGCTAAGGAGGCTTGTCAGAGAGGCCCTAAAAAGCCACAACCCAATGGTGAGGGGAGTTCAGGACGAGTGGTTGCTCCTCAAGGGAGCAATCCTAGATGCGCAAGGAAAGTCCACCCCATCTCGGAAGAAAGGTAGCAAAAAGGCACAGCAACCCCCTTGGCTCTCCAGGGAACTGGTGGACCTCCTATGTCTTAAAAGGAAGACCTACAAAGGATGGAGGACTGGAACCGCCACCAAGAAGGAATACTCTGCTCTGGTCCGGACCTGCAGAGAGCAAATCAGGAAAGCCAAGGCTGTGATGGAACTCCAGCTAGCTACAAATATCAAGGACAATAAAAAGTCCTTTTTCAGATATGTGGGGAGCCGGAGAAAAAGCAAGGGCAACATTGGACCCCTGCTAAACCAGATGGGGCAACTGACAACTGATGCCCAGGAAAAAGCAAACTCGCTAAATGGGTACTTTGTGTCAGTTTTTCATCAGTCCCATGGAATGGCCCTGCCCACCATGGGTCAGGGAGGCCCAGGTGAGGGAGATTCCTTGCCTTCCATCGAAGCTGAGCTTGTGAAGGAACAGCTTGACAGGCTGGATACCTTCAAGTCAGCTGGCCCTGATGGGTTATACCCAAGGGTACTCAGGGAGCTGGCAAGCATCATAGCTTAGACCCTGGCACAGATCTTCTAGAGCTCTTGGTGCTCTGGTGAAGTGCCCGATGATTGAAAGAGGGCCAAGGTCGTGCCTATCTTCAAGAAAGGGAGGGAAGTAGATCTGGCTAACTACATCAACCTGACCTCTATCCTGGGGAAGGTGCTGGAAAAGATTATCAAAGAGGCCATCCTTAACAGACTAGCTGCAGGCAATATCCTGAGGGATACCCAGCATGGGTTTGTTGTGGGTAGGTCTTGCCTGACCAATCTCATTTCCTTTTATGACCAGTTGACCTATCACCTGGACAAGGGGGAAGAGATCGATGTTGTATATCTTGACTTTAAAAAAGCCTTTGATCTGGTATCCCATGATCACCTCTTGGCTAAACTGGCTAACTGCGGCCTCAACCTCACCATGATCTGCTGGCTGGGGAACTGGCTCCATGGTAGGACCTAGAGGTGGTGGTTGATGGGAGCTAATCCTCTTTGTGCACTGTGACCAGTGGGGTCCCTCAAGGCTCTGTCCTAGGGCCTATACTATTTAACA
>NW_017729022.1:96014898-96019604 GCF_001723915.1 Gavialis gangeticus | reverse complement strand
ATTCAGGCTGGACATAAGAAAGAAATTCTTTACTGTCTGAGCCCCCAAGTTTTGGACTAGACTGCCACCAGAGGCAGTTCAAGCACCCACTTTGAACACCGTCAAGACACATTTGGATGCTTAACTTGGTGGGATCCTATGATTGTATGTGCGTGATCCCTGCTGACTTCCTGCCCCTGGGGCAGGGGGCTGGACTCGATGATCCTCTGGGGCCTCTTCCAGCTCAAATGTCTATGAAATCTATGAAATATACATTTGGGAGTGCCCATTCTGGGTGCTGTTGGCACAGATCCCAGAGCAGCCCAAACTGGTGCTGTGTGCAGCACGCTTCCCAGGCCGTGCCTGCAGGTCTGGTCCAGGTCAATTCAAGTCCAGGTCAAAGTATGCTGGCTGCCTGTACAGAAGGTCTCTCTTTTGAGAGAGATTCTCTGGGAGTCCATTACTCTGGAAAAAAAATTAAGAACTTCTGTACACTTGTGGTTTCTCCTGAGAGAGCAGGGACTCTCTCTGGAGATACTGAACGTCTGTCAAAGCCCTAAGTTACAGGTGCTAGATGTGTGAGCTAAAAGAACCAAAAAAATCGAATCATTTGATATTTAAACACAAAAATTTAACATGTTATTTCAGTTCTGTTTTGGCTTGTTTTTTTATATATTAAAAATTAAGATATCACTGTGATCATAACCAAGGAAATGATGACTTCAGGGACATTGAAAAGAAAATTAGTTAACATTCATAAAACAATCTGAAGATGAGAAGTGCTAAGTGCATTGCTATTTTTATCACATACATCATTACACTTTCCTGTTTGAATGAGGGCCTAATCCTCTCTTGGTGTAAATACATATAGCTCTACAAACTTCAGGGGAGCTACACTAATTTATTACTACTGAGGATCTGGATCCCTAAATTAATTAGCACTATAAGAATCCTTTGTATTGTTCCCAGTTCAGCATAACTTACTATTATGTTGTGGCTTATGTGGCAATAAAGTACATTTTCTTAAAGCTCTGTTTTTTTGCAAAATAATAATATGAACAAATTCTTCCTTGCTCCCTTGGTACAACTCACAGTAATTCCAGTAGAAGTTGCTTGGATTTTAAGTAGTGTGACTGAATGCAGAATTTGGTCCTGTATCTATATAGTCTTCTGGGAAGAGCACTCTTGATCAATAGCCATTGAACCAGATTCTTAGCTGGTATAACCTGGCTCAGTTTGCCTCACTGACTACCAGCTAACATTAGTGGAGGATCTGGTTTATTGACTTTGGGAATTTTTTTTAAAGCCTATATGTGACTTAGGTTTTGTAACTGCAACAGAATTGGTTTGCACGTGAGGGAGATTTTTGTTTTTTCAAGGATGGATCATGTGGTGAGTCCACTGGTGTAGATTGTGTTGTGCTGTATGTGCATGACACTTCTTCTGACAGTTCAAATTCAGAATAATGTTCCGTGAAAGAGATTTCAGCCTCTTGCCACAGTTGTCACATGCCTTGATGTCTTTGAACTTCTTCCTTGGAAGCTGCCAAAATCCTGCATTCAACCACTCCATTTGGGCATAATCCAGGAAGAGCTTTCTCCAGCTGCTTTGGTTTATTATGTATCAGCTTCCAGAATTTGAGATCACAAGTCAAGCAAAAAGGCTAACTGTAAATGCATGCAGAACAGCCAGCTCTCTTGGAGTCTGTTTTTCAGGAAGCCCCCATGACCCATTTGTAATGTTACTGCTCACCAAGTGGCTTTCCAGATTTCTGGGATTATGCCTGTCAATAATAGCAGGCTAACAAATGCCATTTTGAGGTTATGGTACAAAGAAAGTAAAGAAGTAGTAAAGTGTCCTCCTCTTATGCTGTGTAACAGGGAGCCAGAGTCTCCTGTTACTCTGAAACAGAGAGACTGCAGCAGAAAGGGCCCCAGGCAGCTGAACAGGGGTTAGCTGCAGGAAGAAATGCAGCAAGGGAGCAACTGCAGCCTAGACCGGGGTGGGCAAAATATGGCTCGCAGGCCAGATGTGGCCCACAAGGTCATTCTGTCTGGCCTGTGGGGCCCCTAAAAAAATTTAGAAAATTAATTTTTCTCTGCCCTTGGTTCCTGTCAAAAATGACAGGAACCAAAGGCAGTAGGACCCAGGAGAAGCCCTGGTGGGCTCCCACAACAGCAGGGCCCACCAGGCTCTGTCCCCCCAACCGGAGGCCCCAGCAGGGGCTTCTGGCATCAGACCATGCGGCTGCCCCACGCTGGAAGTGCAGGTAAGGGGGAAGGGGGGGGGAAGGGGAGGGAAGGACCCCAGGCAGGGAAGGAGCCTGGGGAAAAGTGTCCTGGGGAAAAGCTAAGTGCGGGGGAGGGGAGGAAGCGGCCCCCCCGCCTGCCTGGTGTCCCGCGCTGCAGCCGCTCACAGCCCACCTGGGGCTGCCTGTGCCTGCTCCGGACAGCCCCAAGTGGGCCGCAAGTGACTGCAGCAGGGAGCACTGGCCACAGGGCGGGGGAGGGGCGACTTTCTGCTCCCTGCATTCAGCTTTTCTCTGGGCTCCTTCCCAGTGTGGAGGAAAGCAGCACTTGCCCTCCCTGTGGCTGGTGCTCCCTGTTGAAGCCACTTGCAGCCTGCACAGGGCTGTCCTGAGCAGGCACTGCAGCCCCAGGCTGACTGTAAGTAGCTGCAGTGCAGGGCATTGACCACAGGGTGGGCAAGGGCCACTTCCCCCCGCTGCGCTCAGCACCAGCTTGTAACCCGGCCCTGCTGCCAGCCTGGGCCCCACGTGGCTCCAGGCTCACCTGTTGGTGCTGCGCATGGTGACAGCAGCTGTGCCCCCCCCCACTTCCCCCGCCAGGGAGTGTTTGCTGCTGCCACCTGTGGGCTGCCCAGTGCATGCTCCGGGTGGGCAGCAGCAGCCAACGCTGCCTGGCACGGCATGCAGGGGGACCACAGCTGCTGCCGCCGTGTGCAGCCCTGATGGGTGAGCCTGGAGCTGATGTGGAGCTGAGGCTGGCGGATTACAAGCTGTTGCTGAGCATGGGGAAAAACGGCCCCTCACTTCCCCATGGCCAGCACCCTGTGCTGTATCTGGTTGCAGCCCGCATGGGGCTGCCTGTGCCTGCAGCCTGTGTGGGCTGTGAGCATCTGCAGCAGGGAGTGCCAGCCATGGGGTGGGTGAGGGGCCACTTTTCCCTGTGCTCAGCACCAGCTTCTTCCCTGTTGGCGAGTAGGGGGTTGCGGCTGTGTGCTGCTCCCTGCCTGTACTGTGGGGCTGGGGGGCACTGGGAGTGAGTGGGCAGGGAGCCAGTGGGAGCACAGGGCCCACACTGGTGTCCCAGACACAGTGCCAGTGGGGCCCAGAGCAGGGTGGCAGGAGCACGGGGTCCCAGCTGGGAGGGGCTCTATGGAGCTGAGCCAGCTCCCCCCTCTCCATGCCGGTGCAGCCCAGCCTGGCTCCACAGACTCCTGCGAGCCTTTGCCCCACTTTGGGCCTCATGGGTGCTGGTCCTGGGACATGGGACCAATGTCTCAATGTCTTTGGACCAAAGACATTGGGACATTGGTCCCAAGATGGTGACTGGGGGTGGGGCATCTGTCAAGGGGCGGGGCTACCCATAAGGTTCTCGACAGCCTGCCAAAACTGGGTAAGTGACCCTCCACCTGAAATAATTGCCAACCCATGGCCTAGATGCAGTATGTTGCCCATTAAATTGTGAGGGCACACCTCCACCAGACAGGAAAGCACCTGCCTGGAAGGGGAGGAGCCCGAGGCATCCCAAGTTCCTGAGGCAGAAGGGCAGTGCAGCCCTGCATACTGCAAGCAGAGAAGCTCCCACCAGCTCAGGCTGGTAGGGAGAGAAAGCTGCATGACATAGCAGGTACCCTCAGGGCTAAGGGAGCCAGAGAGTGGGAACATGGCTTGGCAGTGGCATAATGACCCAGAGAAGGACTGTGGGAATTTCTGTTTAAAGGGGTGGCTTGCATTTTTGTTTTAGCTTTAACCAGAGGGCTGGATTATGGTTACAGGGGAGGTGTGGAGGCCACAGAGGGGTGTTCAGTAGGGCACACAGCATCAGACAGCCTCCTAGCCTGAGTCAAACAGAAAGCTGAGGGCTAAGGAAGCAAACAGCCTGGCTCGGGGTCAGTGACCAGAGAGCTGAGAGCAGAGACAGTGAGAGCAGCTGGGGTTGGGGACCCTGCTGGCCTAGGGTTGGGGACCCTGAGGGCAGAGACCTGGCTCAGAGCCTGAGAAGGTTGAGACCAGGGCCAGGGGCCTAGAAGCTAAGGCCTGAGGAAATGGACCTAGGCTGAAGGGGGCCCAGGCAGAGAAAAGGGGCCAAATCTGGGAAGGCTGAAGCCCCCCAAAAGGTTTGAGACCTGTGGGGCCAAGTGTTGCAGTGAAGGCCTGGGGCCCCTTGGAAGTGATTAAATACCATCTGTGTGACATTAAGATGGCTTTAGGGGTAGACAAAGGTCATGAATAGCTCATAAGGTAACTGGTGCCATGGGGCACCAATAAGGCTGGGAGGGCCACACCTGAGTGTCCTAGGGGCAGGGCAGAACTGGACTGGATTCACTCTGGGACCCTGGGGGCACTCTTCCTTTCATATTAAGAGTAATGGTATCAAGGCATGGCAGGAGAGGAAGGGAAGATACTTTGAGGAGTGGAGAGCAGGAGTGTCATGGCCGCCCTCAGAGGCCAGGACCTGCTATATGCTGCAGTGGTGAGGGAA
>NW_017729022.1:96006577-96009898 GCF_001723915.1 Gavialis gangeticus | reverse complement strand
TTGAGGAGTGGAGGGCAGGAGTGTCATGGCCGCCCTCAGAGGCCAGGACCTGCTATATGCTGCAGTGGTGAGGGAATCCATTTCAGTTGCCCAACTAAGGAAGCCAGAATTAAAATACTACTACTAACACCTCTACACTTCTGGAAATAGGAAAGAAAAAGGATTAGGGCCCATAATACTTAATGATTGCAATGTCCAGTAATCAGCTGTGGGGGACTGATACTTCTGATACTAACCCACACAATGCTAAAGTCCAAAATAATACCTATCCCTCCATCCAATTCAGATAGTCTCTTCTACAAACTTAAGTTATTCCGTTATTATTTTTATCATTCTCTTATGGGAGAGAAGCTTGTTCTTTCAATTCCATAAAGAAAAAAATTGGCTAGCTACCAATCCCACAGTTTGCAGGCAAAGAAATACAGTTCATACACAGGGCTTCTATACGCTAGGGCTAAGTAGAGACAGTCAAAAAGTCTGAGGCAGAACTGATTCAATCTTCACAGGTTAGTCTAAGCTGCATAGATAAATAAACTGATAAATAATTGAACAGACATTCACTTTTGATTCCATAAATGCAATCACATGCTTGCAGTGACCCAGGCCAGAAGCTGGGAGGGAGGGGAGGAGAGTCAAGAACACATTTCTGCTTGGTTGGAACAGACAGCTTGGGCCAAGTTCAGCCCACCCACTCTGCAAAACATCCTGGGATACTGGGGCACTATGAGTTGACTTGAATCTGGAGGGGATCTGGGACAGAAGTTCAGTAATCCAATTTAACCTAAATCAGTTAACTTTATACTAAATCCATCCAGGTTTATCTTAAATCGTCTTCAGCCATTTTGAAAGCACTTTATATATACTGAACTTCTGTTGTGTTACAGATTAGAACCAGCTTCTGATTGCTTGTAGTGCTTTATGTGTAATTTTATCCCTAGCCTAGAAGACTTTCTGCCACTGTAGCTGTGCTGGCAAGCTATTTCAGAGGGGTCTCTAGTGGAGGTGCAGCCTATTCTCAAAAGCAGCTTTTTTTAAAGAATTACCCTGCACCTTATGAACAAAGTCCTTTTTGTCAGCACAACTGCATTTGTCATTGTCAAAGGACGGGGTCCTGGAGGATGGCCATGATCTTCCCAAGGCCCCCTTACCATGCCAAGTTGGGTCAATGGACACCCTCAATTCTCACCAGCCATGTCTTTGATTGAATGATTAACAGGGAGGCTGCCTATAAGTCCTCTTGGACATGGTCGAGATTGATTCTCAGGATCCTGTGGGTCCCCGGACCCCTGGTGGGTCCCACTCCAGTATGGATGTCACAATGGGTGTTTTGGGGCACGCTCGCCTTATGGGCTATGCGTGGCTCCAACCAGCCCTTTACCACACCCCAAGCTTTGCAGATGGAACTGACGTTGTTCTGTTTGGGCCTTGTTATAAATTTGGCCCCCTGGTCCTCCCTGGGCTCCCCGCAGCCCTGTCTTGCTCTGCACCTCCCTGGTGCCTGGGCTCCCCGCAGCCCTGCAAAGTGCTGCACCCTCTCTGCACCGGGGTTGGTGCACCCCCAAATGCTGGATCCTCTCTGGCGCCATGGTCCTCACGCTGCCGTGGGTCCTCTATGAGGCCTCCTCCATCCCCAATAGCCTCACCCAAACCACCGGTGTTATCCAGCAAACAAAACACAAGCCCCTGGGTTATAACATAAATTCAAGCCATCCAGCTATAACATCATTCAAGCCACCCCAGGGGTGCTCCGTCCCTCACCAATATTGGAAGCTGTACCTGCAGTCAGGCCTCTCTCCTTTGGTTGCTCTGGGAGAGTTCCTTCCCCCTTGGATGCTGGCAGGGTACAGCCATCCTGGCCTCAGGCCTGGGGTTTATATGTGAGCCAGACCCTGCCCCTTCTGGTCAGCTGACAGCTGGCAGGTGTGGGCCACTAGCTCACTCTGGTTGCCCTGGTAACCAGCAGCTAGGGGCTCCCCACTCACTGCTAGGGCTCTTTCGCTAGCAGTTTCCACTCTTTAAAGGAGCAGGGCACCTAAGTGCTCTGCGACAGTCGTCATAACTATGTCAGCTAGGGAGTGTGACTTTCACGCTTCTAGCTGACAATTACAGACCCAACCCAAAGCTCCAAGATAAGTAGCTCATGCTGTGAGTTTGATTTCAATTTCACTCACCAAAATGAAGGTTCATTTCTATATTTGGTCATGTAAACTGATGTTTAGATGAGGTGGTTTACCAGATACCATCTGAAGCATTCTAGTGTGGAATCTGGACTTGCTTCAGTTGTAACAGTTCTGGAGTTCATTATCTTCTGCTCAGTCAGCCCTCTGGACAGCCAAATGGAAGAGGGTACTGGGATGTACTGATTTAAAACCACCACGTATTAACCAGAACTTCTCCCCTTTTGTCAAGTTATTTGTCCCTAGTGAGGATATGGTGTGCATATTTGGAATCTGGGAACACTGAGAGAAGCGACATGATTGTGTCTGAGGCTGAAATAAGGTATTATGTCTGATTCTTAGCTTGGATCTGTGATCTGATGGAAAGGTTTTGCCCTTAGGTAAATAATATTTTGAATAATATCTTGGTATTACTTTAAGTGCTTGTTCTCATTATCTGTCCATATTGCTTTTTTATTTGTAGACACAGCTGTTGAATGTCTTTGTTGTTATTATGTTTTTACTGCTTATGGGATTGACTTCTCTCTCTTTCTTACTAATATTTCTTGAGTGTATATATAGCAATGCGGTGTGCTAACTATTGATTTTTCCTTTTGTAGTATACAAGATAAATTTCCCCTCACATCGTTTTTGTCTCATACTACATATAGGTACTTTCTGCACTACAAGTGGGGCACTTTTTAAAAAACTTGTTTATGTTGCTGAAAGGCAGCATCGTATAGAGGGATGGGCACAGGTATTAGAAGCTAGAATTCTGCATTCTTTTCCCACCTTTTCCACTGAGTTGTCCTGTGCCCCTGGACAAGCTGATTTTAATGCCTTTGCTACTGTTTGCCCATTTATGAAATGGACTTAATACTTGAATTCTTTTGTGGTTGTTATAAACACCTATTAATGTTTGCATGGTGTTTATAAACACCGAGTAATATTTGCATGGTACAAGGTGTAAAGATGTATACATGCTAAGAATTAAGCAAGCAGCAAATCACAGAGTTTTATCTTCTAATGTACTATTGTTAATCAAAAGCAACTGTATACATATATGGTATAATTTTTTATTGAACTGTATAGTAGGATTCTTTCTCTGGTAAATTTCTCTTAAGTATAGAATAGTTAAATTAAGGAGGTACAAATTGGTTTGGGT
>NW_017729022.1:96000398-96006370 GCF_001723915.1 Gavialis gangeticus | reverse complement strand
GGGGGGGGGGGGGGCTTATATTCAGTTTAACCACTGCTTTTAGTTTTCTTAAGAATTTTTATTTTTACATGTTGTAGAAAACAGCTTTAAAAAGAAATACAAGATGAAAGGTACTTTTAGGGTACATTTTTTCTGAAGGGGACTGTATGTAGCTGTTATTCAGATATTTCTCAGTGTTTACTTGGGCAACATACCTATTCAACATAATAGATTTAAAAAAAACAATTTTTTTTTAACATGAAAATCTGCAGGTAGAATTTGGTCTTGCACCTGTCATTTTAAAAAAAAATTAGATAGGTCAAGATCAACATCTTGAGATTTTTGATGACTTTCCTCACTGAACTTTTGAATTTTGAGGATGACTAGGCTAGCAACTGATGTCTTGTGTTAGTATCACTGCTTCTTCATCCTCTGGTAAAGTTTGTTCAATGACTTGTGCATCCTTATTGTTCGTTACATCAAATCTTCCTTTCTCTGTTGTTTGAAAGAAAAATTAGCTGGGTGGGGGGCATTTTTTTTGCTATTGTGGCTGCTGTTTCCAGGAGATTTCGACTATTTCTTGTACAATGAGAAAATACTTGTCATACTCTTTCATTGCTGTGTACTGTAGGTGAGATAAAGACTATGGTGCTGGAATTTCTCACAGAGTTCAGCGAGACTAAGTGCTCACCAAAATGTATAAAGGCTGTTTCAACCTACTCCTAGTGCAGCATTTTTATGTATTACAAATATCACTTGCTCAGGGCTCAGTTCTTTCAAGGTAAAATAGTACCTTGAAATCAATAATGGGACAAAAGAATAAGAACTGTGAAACTTGGTTCAAAGTAAGAACTGAATACAGCCCAGTGAATAATATACAGCAGATAAATTTCAAACCATGTACTTCCCTAACTTGTAATTGGACTAGAAGGCCCAGAATCAAGGACCTGAATTTGCCTCTCTATGTATATTCACATTACATTCTCTGAGCTCTGTTTGGAAGTGTAGAAAATCAAGCCCGCAGCATCCATGGACAGATTGCATTAATTATTCAAAATTATGCAGTCGTTGGTATGTAGCATTTGCTACTTTTTTTGGTACTGAGTTTTTTTAAAACAACTCTTTTCATGAAACACAACATTTGTGCCATATTTGACTCAAATGTTCCTTCAGAATACTTTACACATTCCATCCTGAGGTATAGGTGAGTCTCCCTGGGTCTCCGGCATTTTTCCTACCAAACTGTATAATTCTACACAGAGCAAGAGAGTGCAACATGGTGTGTTCCCCCAGCTCACTATCTACATTGGAGCTGCTATGAAGGCTACCATCCGTGGAATTGTAATATTAGCATAAATGACTTCCTTCCTGTTTTGGGAGGTGGGGGAAGAATAAAAAAGATCAGTGGTATCATCGGAAATATTTTGCCTGAATAAAGACTTTTAAGATCTGGTTTATAATTGTTTCAAGTTAATATTCTACAAGGTGCGAGATACCTTTAGCTTTCATTGATTCCAGTGGGATGTTACAACTATTGTTGCATGGCATAATAACTTGATAAAAACAGCAGATGATTTAATTAGTTCAGCCAGCTATTTAGCTTAATACTGTGGGCCTGAGTGGTTGGCTGTCTCTCATCTTACATTTCTCAGGTTTGAGGAGAAATACCAGTACAAGGATAAAAGAAAAAGGTATTTGATAAGCCACAAAGCAGAACGTTACTCAAAACTCAAACCAAAATTGAACCACCTTTTTTTAGATTAAAAAAAAATTATGTGCATTATTGCATCACATGGGTGAGGCCATGAATGGAAGGACAGGCACTAACTAAGGATGATTTAAATATTTTGAAATTACATTTTTTAAAATAAAATCCAATATTTATTATTAAAATGTTAATAAAAATGAGGACATTTTGATAGAAAAAAATTCACAGAAATTATTTCTCACATTCTGACCGGCTCTAGTTTGGGTCTAGTATTAGCATTTGTAGTTCTGTTCATCTGAGTATTACATTTCTTTTTCCAAACCTAGTGTGTGCTCATAACTTGCTCTACAGATGGATGCACTGAAGCAAAGATGGGTAAAGCCTCTGTTCCTCTCTTGGGTGCCTCACTGGAGACCAGAATGATCCAGCTTAGTTACCTAACCTTAGGCAGATAAATAAATGACTTAATCCTCAGAGTTTCTAAGCACCCCAGGTTCCTATTGACTGGAGTTGGAGTTGTGGGTGCTTGGTATCTCATATTTCATATTTAGCTGTGTCAAATATGGCACTTAACTGGAAAAGCCAAAGATGGAGATAGGCGACATGGTCAAAGGCAAAGTCAGCAGTTGAGGTAAGAATAAAACCCGTGTCTCCAGAATTCTGACTCATCCACTGGATCATCCCTTCTCTAAAAGTAATCTACTTTTTGTTTTAAATTTTAATTGCTATCTCTAATAGTATAGTGTCACTTTCTGAGAGTGGCAAGAACCAGTTTTTTCAGAGGAAGGTGCCAGAAACTTCATCGTTGATGATTGTTGAATAACTTGCCCAAAGGGAAATTTTCCTCTTAAATCCTTTTTTTAAAGTTGATTGCTTATGATCTGAAGTTCAAAGGCTCTTATGTTTTAAATATACATAATGTGATTAGGGATATTCTCATCACCTAGGCTAGTGACAGAAGTTACACATAAACCGGTTTAAGTGATTAGAAACTGGTTAAAACCTGTAATAGAACAGAAGCTCAGTGCACATAAACCAGTTTCATAATGGATGAAACTGGTTTAAGGTAAACCTGGTTGAATGAAGTATCAGACTTAACTAATTTGGGTCAAACTGGTTTATGAAACTTCTGTCCCAGACCCCTCCCTGGTTTAAGTTAAATCACAGTCCCTCAACAGCCCAGCATGCTTTGCAGCCCTGGGCTGTGCTGTGCTGTCTGCTTCAGAGAGCAGGGATGGCCCCATCCCTCTGCTCCCTAGCTGGGGCAGTGAGGGCTGGCTGATCAGGGGCAGGCAGGGCTGGCTGATGGGGGAGAGGGGCCAAGCCTGGCTGAGGCTGCAGCCCAGTCTGCAGGGGTTGTTGTAAGTTTCATGGTACTTGAGCCAGTCTGTAAAAACCTGGTAAAACTCAGCTGTTCCCATCAAGTTTTAGTTTGAGATTTTTAGTACAAGCCCCACACATTCAAACAATGTAAATCCTTTTGGATTGAAAATGGAAAGAGAGAAAGGATTTAAGTGAACCACCATGAGCCAAAACCGCACAGATTTCCACCGCTGTACTCTAATTCATTTGAGGTTAGCCCACCTCTGTTATTTTATAGCTTAATTATAAGGTTGGCCTTCTGAGCCTGAGTGACCAGCTGAATTTGGTATGCTTATGTTAAGGGCAAGAAAGTCTAAGTTGATACAGTTCATGTGGTTAGGGGCCTGGAAGAAAGGAGTGTAGTGTAAAAAAAAATGTAGTTAGCATAGAGGATGTAGGTTGTCTTTACAGATTATACTTTCTTCCAGCTCCCTGGTCTCAGTTACACTATTGCAAACTTCCTTACATTCATTTACATATCAAGTTGCATTTGAATAGTTTAAAAAAGAGTCTAACATATGCCATCTTGCACATCACCTCTGCATTTGCCAGTTTGAATGCTTCTGAGAAGTTCTGATTTTCAAGACTGACTGCTGCTAAGAAACTAATTCTTTCAATGTAGAAACTGCCCATTGCATCACAAATAGCACATTGGAAGAATTGCTTGTAGTCCCTAAAACTGAAAGGAGCCTTTCACCACATCTAAATCTAAGAATTGGTGGAGAATGTAGCAGTGGATAGTAATGTGGGCATCAGCAACCATGAGATGACTGAGTTTAGGATCTTGAGGAAAGGAAGGAAGGAGAGCACCAGAGTATAGACCCTGGATTTCAGAACAGTAGGTTTCAACTGTCAAGGAACTTGAGGGTAGGCTCCTTTGAGAGGCCAGGGGGATAGGAGTCCAGGAGAGTTGGTTGTATTTTTAAAGAAACCTTACTGAGGGCATAGGAACAAACTGTCCCAATGTGCAGAAAGACTAGCAAGTATGGCAGAAGATTAGCTTGGCTTAGCAGGGAACTCTTCAGTAATCTAAAGGAAGCTTATAAGAAGTGGAAATATGGACAAACAACTAGGGAGGAGTATAATGCTTCAGGCATTCAGGGATGAAATCAGGAAGGCCAAAGCACAATTGAAGTTACAGCTAGCAAGGGATGTGAAGGGTAATGAGAAGGGTTTTTACAAATAAGTCAGGGAGGAGGATCAGGGAAAGTGTGGATTTATCAATGGCAAGTCATGCCTGACCAACCTGATTGCCTTCTATGATGAAATGACTGGCTCTGTGGCTGTGGGGACACCAGTGGATGTGAACTACTTTGACCTTAGCAAGGCCTCCCATAACATTTTTGCAGGCAAGCTAAGGAAGTATGGGCTGGATGAATGGACTGTAAAGTGGATAGAAAACTGGCTGGATCATTGGGCTCAGAGGATAGTAGTCAATGGATCAATGTCTACTTGGAAGCTGGTATCAAGTGGAGTGCCACAGGGCTCAGTTCTGGTGCTGGTTTTGTCCAATATTTTCATCAGTGACATGGAAGATGGGGTAGAGTGCACCCTCAACAAGTTTGCAGGCATAGGCAATGTGTAGGGGAGGCATGGCGGGGGGCAATTGGGGGGCATGTGCCCTCCCTGAGGTTGGTCGCTGCCAGCTGGGGAGTAGGAAGCAATGGCCAGTGCCCGCCCCCCCGAGAATGTGGGGGTGCTGAGAGAAGCGCCAGCAGCATGTCCAGGTTTGCCACTGGCACTTCTGGTTTGCTGCCTGCATTTCCGCCAGCGATCGGCTGCTGGGGGTGTTCACACCACTGATCAGCATATAGTGCTTAGGGATCATTAAAGCACAATTAACCCTTAAATGGAACATTACATACAAACACAGTCAACTCAGTGTCCTAAAATCAAAGTCTACCTTTGTTAGTACAACAAGTATTATCTCAGCAGTTTCTATATTCAGAGAGAGAAAAACACTTAGTATGATAATCTCACCCAATTCCAGATGTTACTTTGCCTCACAGAAAAGACAGCCACTCAGTTCCTGAAGCAAAGTCTGTGACAGCCAGAACCAAAGAAATTAATAAGCAATAAATATGTGCTTCTTAGAAGCATTTAAAATTTTTGTCTAATATAAAGCTTGTATTTTTGTAACCCGCAAATGTAACTTGTAACTGTTTGCAGAACTAACTAAGCCTCAAAGACAAAGTTACAGCTGTAAAATTAGCTGACCTAATAGTTCTTTCTTGTTCAGAATTTAGCCTTGATGGTGATAAAAACTAGATTCAACTGCCTGGCCTACCCAGCACATTCCAGGAAAGCACATCTCAAAAAAGCAAAGTGAGAGCATTCTGGAGGGGTTTGATTTAAGCAGAGTAATGTTAATTTCAAACCCAAAGATACTGCATTGTAATTTGCTTATTGGATAAACCCAAGTCTAAGTAGTAACCTTTTATAATAATTTTTAATACCTTTTAATTCCATAGAGTGATAGCTATAGAACAACACTGTGACTGGCTCTGAAGCCAACAGGTTAGCATAAGACGAAGTATAAAAACCATGTGCATCAAGTGACTAGTAGGAAGGAGGGAACAAGATGGTAATTGCTGTTCCAAGCCCAGACTCCAGACTCCCAGTGTGAGTGAAGATTAGATCCTGATCAAGGGACCTTCCCTGGTAATCCCTCAGACAGCACCAATTGGGGACGCCTAACTTTGCTGCCATTACCTAGCATGCACCTAGCATATAGTTTCATAGTTTCTAGGGTCGGAAGGGACCTGAGTAGATCATCTAGTCCGACCCCCTGCCAGGGAAGGAAAGAGTACTGGAGTCAAACGACCCCAGCAAGGTGTATATCTAACCTCCTCTTAAAGACCCCCAGGGTAGGAGCCAGCACCACTTCTCTTGGAAGTTGGTTCCAGATCCTAGCCGCCCTGAC
>NW_017729022.1:95987363-95995398 GCF_001723915.1 Gavialis gangeticus | reverse complement strand
GACCCCCAGGGTAGGAGCCAGCACCACTTCTCTTGGAAGTTGGTTCCAGATCCTACCCGCCCTGACCGTGAAGTAGTGCCTCATGATATCTAGCCTAAATCTACCCTCTGCCAGCTTGTAACTGTTATTCCTGGTCACTCCTGGCAGTGACCAGTCACCACTCCCAGCATTGGGAGACTGCCAATAAGTTGCCAACCTATGTCTGTTTATTTGTTGTTTTCAACAGCCAGTGGCTGATACCCTTGCAGTGCTCAGCTAGCCTGCACCAGATTGATCTATTTATCTGTTGTTATTATCTGTTGTTATTATTTACTATTAACTCTTTAATACTGCATTATCTGCTTATTGCATTTATCTTTCTATTAACTGTTGTGTGTGCATGTGTGTAATAATAAACTTGCCATTGCTTTATTCCCAACTCTGCCGCCTCAATCCCAAACCAAACAACCTAGTAGCTAAATTGATATACTCAAAGTGCCCAGCTGGCCTGTGACATGCGTCGTTGGCTGGGATGATCCAGACAGGTGTTGAAAGCTGGATTCATGATGTAAATGATGATGATGATGATGACAACACACTTAACTTTCTTGCTTCCACCTTTTATGCTTTTCTTTAATTAGACTTATTTGATGACTCCTTGCTTTTGGATGGTCTTGCTGCAGTCAGCATATTGTCCATATTTTATCTTGTCAGCATACTCCTTCGTTCAACACCCCATTACGAGCACACCTCTTCATTTGGCCTTTTTCCAGTGTCTTACTTTAAGCATTGTCCATTGGTGTCCTTTATCATCTTTTATTAACATATCCAATCATTTCATCCCTCTGATTCAGCTGGTTAGTGCCAAGTTCAGTTAATTTGAGCTAGTAACAAAACTATTACTATGTTGTTTTAGAAAAACTTCTCACAGTGATAGAAAAAGGAAAGAAAAAGGAAAGAAACATCATGTGAGCAAACTCAAGGCCATAAGCTGCTTGCAAGAAACAAGGCCAGCTGATATTGCACACACCAGCAAAATGAAAAGTTCAGGTAACAGTGAGACTATGCAGAACTTTAGGTTCAGGTCAAGCATTGGATAACATCTTGATTTAATATCTTTCTACAAATTAAACATAACTGCACTGAAAAGAGATGAGTTACTCTACAAAAGAAGTTTAGTGTTGGGGTTTCAGTTTTAGAGTTGCAGGCTAAAAGGAACAGAATTCACCTTGAGAGACATGACCACAATGACAATTCAGAAATTCAGGTAAAGTTTGTTGCAGGGTAATTCATAGTTAAAATTTAGGAAAGACTTAAACTGTATTCATTCTCTGTAATTTTAGGAACTAACTACCAACCTTCAATTTCAGGAATAAGTGACACACTTAAAGGTCTAATCTAGTTTTTACTGGGCACATCTACATGTTCATTAACGCACCTTTTTTAACGCACATTAAATTTAATACCTCTGGGCACTTTTACATATGCTCCAGGGATGGTGGGGCAGTGCTGTATTTATGAAAGCGGTGCTCTGAGAGACGCTCTAATTAAAACACCACAGAGTCTCATGCATTAGTGTCCCTGTGCTTCAAAATGGAAGCAAGGGAGCTTGAACTAAAGCTTGTCAGATGAGCTGTAGTTTAAATGCCCCCACTGCCATTTTGAAATGTGGGGAGGCTGATACACAAGACGCAGGAGACTGCTGGAGTGTGGTAATTGCCATGTTCAAGCACTCAAGTCTGCTTCAACGCACTGTAGTTGCAGTGCATTGGAGCAGCCTCTGCACCCTCCAATGTGAGGTACTAAATTAATGTGCGTTAGGCTGCGGTAATACATAGTAGTGCATTTGCATGCTTTTTAAAGTGATGCTTAATGCTCAGTAGACTATTTTACTGCGCATTAGCATAATGCCACAGCTTTTTACGTGATGCTTTAATGTGCAGTAAAATAGTCTACTGCACATTAAAGCACACGTATAGGTGCATCCACTGTAGCTTAAAATCAGTACCGATCCTGCGATAACCTTGAAAAAAACATGCTTTCAGTGTGGTAGAATGGGGAAAAAGGTACTTATTGCTGTGTTGCTTCTCTGACAGGGTGAATGCATGGTTAAAGGGATGGGCCTGGTTCCAGGTGAAATGTTTTGGTAGGTCTAAGTGCCAGACTGGATATCCAGGTTTGATCCTCCACATAATCTTCAGAGTTATCACAATCAACTATGTAAATTAGTCAATGTGGTGTAATTCTTAACCTTTAACACCCATGCATAATATCCTTATTTTGGAGGTCTCTTCCTGTTCATTAAAATTTTATGGATGCTAGCAGACGATGGAGGAAATTGTGAGACTGGGTTACCATAGTGTATATCAATGTGTCTTTTAAAGCCTAGTAGTAACTTATGTCTACAGTGCCAATCACTGTAATATCTAAGCCCTTTATTTAGATGAATACTGAAAGCAATCTATGCTTTTATAATCCAATATCTATTTTGAGCTTTTGCATTATACAATATTTGTCCCCCCCCATGCAATTATTAATAAAATTTAAACACAAAACATTCAGGAGACTCATAGCTACAAACTAAGTCCTTCTAATTGTCCTTCTTTTACTAGGCCTGTATGAAGCGGCAAGTATTCCATTTGGCTTTGGATCTGGCCAATTTGGAGGGACAGCGATTTGATTCGGTGATTCAAGTCACTGTCCCAATTAGATTTAGCCAATTTGGATTTGGAGATTTGGCCCTATACTATAATGGGGAATCAGTAAAATACCTATAACTTTGTCATTTTTTTGCAGATTTGGATAAAAAAGCAGGAATGGAAGCCCCTTCTGAGGGCATGAAGCCTGCTAAATTTCAAGGAGATAAGTGCAGGGGTTTCTGTGAAAACACACCTCAAGATTCTGAAAGCAAAACTCATATCACTTGTGTGTATTAAGGGCTGTAGGTTGTAACCATGTTGGTCTAAGGACATAGGCAGACAAGGTTCTTTGGGTCAACCTGATATCTTTTATTAGACCAACTGAATAGTTGGAGAAATATATCTTAGTAAGATTTCAGGTTTAAAAACCCTTTGTCACGTTGAGGAAGCATCTGCAGTTGGTGTGTGTCTGATATCCGACTCCCCAGGTACCTCTTCACTTTTACCTGCTACATCCCTCCCCCCATCTCTCATCCTCTGATGCCTCAATTTACATTTTCACTGACTGGCTTTCTTACATGCATACCAGCCTCTGGCTTCTTTACTATTCATTCCATCCAGGAAGAGCACACACCAACTGCAGATGCTTCCTCAGCCTGACAAAGGGTTTTTAAACCTGAAAGCTTGGTAATATATATTTCTCCAACTAATTACTTGGTCTAATAAAAGAAATCAGATTGATCCAAAGAACCTTGTCTGTCTTGTGTGTGTTAAGGTAGAGGAGAATGAATGCAGCAGGGATGGTAGCCTGTAACAAGGGGCCTTCCTGGTGCCGGTTAGATCTTGGTCCACCCAGCTGTTTCTGGGCCAGCCGCCCACCCCCCTTTCACCTGCCATGGCTTGATGGAAAAGTGTCTCGGATGTTACCCAGGCATTTAGGCCCTTGATATCTAGGAGTGACATGCATTCCACATCTCTGTACATTCCCTACACTGTGGCCCATGCCTTGCACATTACATCCTTCAGCTGTGGTCCCTGTCTGGGACCTTTGGCTCCCCTTCAGGCCCAGGCCCTGCCTTCAGGCCAGTCAGAATCCTGAGACTCTTGCTCTGGGCATTCCTTGCGGTGGGCCCCTGGCCCTTTGACCCTGCTTTGGGTCCTGGCTCCAGCATGGACCAGTTGAGGGTACCTCACATCAGATCTGAGCCACCTGCTTGCACCTCACAACTGAACTGCAACCAGTAAGCCTCAGGCCTCTCAAAGATCTTACAGGTCTGGGCTTTCCCCAGCCAGAACTGTGTTTGTGTGCGGTGGCTGGAGGTTATCAGGTACCCCCACCTGCCTTTCACCAGGGGGTTCATGGTCCTGGCATTTTCTGGAGCTGTTGCACCACCAGCAGACCCACCAGGCCTCCCTACCATAGGCGATGTGTAGGGGAGGCACAGGGGCATGTACCCTCCCCTAAAATTGGTTCTTACAGGCCAAGGAGTGGGGAGCACTGGCTGCTGGTGCCCCTGCTGAGACGCGCTGGCAGGACTTCTGGTTTGCCTCCGGATGCACCTCCCCGCCCCATCGGCGATCTGCTGCAAGCATCGGTGGCACTTCTGGTTTGCCTCTGGATGCCACCCCCCAGTTGGTGATTGGCCACTGGTGGGACCCCCCCTGGTTGGCGATCAGCAGCTGGTGCTCCCCCAGAGCCAGGAGGCCTCGGTTGCCCATGCTCCCAACTCTGGCATGGTGCAGGGTTAGGTTATGCCCAGAACCTTCCCCATAGGTTCAGCAAATACCTCCAAGTTCTTCCTGGCATGGGAGCTCAGCAGGGAGATGTTCTGCCCCTGCTGGCTGGTGATAAACTAAACTGCTGTCTCCAGCTCTGAGGGTGGGACATTAAATGATTCTGAAAGCAAATTATAAAAGCAAATAGGTGCAGAGTGAGGAGGGTGGCACTCACTCTGTATGCACGTGGAGCTTGGGGAACACCAGAAGTGGGAGGTTCACCTTCGGGAACACTAGATGCTCCACCAAACCAGGATACAAGGAGGTGTGCTGAGGTGTCACAACATCCTCTGCAATGCTGAACACCCTCTCACTTGGAACACTGGTTGGGGGACAGCACAGGTGTTCCCAGGCAACTGTGGCCAGATGCTGCCACACCTGGCTGCAGGTTGCCCGGTAGGCCAAGGGGTTGCAGTGCAGTGTCTCCACATCCTCAGTGCAATAGGTAGCCATTCAGGCCTCCATGCTACCTGCCCAATGGTGGGGTCTGGTGCCTCTGGACCCCAACATTGAAGCCATGCCCTTAGCTCACAGTGGCAGTAGCTATGGTGGAGGAGATTGGCTGGTGCTTGGAGTGCTGGCACGGGAAAGTGGATCCCCTTCTTCCACGTCTCTCTGCCCTTCTGCCTGCCTGACTGTTCATCAGCACCTCCATCCAGTGATCAAGGGTTTTGCTGCTGCAGACACTCCCTTTCACCTTTGGGTCAGGAATGCAATGAATCTAGCTGGTTTTTGATGCTTTTTGATATATTTTGGTGAAAGCAGCTTGCCCCAGCCAGAAACATTAATCCCCTGGAACTTCTCATTTGATTCTCAAGCTCCTTCACTATGGGGATCTCCTGGCTAAGGAGGCCATTGCCAGTGCTGAGGCTCGTGGTGGCTCTTGGTGGCCTCAAGGAATGGCTTGAAGATCTGGGAGATGGTATCCCACCCTGTTTTGTTAAGGGGGCTGCTGATCTCAGCCTCTCCAACCAAGGCCATCTCATGGATGGCCTTCTGGTGCCTGACCAGCCTTTCGAGGATCAGGTATATGGAGTTCCACCAAGTCTCCACATCCTGTATGATTTTGTGCTGCAGGTTGCTCAGCTCTGCCTGTTTGTTCTGCAGTATCTTGCCCCCCTTGATGCTCTGGTGGAAGTAGCCTGCCACCTTTCTGCATTCCGAAATGAGCTTGCTGGTAGTGGTAGTGACAGTGCTTTCACCAGGAGCCCTGTCTCCCTCCAAGGCATCCCTGACTGTGAGGTGGAATGTGTGTGCCACACAGTGGATGCCAACAAAGTTGGCATCACGCACCGCCTTCACCATATTGGCCCCATAGTCAGTGACCATGAACCCACAGGTGAGCTCACCCTGGCCAATGAGCCACCCCTGCACCATGTGGTTAATGGCTACCATGATCTCCCTTGCCATGTGGGACTCATCCATCACCTCTGCTTGAAGAAGAGCCCACCAATGCCCTGACTGATCACACCATTGCCCTGCGAGGGAGAGGTAGGCACCCCAGCTGCTCCAGATATCCAAGGTGAAGTGCAAAGCTACCTGCAACCCTGCCTTCTGCAGCTCCTCCCTCAAGTATTCCCTGCATGCTTCATACACTGACCTGTTAAAGGTGGTGTGCGTCAGCACTTGGTAGGATGGGGCCATGTGTGCCATGGGCTGCCTGAACTCTGGACGATCAACAAAGGAGAAGGGCTAGCCATCCAGAGCAAGCATCTCCCCAGTGCTCTGGGTGACCTTGCTCGCTTTGGGAATGTGCCCCCCTTTGTATCTGCCTTTCCCCCACTGGTACAGGGTGGCTTGCCTTTGCTTCTTGGTAATGGGGGCTTTGGAGGGAGAGGGAGACTTCTTTTTGCTCATGCTCCCACTGGTGCCAGGCTGAGGAGGAACAAGGGCAAGTGTTCCTCCTCAGGGGTGCTGCCTCCTGAGATGCAGCAGCATTGCTGTGGTTTCACCTCCTTGCCCCGGCTGATCTGCTTTCAGCAGTGATGGCAGGTAGCATACCTGGGATCATCTGCCACGTCAAAATTATTCCACTCTACACTACCCACCAACTTCTGGGTTGAAGATGGGGAATCCTGCCTTATCTCCCTCCCCACCAGGCACAACAACGGGAGGAGCTGAGCCACCTGCCTCCACAACCTCCTCCGAAGTGCCTTTAAGAGAAGGAGACCTGCCTCTAGGGGAACTTTGAGTGGTGTGGAGCACAAACTGAGATTCCCCCTCCTTCCCCAGAATTTCCTTAGGTATGGCACTCAGCTCCTTTGTTTCTAGATCCAGCTTCTCCTCTGGCACTGGAAGGCTCATACTGGGAACTGAAACTGGGGTGTAGACTGTTATGCTGGTGTTGGTAGTTATTACTGGCGTTAGTGGAGGTGGTACAGATGCAGACACTGCTCCTACCTCCTTACTCCCACTAGCAGCAGAAGACTCATCGCTGCCAGGAAAGAGGGTGCATCTATATTTGGGGGGGTGGAACTTGCAGCTCTCCCTCTTCCTCCTCTTCCTCCCCTGCCAGAAGACCTGACACCTGCCTTTCTAGCATGCTTCATGTTTGGTGTGCTGCAAAATGTGTGTGTGTGTGTGTGTGTGTGTATGTGTATGTATGTTGTGCTCTCCTGCATGTGATGACACACTATCAGGGAAAACACAGATTTCTTTTTGTGTGGAGAAAAAAAAAGACATTAATAAGAATGAATAGGAGCATTTTGGGGGAAGAATAAGTTAAAAGGGATAACAATAGGGAGGGTAGGCAAATGTAAGTAGGAAAGGATTGGGTACAGCTTGATAGCAAGAGACTAGCTAGTGCTACCAAGCCAGAACCTTTCAGATGCTGCTGCTGTGGCAAGACAGACATAGCTCACAAAAGGCACAGAAACAGATCACTTCACACACAGCCTTGTATGTTGTTTCTACATCCCTCCCCCAGAGCACTGTGATTGGAAAAGAACTTATGGAAAGATCACAGTCACTGGCCAGTTACAGATGTCAATATCAGAGCAGTCTTCCCCCCCAGCCCGTCTTCTCCCTCCCTCTTCTCAGATTCTGTTTCCTGCAAGCCTGCCTTCCAAATTTCTGAATCTTTCTGAATCTTTTCCAAATCAATTCAGATGCTTCCAATTCAATTTGAACCTTTTAATGGGTCTCTCAATTCAATTTGGAGATTCGGCCGCTGAATTGGGCCAAATCTCCTCCAAACCGAATTGGCTACTGAAGCTTCTCACAGCCCTATCTTCTACTGCGGCTACTCTTCGTGGCTAGTATAAACTTTAAAGTCTTTCAGGGATTTATTAGAAACTACCTTCTGAAGCTGAGAAGATAACTAGTTAAAAAACTAGGTGACTGTGGCATCGATGCCTCCACAGTCAGATGGACTGCAGATTGGCTGAGGGGTCGCACTCAGAGGGTGGTGGTGGATGGGTCATATTCGACCTGGGGCGAGGTGGGTAGCGGAGTCCCCCAGGGCTCGGTCCTGGGGCCTGCGCTGTTCAATTTCTTCATCAGCGATCTGGATGAAGGGGTGGAAAGTAACCTGTTTAAATTCGCTGATGACACCAAAATCTGGGGGGAGGTGAGCACGCTAGCAGGGAGCGAGAGATTGCAGAGGGATCTGGATAGGTTACAGGGGTGGGCTAACAGGAACA
>NW_017729022.1:95978500-95982363 GCF_001723915.1 Gavialis gangeticus | reverse complement strand
TCTTTTCCAAATCAATTCAGATGCTTCCAATTCAATTTGAACCTTTTAATGGGTCTCTCAATTCAATTTGGAGATTCGGCCGCTGAATTGGGCCAAATCTCCTCCAAACCGAATTGGCTACTGAAGCTTCTCACAGCCCTATCTTCTACTGCGGCTACTCTTCGTGGCTAGTATAAACTTTAAAGTCTTTCAGGGATTTATTAGAAACTACCTTCTGAAGCTGAGAAGAAAACTAACAAGGAGAGCCTTGCCCTATGGAACAATCCTCAAACTTTCCTCCTCTCAGCTATGTCAGTTTTATGTCAGTGTTTTAAATGGGGTTAACTTCATATTTATAGTGGTTCAGAGGAGAAGGGATAAGACTTGAACATTAGACAGCTGCCCATTTTTCCCTTCTGTGGTTATGAACTTTGCAATGTAAGAGATTTTGGGGGTAATATTAGGTTGTTAAAAAGTTAGGGTAAATACAACATCATAGTTTACCTCAGGGGCGATATGTAGGGAGTCCACACTGGGTGCATGTGTACCCCCTGAGCGTGGTGGTGCACTCCCTACAAAAAGTCACCTGCAGGCAGTTGCCGCTTGCCACCCCGATGGTGACACCACCGGCGGCACCTGAAGATGGTCCATGATCCCTGCTGGCTACCGCCGCCAGTGCCTGCGGATGGCTGCTGACCCTTGGTCAGCACTCACTACTCCCCCCACCCCTCCGCCCGCTGCCGCCAGTGCCGATGGCATCTGCAGGAGCTCCCCCACTTACCGTCACCATGCTCCTGCTGCTTCTGCCACTACACTCCAGCCGCCGCCATGCCCTGCCAGCCGACAGGGGCATATGTCATTCATGGTTTACCTACATTTCTTCTAATGTGATTCCTGAGTTGCACTGTTTAATGGGAATTTCCCTATTTATGGGTATGTCATCACTGTAGAATTAAATCAGACTGTTACTCAAGTATTGCCCTACACAAAAACCCTTTTCATCTATGTATAAGGGTCTTTTAAAGTTGGATTTTCCTGATTCACCTAAAGGTGCTGTTGCAGGTTACCTTTATAACATTTTAAGTCTGGGGAATGTTATGCTATCATAAAGTTAGAGTGGTTTCAGAGCAGTCACATGTTAAATCTTAATGCCCTTTCAGACCTGCACAACTATAATTTGCTGCTAGAGAGGGCCTGGCAAGTGGAGGCATGGACTGGACTCTTGTTCCTCTGGTGTGGGAGGTGGGGAGGATGGCATGTATCTCAGAGAATGAGCAGAGGGAGGTGAAGGGAGACTCAGTAAGGAGAATGTTTTTTTTTCCTCTGGCTGATTTAATGCTGATTAAAGGAGCCCTAGAAAATGAAGTCTTGAAATTTATCCACACCGTAGGTATAACATAGGCAGAACCAGGGCAAACCTCCACCCATGGGGCTCATTTGTGGTTTGGAGGGAATGAGTGAGGTCTCCATACCTCATCCCTTCTTTGATATTGTTCATATGATGACATGACTCAAACAGGCAAGAAATAGTGTTGTCTAATCTATGCTCTGATCCATCAGTCAGGAGAGCTGAGTTCTAGCCTCGGTTCTGCTGTTAGCTTGCTGTGTGGTGTTGGGGAGCTGCTCTGCCTATTTCTGAATGTGAGAGATGATTTCTTTGCAAAGTGCTTTGAAATACATGGATGACAACTTCCATGTAAGAGCTAAGCATGGCTTTGGTAGGTCCTTGCTGTCCATCTGGGCTATCTATGCTCTTTGTCTAGGCAGTGCCTAGCTATAGCTTCTCAGCATCTGTTTGTCTCAACCCCTGTTGCTCCAGTGAACTGGATGCAATTAAATACTCTTGAAAAGGTACTATTTGAGGCACCCCTTGAAAGACTTGAGGCACCCCTTGATAAATGCCAGCTCTTAGTTTTCAGTCATTTGAAACTGCACAGTCTTCACTGAATTAAGCCCTTGTGGCTATATCCTGAGCATGGAGCCACCAGTCAGCAAGACCAGAAGCTTCACAGTTTCTCTGCAATTAAGCCACTCAGAGTGGCTGCTCTCAGTATGGACTTGGAGGAGCAGGGAGACCACTAGAGCTTTGGAGCATGGGAAGGGGTAGAGTGGCTGGGAACTGTGCATCCTAGGGTGCTAGAGGAATGCAAGTAAAGCATTTTATTTCTCCTAATCATTCAAACAATACCCCGGAATGGCATAGGCAAAACATTTCAAAGATAACACTTTATCTGAGTGTCTTATCTTCAAAACATTCAGAGGGTACTTATGATGGGTTAACAGCCTTTAACAGGTGAATATTCCCATGTTAAGTGCCTTTATGATGGTTTAAAGGTAACTTGTATTATGAGCCTAAGGCTAGAAGTTTGATTTTGGGGGTTGCTAATCTGCCCACTGTACAATAAGGATGGAGAACAATCATTCAACTGCTAAAGGAAGACATTTGTCCTGCAGTACATCCTCATAATTCACCCACTGTGCCTAGAAAGATAGACCAGCTCTCATGATGTTCACATGAAAATATCAGTGCAGTGGATTATGGGCTATGCCTCAGAACTCTTAGGAACACATATATAGATAGCACCAGTGACTATGCAGTAATTTATGGGTAGCTTTGCAGTGCCTGTTTTTATACCCATCTCAGCTGGCTTAGACCAAATGCTTCATTTCCAGTAGCTGTCTAACTCTGCACTGAGTAGGAAAAGACAAATGGCCTAATCCAGTCCAGCCCCAAACAAGCACAACTCTTGAAGAAGAAAGTTGTTGGTTGAGCAGAAATACAGGCTAGGAAAGGGCAAGGATAGAAATATATAGCTGCCCTTTCCTCTGTGTGGGAGAGATGGCCAAAGTTGGTGATGGCAGCAATTACAGCTGCTTTTAGGGCTAGCGACAGGTATTGCACATAAAGTGGTTTAAGTGATCAGAAACTGCTTTAAATCTGTAGCAGAACAGACATTCATAAACCCATTTGAGAATGGCTGAAACCAGTTTGAGATAAACCCTGTTGAATGTAGTATCAGACTTAACTGATTTGGGTCAAACTGGTTTATAAAATGTCTGTCTCAGACCCCTTCCTGGTTTAACTTAAACCAGAGTCCCCCAGCATTTCAGATACTTTGAAGCCCTGGGAAGGGCTTTGTGTTCCACAGCAGTGCTGGCCTCACCCCCCTGCTCTGTGGCTGGAGCTCCGGCAGAGACTGTAGGCAAAGCAGGGTCTGCCTGGCTTCCCCATGCCTGCCCACCTGCCCCTACTCCCTGTTCAAGCAGGGATTCCCCCCTCCCTTCTTCCACAGCATGGACTGTAGCCAGCATGTGGTATGCTAGCTAATATTGTGAGGTGTCTATGTAAGGCAGACAGGACAAAGACAGACAGGGCAGTGTCACTTAGGGCTTTTTGGAGCTAATTAACAGGTCAGCTGGCAATGTCCCTCTGTTCCTTCTATGGGAAAGATTGTTTAAGGAGAGCTTGAACTAATGAGAGAGGCTTTTGTTTTCTTGATGGGGTGCTAATTGCTGTGTTACTTCCAGTGTAACTCCCTGCTGGCTCCCCCGCTGGTCAGGAGCAGTGTGGCGGGGGACCTCTCCCTAATCAGAGTGTCCTGCTGGGGCGTGATTACACCACACTTCAGCTCAGTGCTGTGGAAGGGAAGGGAGGGATGCTCTAGTGCTCCCTGGCTTCTAGCTTGAGCCACTGCAGGCATGTGCCTGCATTTTTTCAGTCCAGAGGGGATGTTTGTATGGTTACAAACTGATTCAGCCTAGGCAGGTTAGACTAACCTTCAAAGATTGAATTGATTCAGGCTCAGGCTTTTTGAATGGCTACCCCTAGCCTGTGTGGATAATTTTAAAGTCACCTTGCTGCCTAGAGCTACTCAGAACCAGAT
>NW_017729022.1:95953610-95978414 GCF_001723915.1 Gavialis gangeticus | reverse complement strand
TCCCTGCTGGCTCCCCCACTGGTCAGGAGCAGTGTGGCGGGGGACCTCTCCCTAATCAGAGTGTCCTGCTGGGGCGTGATTACACCACACTTCAGCTCAGTGCTGTGGAAGGGAAGGGAGGGATGCTCTAGTGCTCCCTGGCTTCTAGCTTGAGCCACTGCAGGCATGTGCCTGCATTTCCTTGGTCCAGAGGTAGTGTCTGTACATTTGCAAACTGGTTCAACCTAGGAAGGTTAGACCAACCTTCAAAGATTGAATCACTTCAGGCTCAGGCTTTTGAAATGTCTGTCCCTAACCTAGATGTGTGCTGTGTAGGCAGGATAAGGTGTAGTGTGGCTGTTTTAGTAAAGATGGCAAGGAAAAGTCATGTGAGGAACTGAAAGAAGGAAGTCCGAAAGAGTAAGAACAGAAGGAACCATGGACTAGAGTTGGTCTTTCTTTTTCCACTTAACTGTGTTAGCCCTCTACTAGCAGGTAAAGAGTTAAGTGTGTGATAGAAGCAGACAAACAACAATGTAGAATAAGGTTAGCAATATGGGTTCAAGGCATGGTATACGCAAATGTCCTTATTTAGTGGTGTAAGGCTGGACCCTCCAGAGAGGATGAAAGTAAGCCCTACTTAGGCAAAGCACTATGTCACTGGTTCTCAAGCTTTTTAGACTCAGACATCCCTCATCGTATTTAAGGCACCCTCAAAACCTTTGTGACTTGAACAGCAACCCATTTAAAAAACTAACACATTTATTACAGGACTTACCTTCTTGTGGAGGGGACAGGCAGTGCAGGCAGGGGAGCAGCTAGACAGGGAAAACCTGAACCTGCCTTTATCGGCTTATCTCCTCACACCTTGCTTATCTCCTTACACATCCTGATACACCCTTCAGAGGATATTGTGACACCCCAAGGTACCCTGGAACCATGGTTAGGAATCACTGCATGGTTTCCATTTTGTTTGAACAGTTTTGTTACCATGGAATACTGACAATATGACAAGTGCAGGGTACTGCACCTAGGGAGAAAGAACCAGCAGCATACCTACAGGCTGGGGAACTACCCTCTCATCAGCACAGAGGCAGAAAAGGATCTTGGAGTCGTTATAGACTCCAAGATGAACATGGGCCGCCAATGCGGGGATGCAGTTAGGAAGGCTAATTGCACCTTGTCATGCATCCACAGATGCATCACGAACAGGTCCAAGGAGGTGATCCTCTCACTCTATGCAACACTGGTCAGACCACAGTTGGAGTACTGCATCCAGTTTTGGATGCCGCACTTCAGGAGGGATGTGGACAGCATGGAGAGGGTCCAGAGAAGGGCCACTTGCATGATCAGGTGTCAGCAGGGCAGGCCCTACAAGAAGAGGCTATGAGACTTGAAGCTGTTCAGCCTCCACAAAAGAAGACTGAGAGGGGGTCTGGTGGCCCTCTATAAACTGGCCAAGGGAGACCATCAAGCAATGGGAGAGTCCCTGTTCCCCTGAGCACTACTGGGAGTAACAAGGAATAAAGGCCATAAGCTGACTGAGAGTAGATTCAGGCTAGATATCAGGAGGCACTACTTCACCTAGGATCTGGAACCAACTTCCAAGGGAAGTGGTGCTCACCCCTACCCTGGGGGTCTTCAAAAGGAGGCTAGACAGCCACCTAGCTGGGGGTCACTTGACCCCAGCATCCTTTCCTGCCCATGGCAGGGGGTCGGATTTGATGATCTGCTCAGGTCCTTTCCGACCCTACCAACTATGAAACTATCAAAGGGGTGGATTTGTATGGTTGGCTGAAGGGATAAACTACCATCCGCTGAGAAGGGGATTATCTGCCTGCCTACCACAAAATGCTTGTCAGTAAAGGGAAACTACAAAACAACATTGAGAAACTGAGGCATGGATGCATGAATGATAAAGACTTCTTGAAATTATTCTATTCATATTAGGTGAGATTCAGCTTCATGGTAAGGGTCTCTGCAGAGGTTTGTGAACCATTAAAAGTATTTTCAAACCTAGGCACTAAATCATGAATCAGTCTCCCAGGAATCACAGGTTTGACTTAAACATCATGATCAGGGATCCTGATTATCCTTGTTAAAAAAATTGCAAATCTGTGATAAAAACCCACAAATTCTCTGATAAAAAATGGAAAAATCCATGATTAAAATGAAAGGCCCCTCACTCCCCCTCCCACAGCCCCCTGGTCCTGCTTGTGCCCGTCATTCCCCACCCACAGCCACCTGTCACCCCCAGCACTGATGGAGGGGGCCCCCAGCTATCAGGGCTACAGGGCCAGGGGCCTGGGTCCACAGCCCACTGTCCCTGGCAGGACACGGTGGATGCTGCAGCAGAGCAGAGCACAGAGCCTGGCTCTCCTCCACCACTGCCTGCTGCCTGCCTACTGCAGGCTTGGGTGGGAGGAGTGGTTCCCTGCCACTGTGCACACTCACAGGGAACAGGGAGACCTGTGTCCCACACATCTGTGCAAAGCCAGGGGTGGGCATGGGCTGCCCACTGCAGGCTCCAACTCCCACTCTGCCGCCCTCCCCCAGGGCCCCCCACAGGCTGGCGAATGGGACCCGGCACTGCAGGGAACTCTGGGGCTAAGTGAGCTCTGTGCTGCCCTGGCGAGGTGTCAGTTGCCTGTGCAGCAGCAGTGAGGGGCACAAGCCCATGCTGCCACCCCACTGCTGCTGCATACATAGGGAACACATTGCCAGGGCAGTACAGAGCTCAGTGGCCCCGGTATTCCCTGCAGTGCTGGGTTGTACCTGCTGTGCTGCGGAGGCCCCAGAAGAGGGAAGCAGACCAGGGACCCCAAGCCCATAGCGGGCACCCCACCCCCATGCACAGATCTGGGGGGCACAGGTCCCCCCTGGGAAAGAGCAGAGCAGTGAGGAGCTGGCCCCACACCCTGGGTGAGCCACCTGTGACCCTGTCCTGCTCCCTGCCAGGGCCTATGGGTTCTAAGCCCATACATTGCCTGGCTAGGCAGCAGCCCCAGCCCCCCCCCAACTCCATCCCTCCCTCCCTCACTATGGGAGCCTCAATTTCCTCCTTCCTTCTCACCCTACTTACCTGCAGGAGCTGCTCTCCAGGCTGCCTGGCAACCATGTGCATATACATGCACATGGCACCTCCTACCTGACCACCCTCCTCCTGTTCCCTCCCAGCCCCCTGCAGGCTAGACCTGTGCCAGCCTGCAGAGAGCTCTTTGCAAACCCACAAAATCTGTGGGGTTCTCCAATAAAATGAGAAATCCATGTTTCCTTCTGCTAAAAGGGAAAATCAGTGGTTTTCTCCATTTCCCCATGAGGAATGGGGAAAACCCAGATCCCTGATCATGATATTATTTAAAAAATGGTATTATATTTATTTGCCTCTTGGTTTTGAGCATTTAAGGTTTCTGCTAACAAGATTTTTTCTGCAGTCATGAGGGGTAGGAACTATATTTATAAATGAAAGGTAAGAATTTTACATAATCACATGATTCAGGAGTTGGGGCTTTAGGGTAAACACCACATTTTGAGACACTTTCTACAAAATTGGAAGAGTTGGCAATGTATCTTAAATGCTGTGAAATAAAGGCTGAAGTAGCTTATTTGGTGCAGAAGACTTCATAATGGGCTTCTGTATTGAGGAAAATGTCACCCTTTAGGTTCTGTTGTTTGATTGTTAAAGCTCTGACATTTTTTTATGGTTTTTCAAGACCAGTACAGGTGATACCTCCCTGGAGATAAAGGAAGCTTTTTGATCTGGCAGTTTGGTGAATTGAAACTCTTGCCTGAACCTCACTGTTTGAAAACTTCATGCTTCCATTGCACTTGATGTGCCCCACAACTTGAGGCTTTAAGATCAAGAACCAACAACATCAAGGACTGGTAAAGGGGGAAACAATTATTTTAGCAACATAAGGTAGTGGGCCATAGAACTGCAATAGAACCTGATACATTTCTGAGGAGGCTGACAAGCAGTAAAGACTGAGAATCAAGCCATTTGAGAAAACAGTTTGGAAAAAGTTAATTTGATTGTAGAGGAAGAATGGTCCAGTGAGACAGACAGGCTCTTAGATGTGGGAGGACTGAGTTTAGTTCCCTGTTCTGCCATAAACTTCCTTCCTGTGTGACCTTTGGTAAATCACTTAGCCTCACCATGCCTCAGGTACTGGGCACGTCTAACACAAATGAGACATTTATTGTGCTGCTGACTAATTAACTGTGCAGTAAACAACTTGGTGTCTACATGTGCAGCCCTATTAGGGCGCACAACACTAACAAACTCTGCAGCAGCGTAGTACTTGTAAAATGTACACATAAAATACAAGTACTACCCTGTAGCAGCACATGTGTAGATGCTGCCCTGGATGGCTGGGGCACAGGGTGCTTCAGTGTGGGGCTAGCTGATGAAGCCTGGTTGGAGTAGCCCTGAGCTGGCAGGCTGACCCCCCTGGGTTCCTTGCCAGCCCAGGCTGCTCTGACTGCTCCATGTGCTGCACACGAATAAACTGCAGAGCAATATGCTCCAGAGTGTTTTGCTCCTGGGAGCACATTCAAACAGCATGCCTGGGAGCAAAAAACTATGGAGCAGAAAGCTCCAGAGTTTATTCATACTCATTAATTGCATGTGTAGATGTACCTGCTGTGAGGATAAATGCATGAAAAATGGTGAGTTACTCAGGTGCTACAGTACATGTACCTAAAATAGATGAGGAGGGGCAGAAGGGCCTGATTTGAAAGGATGGGGTAAAAAAGCAGCCAAACCAAAAAAGCAGCTCAGGTATTCTGGAACTATACATTGCGGGGACCAGATCTTTTATAAAGGTCTTGTGGAAGTCTCCCTTCGTTCATAGAATATCCTTGAGCCTATTGCAGCCCCTGGCTTATGTGCAAAGTTCAGACAAACTCATTTTTCAGCTGCTTCTAATGGAAAGGTAACAGTGGGCAGCAGGGAAGTATACTGTAGTCCAGATCCCCAAAGGTATCTTGGTGTCCAGGTCCCATGGATTTTATGCCTATATAGTTTTGAATATCTGAGGCTATACGACCTGTTGCCACTAAGTACGTTTCAAAGCCACAGTTGAAAATTTCTGTACAAGGCATTATTTTTCTCAGTGTCTAAATAAACATGGCATTTTTTATTTAAGAATATAATAAGATCAGAATACACTGAACAGTGTGTGCGTGTGTGTGAAGATTACTATTGTATACGCAGCTCCATCTATTCATCCTGATGTTTAGAAGCTTATCAGCTCCCTATCCCTTGACCTTATACAGTAGAAAGAAAATTTTCACACATTATCT
The DNA here is from genome assembly GCF_001723915.1 of Gavialis gangeticus. Taxonomy (NCBI): domain Eukaryota; kingdom Metazoa; phylum Chordata; order Crocodylia; family Gavialidae; genus Gavialis; species Gavialis gangeticus. Next base: position 95,973,131 of record NW_017729022.1, on the reverse strand, counting down.
TTTCATGTATTCTTTTTATCATTAGGACCTCTGTAAGACAGCAGAGCTGCTGGAAACAGATCGTTTCTTTTTTATATATATATATACATTCTATATTAACAGAAAATGAAGGCAAAACTACATGTGAAAAACAGGATAATATTAATGTCTAATGTTTTACTTTATTAATGCTTTGCAGGATGTGAAGAAAAAGGGATTTGCCTACTTTCGTGCTACATTCGATTGCCTTTTATTTTTCTGTATCTAATTTAAATGACACAGAAGACACATTTCAGGAGTCCTTTTTTAAGATTTGTGAAAGGTTAAAGCATTCTTAAAAATGAAAGAATCTGAAATGTCTGTTTCCTACGCTATTTTTAAAAGTGGGTACTAAAAATAGTCTGTACAAAGGAATCTCTTATATTCCCAGTGTTTTAATGTGAAGTATCCAGATGGTTTAAGTGGCCATTGCAAAATCAGTAAATCTGCAATTAAATGTAACGCACAGATAAAAACCACATGTAAAGGGCAAGCAAAGTATATCAGCGTGATTCCTTTGACAGTAGTTCACATTTTAAATATAAACTAATAGATATAAACTATTCAGGTACACTTTTATTACTTTATTATTAAAACACCTAAGTAGTTTTAAGTGATGTTAATGACTGAACGATTAAACACATTTTTCTTGCACTCGTTTCTCTGTATCAGTGAGAGCTGATGCTCTAGTGGGTATTTACAGGAAATAAAATAAAACAACTAGCTGTAGGTAAAAATGCCCACTAGATGTCACTACTAAACTGGCAAAACACCTAGAACTAGCAAGATTTTAGACAACATGCTATTAATTTATAATGAAAGGTATCTGACAGCTTTATTCTGATGAATTATGGGAATCCAAAGCATAATTCCCAGCCTTTGGTTTATAAATTGTCATTGATTTTAATGTTCTTTGTAAAGTTGTGGCACGCAACAAATTTTCCTGCCAAGAGCTGTTAAATAAATAGTCATCCTTTGCTCTGAGTAGTACATTGAACTTGTTAGAGTGATGAGCAGAACGAATTGATGGTTATCCATAAACCATTTATGTCAGAATGCACAGCAGCAATTCAAACAATTATTGAATGCATTTATTATAGTTTTTTTAAATGCTCAACTGAACCGAGAGGAATAGGCACAGGTAATAGACAGTAGCAGTTCCACACAGCTCTTTACAAGATTCTGCTTGACTGACAGGTGACGAGAATTGTTGTAGGATTTGTGAAGGGCACATCAAACCCCTTTATGGAATTGTTTTATTTCCCAGTGTATGAGATCTGACATTATAAAAGTATAATCCACACCCTCTGGTAGACAACTATTGTAAAGACAAGCTTATTGTCCTTTTTAAATGTTATCTACAAACTACAGTCATTTCAATGAAAACTTACAGACTGACTATACTATTTGTACCTGTTTTTAAAGTACAATTTATATATTTGGGACAGCATTATTTGTGGACACAAGGCTATAGAAGAAAGACTTTAATCTGATATATGTAATATGCAGTATTAGACCACAGACACTAATGTTACCTTTATGTATGAATGACCAGGCTAGTTCTGGAAAAAACAACAGTTTCCAAATCTTTGCCTGTGTCTAGACCTGAACTCTGACCAAACTTTTCATAAGGTTCTAAAATAGCTCAATAAGTGTATGTGCACTTTGGCACAGCACCATGGTTCTAGGATCCTGTGGGGAATGGAAGGACTGAAATGTTTAAAATGGGTTGTTCAAGTAATACTGCCCAGCAGGATTGAAACTGGAGGTGCCAGAAATATTTCAAGAAAGCCTTGTGAGATTTCCAGCTCCATTTTGCAGATGCAGAGACAGATCCATAGCTGATATAAATTGGTACAGTTCAGACTTTAAAGAGTTTAGTCTGATTTACACTGGCTGAATACATGGCCCTCAAGGTATTTAGGGAGCTCATTTAAGCTTCATTTAAGTATCCATATAGTGGAATAATTAACTGAAGTGAAACACTAACCTTCCTGCTACTGGTTTATACCTGCTTTCTTTCAATCAGTAGTTCTCAAGGTTTTTTCAACTCCAGGTATCCCTCACTGGATCAGGGCACCCCTCCATAACTTAAAAATTTGGTGCCACCCAATTCACAAAACTAATTTATATATTACAATGTTTACTTCCTTGCAGAGGGACTGGGTAGTGGGCATGCAGGATTGGCTAAGCAGAAACAAGCCTAACCCTGTACTTGTCTGCTTATCTTCTCACATCTGAGGGCACCCTTCAAAAGATGTGGCAGCACCCATGTGCCACTATATCATGGTTAAGAATTACTCCTTTAAGTAATATTAAGTTTTTGATTCAAGTGTCAAAAGCCAAGAGAAACAAGATTCCTTTTCTATTCTTACATGATCTTATTTGTATCTTGATGCTGGAAGGCTATCATGTTCCATAGCATTATACCTTGGACTGAGGAAACTTCTAGTATTGCTTCTTCACAGAAGGGGCAATTCTGACCACATCCCATCAGGTGTAAATTTGAATTTGCTTTGTCTGTCAATTTGTCACAATGTGAATAATACTTTGTGTTCTTTTAAAAGGAAAACTAACAAAAGAGGAAAAACCAACAACAACAAAGAAACAATCAAGTAGGAAGTTTTCATAAAGCTGATGCTGAATGGCAGCTTCTCTGGAAGCATTATGGTCTGGCATATAAACACTGTATTTACCAACATTTCAAAATGCAGTCTATAATCCCCCCACACTTATTATTTTAATAGTTATAGTTTATTGTAGGCTGTAGACAAACAGACAGACATTAGAATACGTACTACACAATGTGGTTCGCAGGTGTGAGTGAATGGCAGGGCACTTCAAAAGCTTTTAGGCATACAAGTTCAAAACACACAAGTGTTTAAGCTCTGCTAAATTAAATTAGCAAAGGAGTAAGCAGGCAAGATTTGTCAGTATGCACTTATCCAGAATTTCAGTAAATATGAGGGATGGTAACTAAGTATTAACGCCTGAGGGCATGTATTCATAATGCTGCTTGTCCCTTCAGCTGAAATCCCACCTTTCATGCAAGGGCACAGATGTAATTTTAAAAAAATAAATCTTTTTGCTCCACTACTATTGTATGCATCTCATTGTTTGTAATAATGTGCTTGGAAGGTGGCTGTTTGTGCAAGGTCTATATATGAATGGGAAAAAAGCATCGCTGTACTGGGGAAGCAAGTAAGTTTGTGAAAACCACTTGTGAAAGGTCTGCCAATAGATACTTTTGTCCTCAGGTTGGCAAGGCCTTATGAAAATCCCACCCCGGAAAGTAAAATCGTTTCTCCCAATTTAACATCTGAAAGCTAGCAGAACCTCCATGTACTGAGACAGACCTCTAACCAAACTTAGCAAAACAAACAAAGACTACAAAGCTAGCAGATAGATGAGGACATGATTTCCACAATCAGAGTCTCTAAGGACTACTTGGAAGTATTAGATCTCACTTCCCTGTGCAGCTTTCAAAAGAAACAGCCAGGGTAAGATTGTCTGCTGATGTAAATCATCCCAACTCTGTTAAAATCAATGAAGCTAAGATGATTTACAGAGCAGAAAATCTGGCCCCTCTGCTTAGCCAAATTTGCCAGCATGTCTCACAGGTTAAACAAAAAAGGAGATTAGACTCTTCTCCTCCCCCACATTTCCTGATGCATGTTAAAAAAAAATTCTGAAAACAACAACAAAAAATGTTCCACACAATTTTTATAGCACCTCTGAGGACCTTGAATTTTTAAGTAATCTTTTTTGATGATTTTAGACAGACCATTAAGCCTAGGATAAAAGTCCCTCTGTTCGATATCTGGATACATTAAGCATTAGGCTTAAAATTTACAGCTTTCATTTTGACAAGGAAAATGGCACGTTTGGTCTCAAGTGCTACCTTGAACTGTTTTTCAACATTAAGACAGGTTGTCAGTCGGAGGGGACGAGGTCTCTGTACTAGTGGCAGCCGCTGCCGCTCTTTCTGTGTGGGCACACAGAGATGGAGAGATGCAACATTGTTGCCTATCAGGAAATGCAACTTCAGTGTGTGGTCTTTGTTTTTTTTTACAGAAAAAATGGTCTGGATGTAGGGGAAGGGAGAAAGGGAATGGCTGCAAAATTAAGGCTTTACTCAATTGTCTAGATGAAACTAAAGGGACAGGAAAATAGGTAAAATCAGTAATTTCAAACTGGAATCCATTAACTGAGAAAGCTGCAGAGGTTAGAATATATTAGGATTTTGATATGAACCTTCACTAGTCGTGTTATTCCAAAATACCTCTTTCCCCATAAAACATATGCAGGAGGATATTTTGCCAAACAGAAGTCATGCAGAGTTTGCCTTATTTCTGCTTGAAAGAGAAGGTGTAAAACTAGAGAGAAGGTGTAAAACCATTTATCTTAAACCCCACCAGGTTGTGGGGCTTAAAAGCAGTAAGACCTGGCCAGGAATCAGAGAGGGGTGCTTGTACACATGACAATGTTACCATGTACATGTGATGAAAATTTTCCTTTGTGTGGCTCAATGGTGTCACACATTATATGTACATGAGTTTTGGGGGTTTTAAATGAGTTTGCATTGTTAATACTTGCAAATACTTACTCTCAGCCTGGTGTACTGCTTGCAATGCTGAGTAATCTCACTGGTGTCAGTGGATCTACTCAAGTTAGCAACCATTTCATACAGCATAAGTATTTTCAGGATCAGGCCATTCATCTGTGAAATCTCCTAAAATGTCTCAGTTAAAAACAAAGCAAAACTGTGCCTCACTTCTAGAAGTTAAGGCACACTTGTGCACCACCATTACATTGTTCAGCCAAGCCTCTTTCCTATAAAGTTTAATTTCAGTGAGAACATTTTCTAAAAACAGGCTGCTTACAGATGTGGAACCCTCCCCCCAGCCCTTTAAGCTCAGTGTGCCCCTGCATTGAGTGCAGTGTGTGCCCGGAAGAGGGATCACTTTAGTTTGACTCAGCTCACGCACCGTCTATATAGATCACACACTTCATCAGGGCTTGTTGATGCTTTTATCTAATAGCTGATTGAATCAGCTATTAGATAAAAGTGCCAAAAAGCCCCACGGAAGCACCCAATCTATACTGATGTTGGGGAGCTAGGCTGAACTAACATGCTTCCTCTTTTGATAAAGCACTGGTTTTTGTGGGTTTTTTTCCCATGTTTGTCAGCAGCCAAAGTTTTCAGAAGCTTTCAAAGGGCTTAGATAGAATATGATACTGGGTGGGAAGAGGAAATGACCAGGCCTATTTCTGTTTTCCTGAAGTTAGTAGAATGAAAATGGCATAAATAAAAGAGCAGAAGTTAGTGCATTAATTGATCTTTATCCCAGAGGAAAAGTAGAATGTGAGATTAAGAAAAATGTCATAGAAAAGTGGTTATAGAAATATATCTCTTGGATTTTCCCATGGAAGTAGAGTTACAACAATACTCACATATATATTATGGTAATGGGCATAATTCTTGGGGCACAGAAGTTTTTCTAACCACACCCAGAATATTCCAGGAATATCTGAAGCACCTACAGACCACATCCTATCTAGCTGCAGGAGATTACATATGATCAGTTTATGTAAATACAAGAAGCATATGACTGTGTTGCTGGCATTTGTCTGGTTTTATTGTTCCTGTTTTTAATGTCAAGTGTCTTGTGATGCATCCAACACTTGAAAGGAAGAACAGTAGACAAAAGGAGTTGTTGTTTGTTTGTTTGTGGTTTTAAATTTTTTTCTTGGGGGCAGTAAATAATTCACTCAATACAAGTACACTGGGCTGTTGTCTACAATTCTTCACACAGCCAAGGATGAGCTGACCTAGTACCACAAATACCACTCACATGTTTTTCAGAGACATAAAGTAAGAAAATATCCTCTCAAGTCACAAGAGAGTTGATAAAACAGAGTTGATTAAAAATGATTAGTTGTAGTGAGACTTGTAAGTGCTTGATACCCTTCGAGATGAAATTGGGGGTTTGAGTCTTACAGCTAGATTCAGTATGATAGTCAGTGTTGTTTTAAATATTCCCATATGAAAAACTGTTTGTTAATGAAGTTATATCAGAATATATGTCAGTAGGGTGGGGTATAAACAATGGAATACTGTGGTGGTTATGCCCCAAGCAGAAAACTCAGAAGTAAGGTTAGACTTAAAGGTACAGAAATGCACAGTTAAGGCTCCTGTAAACAACCTTAATGCTTCATGCCACACTGTGAAGGGGAGGAAATCTGCTGGGTAAAATCCTGTCCCCCTTGAAGTCCGTTGGAATTTTGCTAGTGTCTTTAATGAGGCCTGGATTTCACTCATTAATATATTTCATCATCATTTTTCTCTAATCTAGGAACATAAACAAAATTATGCTTTTATCAGAATTGTACAGTTATTGCATGGTGTTATCGCTGCCTAAATACCCCTTGTGGTAATTTTATTTGGAGCCTCACTCATTCTTCTCTCTCCCCCCGGTGTTTATACTCTTCAAATATGAAGGTATTCACTTTAGTTGGTAGTTAGTCAGTCAGGGCATATTGGGTCGATCTTATCTCTACCATAACTTCATTTTTGTAGAACTAGAGTTATAGGATTAAGTATAGCTCAGTGTGTTTTTATTTAACTTTCCTCATAAGTATATGATTAATATTAATTGTATTAACATTTGTGTGACAGTTGTGCCTCCTGTTCTCATTCCTCATTTTTTAAAATAATTTTTATTAATACTGTAATACTTTATATGCTGAACAGAAAGTCCCGCTCTTATCTTTAACTTAAGGCAAATAATCAAGATGGCTACTTTGAACCATGCTAAGACCCAGCCCAAATGGGTGCAGAATAATTGAGTGCTGGAGGATTTTAGATGTAGATTCACAAAGGGATCTAAGTATAAGAATGCTCAGCACTGCAGCTCTCCACTGCCTAATACTAGGATATCCTGACACCTAGCTAGGCACCCAACTCCTTAAAGTGATGTTTATACCTTTGGGGTGATTTGGAGGCTTGTCTTCAACTCTTATTAGCCACACAAATTGCTTCCTCCCTTTCTGTATTACCTTGGTGAACTGTCTGTGGGATGAACAGAAGGAGAGACAAGTAGTGGGTACAATGACACTTAGAAGGGCTCTGTTGGACCCAACAGGAGCCTTCTAGGATTTACACCCACTACAAGTCTCTCCTCTGCTTCAATATCATTACAGAGAGCAGAGGGAAGAAGTGAGGTGACAGGGGCCACTGGCTGACTTCCTGTGCTTCCATCTTGCATAGTCAGGTACTGAACCTGGAAAGGAGGAAAGTGTCAGGCTAGACAAACTTCTTGAGGTGAGCTAGATTGCTGCCAGGGAGTGAGCTAAGGGGTTGTCATGTGGATCATTAGTAGGATTGAGCTAGAGGGTTGACCTGAGTGCAAATTTCAGTACTATTGTAGATATATCTTGAGTTAGGAGCCCAGGCTGTCTACAGTGGGGAATGGGGAGACTTGGACATCTCTGAATGGGATCCTTAGAAACATGCCTACTGAGTGAAGAGGCCCTTAGATGTATTGATGCCAAGTATTAAGACAGACTGTCTCAAAAAAATCCAGACCTTGTCCTTCGTTATCGTGTGTGTGAGGCCTGATTCAGTGAATGTACTCTGAAAACTACTGGATTGGGGTACGTGGGTAAGATAGAGGAACAGCGAGTCTGAGAACTGTAGTGGAGAACCACTCAGTGTTGTTAGGACTTAAGCAGTTGTGCACAAGTCCACTAGTAGAAACTTAGGGTGGCTAGGGACTTTAGGAGCCCACAAAATTTGGCAGCAGCTGAGCAGAGGTTTAAACATCTCAGTGATGCCACAGTGGTGGCTGGATTTAAGCATATAAGTCCCTTTGTAGCTTTAGACTTTAGTTGAAACAAATAGTCCAGTGAGTTTGGATCAAGTCAGCTTTGGAATACACCCTAAAGAAAGCTACAGATATTTTCCATAGACAGGTGATGAAGTTACTGAAAAGTAGCACATAAGGTATGCATACTAGTGATTCTTGACTCAGGTATTGTGCAAATATGATTCACAAGATAAACCCTGAGATTTTAAGTTGAAATCCATACTGTTTGGTCCTGTTGTGATCTTTGAGTTCTCTACAACAGTCAAAAATAGAATGAAAAGCTGACATTTTCTGAGGGGGGCATAGAATCTACTGAGGGGTCCCTTGTGTCTATCAAATTGTATCTTGAGTTCAAAAAGGTTGGGAAACACTGCAGTAGACCAAATGGAATGCAATTACACCCATGCAGACTCTCCTTTCCCACCAATGGGGCTTTAAGGGAGAAGCTAAGAGTACCGTTTCGAGCAGTATCTACCAAGCAGGTGTTTGAGTTTTGCAGTTGTAGATTTTGCAGTGGAAGTAATGATGCTGAGTGATCATGTAATGATGCTGAGTGATCACAAACTGCTTCCTCCCTTTCAGTATTACCTTCGTGAGCTATCTGTTGAATGGACAGAAGGAGAGATCTTGTGATTGTGTTTTGCAAGTAACTTTGAGTGGTGTTGCTACCAAGAGACCCAGGGTCTCATTCTTCCAGATGCTGAAAAGGATGTAAAAAGGCAGTCCCTGTTCTGAAGAACTTGCCAGGCAAACATTTCGAAAGCAACATTGTCACTTAGTAGGCTATATTACATTGAATTAAAGTCACTTTTAAAAGTGAGACCTTTTCCCTGGCAGATATTATATTTCAGGCACAATTAACACATTTATCATGCCATAAATTGTAACATGCCACATATGCAAGCAATTTATGCTGTGATACAATAGTAAACAGCAAGGCAGCAAAAGAGCTTGGAGACCCCCTTGGCTCAGCTGGGAAGTCATGGACCTCCTGAAATTAAAAAGAGAAGCCTACAAGGGATGGAAATCAGGAGCAACTACCAAAGAGGAGTACTCAGCAGCCACCCACACCTATAGAGAGCAGATCAGGACAGTGAAAGCACTAACTAAACATAAATCGGCAACCAGAATCAAGGATAACAAAAAGTCCTTCTTTAGATATGTAGGATGTCATAAGGAATAAGGGAAGCATTGAGCCCCTGATAAATGAAATGGGACAGCTGTTAACTGACATCCAGGACAAAACCGAGTTCCTGAATGACTACTTCACATTGGTATTCCACTGGTCCAAGGGTATTAGCCTGCTTGACAGGATACAGGATGACCATGGTGGAGGTGACCTCCCTTCCATAGTTGGTGTAGATCTTGTGGGGGAGCACTTACAAAGGCTAAATATCTATAAGTTAGCTGGACCAGATGAACTACACCTGAGTGTGCTAAAATGCCTTAATCCAATACAACCAATGGTGAAGTTATTTGAAGATTCGTGGTGCTTGGGAGAAGTCCCAGAAGACTGGAAAAAAGCCAATGTGGTATCTATCATTAAGAAAGGGAGAAGGGAGGACACAGGAAACTACCGGCCAGCCAGTTTAACCTCAATCCCAGGTAAAATCCTAGAGAAAATCATCAAAGAAACCATCACAGACAGGCTAACTGAAGGCAGTATTCTGAAGTGTTGCCAACATGGCTTCTTCATGGGCAGATCATGCCAAACCAACTTAATTTCCTTCTACTATCAGGTTACTCACTACCTGGATAGAGGAAATGAGGTTGATGTCATATACTAGGCTTCAAAAAGGCCTTTGACCTGGTCTCCCATGATGTCCTCATGGTCAAATTGGGAAAATGTGACCTCAATTACTTCACGGTCTGGTGTCTAGGTAACTGGCGAAGGGTGACCAGGGCTTAGTACTTGGACCAGTGCTCTTCAAAATGTTCATTAACAATTTGGATTAAGGCATTGCAAGCAATCTGGCAAAGTTTGCTGACGACACCAAGCTATGGAGGAGTGTTGTCAAAGACAGGCTGGCAATACAGACCGGCCTGGACAGGCTTGTGAAGCGGGCAGACATCAATCTGATGCCATTTAATACAGAGAAATGTTAAGTGCTCCATCTGAGGAGAAATAACCCACAACATACTTACAGGCTTGGCAGTGCTGTGCTTGCCAGCACCACAACTGAATGAGACCTGGGTATCATGACTGACAACAAAATGAACATGAGCCACCAATGCGATGCTGGGGCTGGCAGAGCTAACCAGAACCCTGGCATGTATCCACTGAGGCATTTTGAGTAAGGTAAAGAATGTCATCCTCCAGCTTTACTCAGCCTTGGTGAGACCACAACTGGAGTACTGTGTCCAGTTCTGGACACCACACTTCAAGAAGGATGTGGAGAAGCTTGAGAGAGTCCAGAGGAGGGCCACATACATGACTAGAGGCCTGGAGACCAAGGCATAGAAGGAGAGGCTGAGGGACTTGGGATTGTTCAGCCTGGAGAAGAGAAGACTCAGGGGGGACTTGCTTGCAGCCTATAAGTATATTAGGGGTGTACTTCAGAGTTTGGGGGAGCAGCTATTCACCAAGGTCCCCCAGGGGAGGACAAGAAATAATGGGCACAAGCTGATTGCAGATCGCTTGACATAAGGAAAAACTTCTTTACAAACTGAGTGCTGAAGGTTTGGAAGAGGCTCCCCTCAAAAGTAGTACCATGATCAACCTTGGAGATCTTCAGAAAATGTCTTGATGCCCATTTTGCTGGGATCATTTGACCCCTGCAGTCTTTCCTGCCCACATGTGTGTGTGTGTGGGGGGGGGGGGCTGGACCCGACGGCCTGTAAGGTCCCTTCCAGCCCTTAACAACTATGAAACTATAAGCCAACCACAAAGTTGTTTCATGTTTAACGTGGAACTTTTTTGTTGCCGTTTTGCATTGCTGTTTAATTGTAACAGGTGCCATGAACGTGCCAATGGGAGTGGGGTGGGAAGGAGGGAGAAGTGAGATCAGGGAGCAGCTCTCCAACCGGGGCTTCCCACATGCTCAGGACTTTTAAAAGTTGCGTGTGCAGCCCAGCAAACAGGGTGCATGGGGAACCTAAACTTAGGGAGCTGCTCTATGATCTTGGGCTCCCCAAATTGCTATGTGGCTCAACTGCATGCAAGGCCTTTGAATGTGCCAATGGGAGAACCCTGAGACTGGGGAGCTGCTCTCCAAGCTTAGACTTTATGCCTACCTTGTAAATGTCCTGCATGACTTGTTGAATGATGCTGGGGCTGGAGGTGGCTGTGTCCAAGACCTGGGAGCTGCCTCCTGCCTTATTTTGCTGATCAGCTGATAAGTGGGACTGAACAGGGAGCAGCCCTCAGTCTGCAACACAACCACCCCTTGAAAGGTGTGCCATGTATCCTCCAGTTCCAGTCTCCCCATGTGCTGGCAAGGTGAAAGGTGTGCTGTACTGCCTGGCATCAGGGAACTGGTTCCCCAGTGCTGGACTGCCCAGGGAGCCTTTGAGGATCCAGGTGTGAGGGACCAAATCTCCAATGCAGAGCTCCCTGCATGCTGGCAAATATGGAGTGAGAGCAGAGGAATTTTATCTCAGATTCCAAAAATTGTTCATCTTGCTATGCATGTATAGCATGGTAGGATGCATGACTTTTTGGGATCTGGGATAAAAATGTCTTCAGATCCCATCAGGTGATTAAATTAACATCTGCCAAGGCCCTTAGGCTCAGGTCCTTAAAAGTACTTAGGTTCTTAACGCCTGCTGGAATCAGTGACACTTAAGCAGTGGCAATGTCCTACTAGAGAATGGCATTACTAGAGGTAATGCTGATGGAAGTGGTGGGGTGGTGGTGGTATTTGAAGGATGAGAAGATTATTACATTATTGTAATAAGGTGCTTCCTGATAAAAGGGGAGAACTGGGAAAAAGACAGGTGGCTGAAGCAGGCAAAGTGTTGAACTGGAAGGAGTGGAGTGGTAGGCAAATTAATAAAGTACAAGAACAGAACAACATGGAGGGATTGGTTGTGAAAGGCCGTGCACAGAGACACTGAGCTTTAATTTAATAGATATGGAGGAGTAGGGAGGAGCTGCAAAAGGTGGGATGGTGGTGTGGTCAATGATGGTGAGATCAGAGAGGTAGAAGCACTGAATAAAATTAGATCATAGAAGTGGCAGTTTTGCAGAGAGAGTTGATCTGGGGCTCAGGCTTATGGGGAGGGGAGGTTGAGGTGAGAAAAAGTGAGCGGTTGAACCCAGGTCACATGGACCTGGAAGCAGGAGGATATGGAAAAGGGAACTCCAGGGCTTCCATTGTGGTCTCTCCTAGTGAAATTCTGGCGGGGAGGAGTGTAAGAGAAATAGATGTAGCAGGCCTGCCTTTTGGAGCTTGGGTTGAGTCCCAGGCTTGAAATCTTGCTGTTTTGATTGGTGCAGCCCATCCAGCAATCAGCAGGCAGCAAGAGGAGTTAAATCACACCCCTTTCCTGAGAGGAGGGGGAGAGGAGTCCCCTACCTCCTGGACCTGATTGAAGACTGCAACACTCAGGTCTGGAAGATTTCAGGGGTGGAGCCCTGGAGAGTATAAAAGGAGCTGTGTGCCCAGCATGAGGGGAACACATCCGGGACAGAGAAGAGAAAAGAGCAGGGCTTAGAAGAGCTGAGGAGAGCTGCTCAGCAGGGTGAAGGAGTAGCCCAGAAGTGCCCCTGAAGATTTCCTTCAGCAGGGAATAGTGGATGGCTCCAGTGGCTAGGCTCTCAGTGTGCAGCATGGCACATGGTGTCCAGGTCCTGGGAGCTGCATGAGGTGGCTTGGGTCTGCAACCTCTGGCATGTGGCCAGAGACACGGTGCACAGGCTGGTGCATGGAGTAGGACCTTTGGAGTTCTCAGGTCTGCAACCCCCAGCATGAGGCCAGGAGCTCAGTGCAGGAGGCGCTGCATGGAGGGTCTGGGACTGGTGCTGCACAAGGCAGCCCAGGCCTCTGACCCATAGCAAGAAGTTGAGTCCAGGGAGCCAGACGGTGGTTGGGCTACTAAGCCAGCAGACAGGGCTGAGCCAGAGGCCCTAGAAGTCCTGCATAGAGGAGCCCTGTTCCAGGGGACAGCGACCCCCCACAAAACCCACTGCAGGTGAGAGAGCAGAGGACAAGGGCCACCCTCCAGGCCTGGGAGCTGTGAGTTGCAGGGAAAAGAGGATTCCTGCAGGGGAGGGGGAGTCCCCCCCGGTTACTTAAGGGCTCCTAAAAATGGAGGTCCCACTGGGAGGGCCCCCCTAAAGTTACCAGCTTCCTTATAGGGCTTGGGAAAAGCCCAAGGGCATTGGGGTTTTCCCTTGTGATTAAGTTTATCTTTGGTGTTCTTGCACCATAAGTGGTGTGATGTCATGCCTTATATTTTGTGAACTCTCATGTTGTAAATTAATAGATGAGTAGAGTCCTAGGGCTCTGCTGGGACCCCCTGTTGCTATTATTTCACCTATTGTTTATTTGTATTTATTTGTGGCTTATACATTCTTCACCCATACTTAGCTATAGTTTATCTGTTAGTTATCTATGTTTATTTTGGGGTTTATTGGTTTCAGATCAGATACTTACCTGTGACTTACCTGTGTCTGGAGCACTGGTATAAAGTTTTATGGCATTTACTCACAGGTTATTGTTTATATTATTTGTTTAGATATCTTATATATCATTGTACATATGTTTATATTCATGTTTCTTTTCCTTGTGATAAGTTAATGTAAATACATTTGTAAACAGTTAAGTCCCCTGACTGTCCTGGCTTGGTTCTATAGGGATGGAGAGAAACTGAGCGGTCTGCAGTTCCCCCACAGCACACCTGCCAGCTAATAATTCCCTTCAATTGGAGAAGGGGAGTATATACCCAAGTTACCTGGGCTACATAGATGTTGCTGCAAGAAAGAGTAAGTGCAGAGGTGATGTCACAGTGGGAATGGAAATGGAGGGAGGAAGAAACTGAGCTCAGAAATGTTTGTGACCATTCTAAGATGGTACCAGCATCCCAGAGAGATCAGAGTGAAGGAAGAGGAAGATTTGATGGGAAAATCAAGTAGGAATGGTATAGGGAGGTATATCATTGCTAATATGCAACTCATGCAACCCATGAACCTGATGGCAATGTTGTTTTAGTGGGGGTTAAAGTTAAGCATCTGTGTAAGGCCTTTTAGCATTACGATGCATTCTGATATACGGATGCATTGGGGCTTATAACAATAGTCAGTAGAGTAGGAGAAAATGACCTGCTACGTGTTTTCTAAACCTGACCCATGCCAGATCTCTGAAGCCAAAAAATAAATATCAGTTTCTTTTACCAGTGCGCTTATGTGTCATACTGTTATTACAGGAACCAGCATGAAACCTTGTTGTTTTTTAGAAGTTATATTTGTTGTACAGAACTCCAGTGATTCTAGACATAACAGCAGAAGGAGTGTAGCAGCAACAGTGTGCTCCCCTGTAACTTCTATTTGGATGAAGTTACTAAACTGTGCAAATCATTGGAAATTGACTCTGTAGTAATGTTTGCGATTTTTTTCCCCCCTGTCCTTCTGTGAGCCTACCTTTTCCCATTGCATTCAAGAAGCATTTCCCATTGTTGCAGTCAGCCAGGACTAACCGCTCACGTAAGTTCTTAACCTGCATACAGGACCTCCACCTAAGGAGATATACGATCCCACTAGGGGAGCACCTTGCTGGACTTGGTGTTGGCTACGGGGGATGACCTGGCATGGGATCTGCAGGTACAAGGTAACCTAGGGGATAGTGACCATCAATTGACTGAATTCACTATTAGGCAAAGGGTGGGAAAAGTAACCAGCAGCCAGAAGTGCTAGACTTCAGAAAGGCTGACTTCAGGGTGCTTAGGAGATTAGTTAGTGGGGCATTAAAGCTCAAGAGCATTGACAAAATGGGGGTCCAGGAAGGGTGGTTGTTTCTCAAGGAAGCAATGCTTCGGGCACAGAAGGAGGCAATGCACTGCATAGAAAAGGGGGCAAAGGGGCCAAGAAGTCCTCTTGGCTAGACATGGAAATCCAGGAAAGCCTAAGGGCAAAAAAAGGGGCATGCAGGCTGTGGAAGCAGGGGGTAGCTATCAAGGAGAAGTATATCTCCTTGGCTCACACCTGCAGGGAATCAGTCAGGAAGGCCAAAGCAGCATTATAACTTAAGCTGGTGACAAAAATTAAGGATAACTAAAAGTCCTTCTTCAGGTATATAGGGAGCAAAAAGAAGGTGCAGGGCAGCATAGGACCCCTGCAGGATAGACTAGGGCAGCTGGTGACAGATAGGAGAGACAAAGCAAATTTCTTCAATGAGTTTTTTGCCTCTGTAGTCTTGAGCACAGATCTAGACATATCTCCCATATGCATTACAGATAGAAGCAGGAGGCACACCAGCCCACCTACTGTCAACCCCGACCCAGTAAAGAGACACTTGAAGGGGCTGGATATGTTTAAGTCAGCAGGATTGGAGGAGCTCCATCCAAGGGTGCTGAAAGAAGTAGCCAGTGTCATAGCAGAGCCACTGGCATGGCTGTTTGAGCACTCATGGTACTCAGGTGAGGTCCCAGAGGACTGGAAAAGGGCCAATGTGGTCCCTATTTTCAAGGAGGGGAGGAAGGAGGATTCGGGTGATTATAGACTGGTTAGTCTCACCTCTATCCTTGGGAAAACCCTTAAAAAAATTATCAAGGAACACATTTATAGGAGTCCAGCGGGCAATATCATGCTTAAGGGCAACCAGCATGGGTTCATAGCAGGTAGATCCTGCCTGACTAACCTTATTTTTTTCTATGACCAGGACACTAAATGCTTAGATGCAGGAATTGAGATAGATGTTGGGACTGTGTGAAGCTTCGGTTCCTGATCTGATTCGGCTGAGATTCAGCCCAATTCGGTGGCCAAATCTCCAAATCTGAACTGAATCAGGAGACCCTTTAGTCTCTCTCAATTGAATCAGAATCCTCCGAATTGATTTGGAAGGATTTGGAAAGATTCTATGATTCAGACATAGACACAGCTTTAAATGTTTTTTCTACATACCTCAAGGTACCAGGCTGCTTGTGAATGCTGCGATACTGGGGCACATGGAGCATTCCACAGGGCTCCCTTCACTCTTGGTAGCAGACCCAGAAGTGAACCAAAACACTTCCGGGTCCGCCGGGGTGCATGCTGGGGGGCCCCCACACCTGCACTTCCCTGGCTCTGTGACTGGTGCCTCCTGGGTTTGGAGGGACACCTGATTGTTGAGCTGGGGAGGTGCAGGGGGGGCCACTGCATGCTCAGCCTGAAAGTGGACCCGAAGTATTTCTGGTCCACTTCTGGGTTTGCTGCCGAGCACATGGGGGCCCCCCCTGGGCTCCTGTGGGATGCTCCATCTGCCCCAGCATTGCAGTGTTCACAAGCTGCCTGGTACCTCAAGCTATGTAGAAAAAACATTTAAAACCGTCTATGGCTAAATCGCTGATTCTCCGAATCAGCGTTGAATCTTCAGATTTGGCCAAATTGAATCGGGGACAGTGATCCAAATCAAATCACTGTCCCTGATTTGGGTTGAATCCAAATCCGAACTGAATATAGCCTGTTTTGCACACCCCTAATAGATGTCATCTACTTGGACTTTAGGAAGGCCTTTGACACAGTATCTCATCTTATTCTCATAAACAAATTGAACAGCTGTGCCATAGATGATTACATAGTCATGTGGGTGGCAAATTGGATTAAGGGTCATACCCAGAGGGTGGTGGTGGATGGGTTGGTATCAACCTGGAAAGATGTGGGCAGTGAGGTCCCCCAAGGCTTGGTCCTTGGGCCAGTGCGGTTCAATATCTTCATCAGCGACCTGGATGAGGGTGTGGAAAGCACTCTGTCCAAATACACAGATGACACAAATCTATGGGGCAAAGTAAACACACTGATGGGAAGAAACCAAATCCAGGCAGACCTGGGCAGATTAGAGAAGTGGGCAGAGAACAATAGGATGCAGTTCAACAAGGGCAAGTGCAAGGTGCTGCACCTAGGGAGAGGGAATCACCAGCACACTTATAGGCTGGGGAATGACCTTCTCAACAGCACAGAAACAGAAAGAGATCTCGGAGTTGTTGTCAGCTCCAAGATGAATATGAGTCTTCAGTGTGATGAAATAATTAGCAGAGCTAACCACACTTTGTCATGAATTAGCAGGTGGATCATGAACAAGTCCAGGGAGGTGATGCTCCCCTCTTTGCAGCACTGGTCAGGCCGCAGCTGGAGTACTGTGTCCAGTTCTAGGTGCCGGAATTCAAGAGTGATGTGCATAACCTTGAGAGGGTCCAGAGGAGGGCTACTCATATGGGCAGAGGCCTGCAGCAAAGGCCCTATGAAGAAAGACTGAGGGACCTGGACCTCTTCAGCCTCCGCAAGAGAAGACTGAATGGGGATCTTGTGGCAGTATACAAACTTACTAGATGGGGACAGCAGGGAATAGTAGATGCTCTGTTTACCAGGGCACCCCTTGGAATAACCAGGAACAATGGCCACAAGCTGATAGAAAGTAGTTTTAGGTTGGACATCAGAAAGAACTTCTTCACAGTAAGGTTTGCCAGAATCTGGAACAGGCTTCCAAGGAAGGTGGTGCTCTCCTCTACGCTGGGGGTCTTCAGGAAGAGACTGGACAAGCACCTGGCTGGGGTCACTTGACCCCAGCACTTTTCCCTGCCATGGGCAGGGGGTTGGACTCAATGATCCATTGAAGTCCCTTCCAACCCTAGCATCTATGAATCTATAAGCTGTTATTTTTCTTTTTAGGAAAAAAGGGTGAAGTGATCAGATGAGGTTCCAGTAAGATATGGTAGTAGCTCAAAACAGGGAGAGGAAAATTAACATGGGGTAAAGAGTTTGTTTTTAAGGGGAAGATGAGTAGAGTGAGACAATGAAGATCTTATTGCACTATGAAGTAGGGGAGGGTGCCTGCAGTTAACACTTTGTAGTAATTTTCATCTGAGGACCCCAAAGTGTGGGGAACTATACCTTTAAGAGGTTCTGGCATAATACTGTGGTGAGGTAAACACAATAAATATTGCTGTTGTATTTTATTGTAGAATGAAGCACAAGGATTAAAGGACACAGCTTGTACTGTGATTCGGGCAAAGAACAGAAACAAATCAAATTGTCTTACAGAAGGTGGAAAGTGCTCTAGCTACTAGGACTGCCTTTCAATAAATGCAACTGTTGCCTTTAGTTATGTATTCACATCCTATTGCAAGCAAAATCCCTTAAGCCCAGTTTGGATTTGGCTTAAGGTACCTAAGTCCAAAACTGAGATCCAAAATAGCTTTTATAGGCATCACCTAACTGGATCTAGACATTTCTCAGGGGTGGCAGATGACAGAACAAGAGACAATGGTCTCAAGTTGCACCAAGGGAAGTTCAAGTTAGATATTAGGAAAGACTGTCTCACTAGAAGGGTAGTAACTCATTGGAATAGGTTACCCAGAGAGGTTGTAGACTCTATCCTTGGAGGTTTTTAAGACCTGGGGTCAGACAAAGCCTTGGTAGGGATGGTTCTGCTTTGAGCAGGGGGTTGGACGATCATGGGTGACTGGTGCCTCCTAATACTGGGGGTGCAACAGTGGCCAATCGTTGATGGGGGGGTGGGGCTGAGGCCCCTAGTGGCCGATCGACCAAGGGGGCGGGGGTTCTTCCAAGCAGCCGGTCTGCAAAACTGGAAGTGCCAGTGGCAAACCCAAAAACGCTTCTCTCCGGGAGGACACAGCCAATCTCAGGGGTGGAATGTATGCTGGCGTGCATCCCCATGTGTTGCCAATGGACAAGATGACTTCCTTCCAACTCTCATTTTCTATGATTCTATGATTCTAACTCACTAGAATCATGACATTTTGGCCTGTAAGTTTCTTAGGCCCCCTCTACACATTACAGGTATTGCACTAGTTAATTATGCAATTATCTTGAGATCAGCTACATGTACCATGGAGCTATCACATGATAAAAAGCTCCAACCAGATATAAAGTCAGACCTTGAAAAAGTGTGCTTACTTTGTAGCTGGTTACTACTGATCTTTAATTGGCATGGGTCTTGTCTGCAGCTGGGAGCACTGTCAGCTACCAGGGTTCCTAGCCACAGGGAGGCAAACCCCAAACCCTAGGGATTGTGGCTGCCGTGATCCCCAAAGGCTTGGAGGTGAGAAAACTGCTGGGCCCATACAGGGCTCTTGGTCCTGGCTATGTCTCACCCACAGGTGGGAATGGGAGTTCTCATAGTTTCATAGTTTGTAGGGTCAGAAGGGACCTGAGCAGATCATCTAGTCTGACCCCCTGCCATAGCAGGAAAGAGTACTGGGGTCAAACGATCCCAGGAAGGTGATTGTCAAGCCTTGTCTTAAAGACCCCCAAAGCAGGAGCCAGCACCACTTCACTTGGAAGTTGGTTCCAGATCTTAGCCGCCCTGACCGTGAAGTAGCGCCTCCTGATGTCTAATCTGAATCTACCCTCTGCCAGCTTGTGACCGTTATTTCTTGTCACTCCTGGTAGTGCTCGGGGGAACAGGGACTCCCCCAATGCCTGCTGGTCCCCTCTGATTAGTTTGTAACAGACCACTAGATCCCCCCTCAGCCTTCTCTT
>NW_017729022.1:95946951-95953130 GCF_001723915.1 Gavialis gangeticus | reverse complement strand
AGCCATGCCAGGGGTCCCGCAATGACCTCAGCTAATTCCCTCAGCACTCTGGGGTGGAGATCGTTTGGACCAGCTGATTTAAATACATCCAGTCCCTCCAGAAGTTCCCTGACTAGATCCTCACTGACCCTTGGCCCAGGTGCACCTTCCCTGGGGCCTGAGGGGGGCCCGGTGGGGGGGGCTGATCTGGTCCCTGCTCAGGAAAATGGAGGCAAAGAAGTCATTAAATAGGTTAGCTTTGTCTTCTGGTGTGATAACCAGATTTCCTAGTGTGTCTTGCAGGGGCCCCACGTTACCTGGCACCTTCTTTTTGCCTCCTATTTATTTAAAAAAGGACTTTTTGTTGTCTTTGATCTGGGTAGCTAGTCCCTGTTCCATCCCCACCTTGACCTTCCTGACCGCCCCTCTGCATCCCCGAGCAACTGAAGTTTAGTCCTCCCTGGTGGTGGCCCTTCCCTTCCATGGGGCGTATGCCTCCCTTTTAGCTAGGAGACACTCCTGGATGCTTTTGGTGAGCCATGGGGGTTTTTGTGCCCTCCTGCTTCCTTTGACCCGTGTTGGGATTACCTCCCTTTGGGCTTGGAGGATCGTTTCCTTAAGGAGCGACCACTCTTCTTGGACACCTGGCTCCCCTCCCCTCCGGGACCTCAGTGCTTCCCCGACAATGAGCTAAGGAGAATAGAAGTCCACCCTCCTGAAGTCAAGGGCTGCTGCCTTGCTGCAGGCCTTGCCACCTTTCATTGGATGGTGAATTCCACCAGGTGATGCTTGCTGTCACCCAGGTGGTGGAGCACCCTTAGCCCCTTCACCAGGTTGTTGCCCGTGGCCAGCACCAGGTCCAACAAGGCATCTCCCCTAGTGGGGCTGTGCACCTCCTGGGTTAGGTGGAGGTCCTGCGTATTGGCTAGGAACCTATGTGAGTGGTCAGACCTGGCTGACTGCTCTTCCTAGCAGATATCTGGAAAGTTCAGGTCACCCATGATGACCACGTCTTTTGACCTAACTACCTCCGTGAGCTGACTTAAGAATTCCCAGTCCAGTTTTTCCCTTGGTTGGGTGGTCTGTAGTAGACTCCCACCATTAAGTCTCTTTCCCCTCGACTGCCTTGTATTATAACCCCTGCATTTGTTCTGCATTTGTCAGGGCTCTGGGTCCCAGCTGTGCTTCGCAGGCCCTGTCAGCTGCTGGACTCTGGGTCTTGGCTGCACGTGGCTTCCACAGCCAGGAGCCCCCTCCGGTTCTTACAGCAACCTACCTAGTTCAGATACACTCCTGTTCTCAGAATTTCCTATTGGCTAGCTCTAGGCTGCTTCCTGCTCAATGTATGGCTTTTGGATTGTCCTTCTGATACAGCATTATATGTGCCTTCCTTGTGCATTGTATAGGGAGCCTGGGCACCTAGCTGTGGGTTTTTGACACCACTCTAAAGAACAAATACAGGGGCCATGACCAGATGAGCGTGTCTGTGCAACATGTGGCACTGTAGACACATCTGCAGTGCCGTATACTTCATGTTCAGTTGTTCACCATGGTGCAAAGGAACAGCACAGAGAGTTTTTTTGACCCCTGGATATCCAGGGGTCAAAAAAACCTGTGGGAAAAAAATGTAGAGTGGTGCAGCCCAGTGGTAGCTCCATCTTCCCATACCCCACCCAGGGTTATGTGCTGCACACCAGACAGCATGTGGCACAGGCATTCCCTGGAGACAACTAGCAGTGGCACAAGGTATGCTGCTGCTAGTTTTCCCCCAGGGGAACCAAATGTTAATGCACATCTGGACGTGGCCAGGGGGTGCATCCTCACAAATGGGAATGTGCATTTCCTTGGGGACAACTAGCAATGGCATATATTTGTACAGCTGCTAATTGTCTCCGGGCATGCCAGAGCCTGGCCAGCGGACAGAATATGGCTCTGGCCTGCCAGACTCTGGTTTTAGGTGATGCACGCTTGCAGCCATGTGTGTCACCCCGCTTTTTTCTTCTGCGAATTGTTTAGATACCAGGATTTTCCAGTATCTAATTTTGCCACCACACTGTAAATAGGCTTTGAGGTGCTGCAAGCCACACGTTGCCACTTGTGGGGATGCAGCCAGGGTGCTACAGCCCCTTACTTCTAGTAGCTTAAGTCCTCTGCTGGGTATAACCCATAGGTTGTTGTTGTAACTTCCATTATTTTAGTTAAAACAATCATGTGTACCATTCATTCATTCTAGGTGATATAAAATATCTGCAGTTTAGGCAGGCTATGCTATGGGCTATTTGATGGATATTTTTGCTAGGTGCATACTGAGAAAGAGACAGCTCACTAGATCCTAGGCACTTCTAGCATTTCATTTGTCTTGGGTGCTTATTTGTTCTTTATTTTTTTTCCCTAACTCTTTCATCCCCTGATCTTATAAGTGCAACATTACCTATCTCATTGCCAAGGAGACATGGGAAAACGTCTCCTCTGACGCAGATTCTAGAAGCACGAATAGCACTTTTCTTCTTCAAGGAACATATTTAGTTATTCAGATAATCTCACATAGGTCAGTCAAATTATTTGGGGTGTGCTGCATTGTATAGTGAACACACCTCAGTCAATACCTATTTAGAATGACATTTGCTCATGTTTTCAGGAGTGGGGAGTAACAATTTTAACCTTGAAAAGAGGAATGTGTCTATGTGAAACCATTTGTTCTTGGACAAGTAAGAATGACAATTTATTGCTGTGGTTTATTCCATTGGCTGGCTTGTGATAGCATAGTAGTCTCAGATGAAATGGTCCTTTTTCCTGTTGAGCCATGTGATAATGTAGCCTGAAGCATGGTTTGCCTAGAGAAAAGCTGAGAGGAAAAGGAGGACATGTGGGAGGTGTAAAAGCAAGGGTCAAAAAGACAGAGCAAGATTATAAAACTCCATTCAACTGAGCCAAAATTCCTAAATTACAATCTTTAACTAATTAAATAATGGTCAGTTGGCAAATGTTATAGCTGGGACAAAGAAGTCTAAGAGAGCACCCATTTTCTGATAGTTGATATTTGGAGAGGGCACTGATGCAAGAGTTAAAAGGGACAAAGGTCAAAATCATGATGAAAACCTTGAATGAAGACTTTAAGACAGAATTACCACGGTGAAAAACCAGTAGGATGAGCTATGTGTTAAATTAAGTAAACACACCTCTGGTTCTTAATCTGACACATGCAAAGGGTTTTATTACAACTAGAGTAGATTCCTGTTGGGGGCTGGGGTCCACACTTGTTGGTCCAAAATCCTGGTCATGAACAGGAAGGGGACTATTTCACGACATTAGAAAAACCTTAATTTCTAATTTTAATTTCACACCCCCCTAAATTCAGCAGGCACTGCTAACCTAATCTCCATCTAATGGAGAGAAATGGAGACAACTGGTAGGTTTGTCAGACAGCCTGTCAGGTTACCCACATTTCAACTGACTATTCTACATATCACTCCTTTTTATTTCTTTCCTCTATGGAAAATATTTAAAGGACTTTTTATTTCAAGTAGGTGGAACACTGTACTATCATTTCTGTTCATGGACCAGTGAACACTCTAGCTTGTCAGTATTCAAATTATATCAAACTGTTTAGTACCTGTCTAATTAAAACAGAACTCACTTGCTGATCCCTTCATGCTAAAGCAAATTAAATCCTAATAAGAAAAATGATATATCATTTAGATCAAACGAAAATGAGTAACTATAATACAACCACCTCCCTCTCTTATTTTTTTTTCTTCTGTGAAAAGTTGGGTGGGGGGGAGGTAGGAGGCAATACTTGCTTTCAGATGAAAGCTTATGCAGCTCTGCAGTCTTCATACAGCTCCCAGTGAGAGCAAGATCCCTTCACTTGGTGTAGGGAGGATGGAAATTTCCATAGCTGAAAGTGAGGATGGTATAGGGATTTGGGGGAGGAAGGAGGGAAGAGTAGAGGAACAGTCCATGGGTTAGACAGAAAATATGTCCCTATTATGTTTAGAGCTGAATGGAGCATTTTCACTGTTACATCATTGACTGAAAGAGGGGTTGCTCTTCCTTGGAATTCCCAGTTTCCTTTGTCCCTATTAAACTGTGTAAATTTCCTCGGGGAAGGGGCTGTCCTAGCCTGATACTCTTGGGTTACAGATAAAAATAGAAGAGAGAATATCTCCTTGTTTTCATTCTATTTTAACAGTTCTTCCATGTGGAGAATGGCCTGTTCTTCTTCCATTGACAAAGGCACCACTTGTCCTGAGGTATTGACTTGCTCTATAAGGCCTTCAATTCTTTTCCCTTTCCCCCCCCTCCCCTGACCCTTCCTCTTGCTGAGTTGTAGCATGTTGCCTCTAGCTAGGAATACTAATGAGCACATCCTTTCAAGAGCTTATGCAGATTCTACTCTGTGAATCAGCTGGCAAGAGGTGCTGTCGAAGTAACTTACTTAGGGGCAGAGTGTATTACTGCATGGCATGCCTCATTCCCTGGCCTAAGAATAAAAGGTCAGGGAGTCTACTTTCAATTCAGGGTCTCCTAAATTGTATGGCTAGTGTTACCAGATTTGCCCATTACTTTGGGGTGTGCTCATTTATTAGGGATACATTTCTAGGGTTTCGGTAATTCTATTAATGTGCTGCTTGTGTTTCTATATGAAGCTGTATGTCTCCCTTCTGCAAGCCCTCACCCCCAGTGGAGCTATTTTGCAGGACTCAGTTTCAGTGGGACTGGGTTCCTCCAGTCACCAAATCAGTCATACATACAAACACACACAGATTAACGTGACATGCCTGACCTGGCCGGGTTGATCAGCATGGACAAGCTGACACCCTCATATGCCAAGAATCAGTTCATCAGAGCAACAATAAACTGCAGTCAGACACAAGCCCACAGTTAAACAGAATACCTCTGAATCCAGATGACACCCTCATGGGCCCGCATTCAGTTCATTAGGGCACGTCTGAGCCAAACTGGGTCAATCAGCCTGTACAAGCTGATCCCCTTATGTGTTTCAAACTCAGCACGTCCCAATCTTTTAGCCTCTTGATAAGCAGACCCCACAGTATTTTTTTGGGCTTCACTGGGATCTTTAGCTTAGGTAAAAGAAACATTGCTGTAGAGCAAGTGGGGAAGGAGAAGTAGAGAAGGAAAAATTTACCCAGTTACCACCAGTTTGACTATAAAAATTATTTATTGCTAAGTATATTAAATATATAACGGCACTAGTAGTAATAGACATGCAAAAGAAAACAAACACAAACAATCACAGTATTACCCTGGTTTCACTAAGTATTTGGGGAAACTTAGCTCAAGCTTAACTAATACAGTTCAAGTTCAAAAATTTATGCCTAGAGAGAAAAGGGGAAAGAGAGAGAGAGCTGGGATCTCACCAGTCCAAGGCACTCAGGTTGCAAAGCTGACAGGTTAAAGTTCTCAGCACGATCCTTGAAGGGAGATGATCTGCCTCCTTCAGCCTCTCGAGAAGAAAACGGGTGGTGTCAGCACACACACACTTTTGCTGCTTCTTTTACAGATTTTTATACCCTCAGTTCAGCTTCTTTCAAGCATTCTCAATAGTGTAAATCAAATTGTCTTTTCTACTGATAAGGGGTTATCTGGTTTGGAACATCTCAGGAAACTGTTTGATACTCAGGAAACACATAAGATTAGGAAGTAACCAGATACTTAGGAGCCAGCTTGAAATTCCTATGCATAGAAGATATACTGATGGGATATCTCCTGGTTTCTTCAGTACCAACAGAAAGCTTGCAGCATCAGGGTTTTGGATTTTTACTTGTGAACAAGCCTCAGCTTAGCATGACTTTTCCAGATCTTACTATAGTCTTTTAACAGACTTAAGGCAATTATTGGAGTGTTCATAACTTTTGGGAGGGGAGGACTTCCACCAGTCGTCCTGGGAAAAGTATGACAACACTTGTGGTTGGGGCTCCAACGGGCTGGACGCTGTGATGAACCATTTACCATTGTTCAAATGTTGCCCATACCCCCTGACTCGGCATTCCCTCACCCGGCAACCAAGTTGTAGCCAATTAAGTTTAAATAGGCCTCACATAGTGGGACCGGGGAATGTATGGCTCAAGATGCCTATTAAACTTACTTCTGCTTAGAGGTGTGTGTGTGTGGTGGGGGGGTGGAAGTCCTTTGTAAATCCAGATTAGAACTGGTCTGATAAATGCTGAGCTGGGTGT
>NW_017729022.1:95936471-95946912 GCF_001723915.1 Gavialis gangeticus | reverse complement strand
CCATCTCAGATGCAAATGAGACCTAGGGCAGTTGCTCTTTTATCTGGAGGGCTTTAGGTATGTCTCCTACTACATCTTAATCAGTTTTGTTTAGGTAGAGGGGAGGTGGGGGGGATTCTTTGTGAGTCAGACAGGCTGTGTCCTGTGTCAGGGTTCCCCAAGAACATGGAGCTGAGAGGTAACACTAGCTGAGACAGAACATTTCATATAACAAGGGTTATTTTAAGGGAAAAAAGGTATGGAAAGGCTCCTAAAAATATAAATGTGCTTTAAAATAGAGACGTAAGAGTACCTCAGGTGATTAAGAACTAAAAAGCCTTTTAACTTCAAGTTTGTGGTTCAAGTCTGGCCTAAGTAAAAAAAAATAAACAGAAAATAAAACCACCTGAAAGCATTTCGCTGGCCAATGTGACGAAGTTAGTGGGTTCGATGTGAATGCGTTTCCTAAGGAGCAGTTATTGCTTCCTTACAAATTTCCATTATGCTTACACATACTTCTGAACAGTGCGAATTGAAAGGTAAGTGGTCATGTAAATGCTCCACTCTGTAAAAGGTTCCTGGAAATGGCCAGAAAAAGTGCTGTTCCAGTATGGAGAATTGTGTATCCTTCTGTTGTGGAGATAAAAATCAAAATTTCTCCTCCCTGTCATTCTGTCGGCAAATCATTTTTGTCCCTTGTAGTTGGTTGATTTTTAGACTGGTGCCTGCCTGGTGCACCATGCCATTCCACATCCTTGCCAGACTCCACTCTGGGACTTCTGACCAACTGGCTGGGACTCGACTATGGAAGCCAGGACTGTCCTGGCTTGTCCTGAAGGTATGGTTGCCTGAGTTATGCATGCATCTAAGCAATCTATTTTGCAAGGTGTTACTAAGCTTTCCTGTTTCTTTTACTCACTGGTTTGTAGTGCACGCTAATAAGTCTGTCCTATTAATTGTATAAAATACAACTAACCTCCAAAATGAGGAGTAGAATTCCGCACCACTCATTATGTAGATTAAAACAGAATGTGGTAGGCTTCTGAGGTGACAGTTAAATCTTAACAGCAGGTTAGGGCTAATTTCTCATAATCTTCTCTCTTATGTTTTTGTTAATAAAGGATAAATATTTGTGAATCGCATTATTTAGTTTATCTGATCACTGGAAAGATCAGTTCTCAGACAATTGTCTTTTTTTTTAGTCAGGAATGAAAGAAAAGCAAGTTTTTCCCCTTAGTCTTTCTCATGGTAAAAGCTATTTCACTATATTTTTTTTAAAGTTCAAACAATGTAAATAGATTTTTATGTGTAAGAATCTTCTTGGAGTCCACAGGGTGGCTGTAATAGATATTTTATTGCCCTTAGGAATTGGTACATATATTGGCCTAACATTTCTCATCTGGATTTCTCATCTATTGAAAACAATAGTAGAGTGCCCATTAACACCAGGAGAGAAATTGGTCCACCAGCTTTATTATTATTATATATTATCAACAACAACAATAATGAATAAGCAGTTACATAAAGCCTTTCTATGAAAATGTAGAAGTGCAGCACAAACATTAAGGGTTGAGTGGTGCGTTGCATTTTTTCTCCACAGTGGGCATGTCTACATATGACATGAATGTGAATGGATAAACTCCAACATACATTATGCCAGAGTTTATTGCTCCTGGGTGCTGCATCTTCACATGTGCCTGGGACCACAGCATATTGAGTCAGGTCAGAGCAGCCTTGGCTTGCAGGGGCATGGGGGGGTCAGCCGGCCAGCCTAGGGCTATTCTGATCTGGCTCAACATGCTGCGGAGGGGCTGGCTGGGGCACAAGGGTACTCCAGCGTGGGGCTAGTTGGCAGGGAGTCCCTGCATTGAAACACCCCTGTGCCCCAGCTAGCTCTGTCACCTTCTACATGTGTGGCTGTGCACTAAAGAATACAAGTACTAATCTACAGTGGAGTTAATTAGTTTCCTGTGGCCTAATAGGGCCAGTATATGTAGATACTTGAGACTTTAGTTTGGAGCTAATTAGGCAGCTCTGTAGTAAACATCTCATGTAGATGTGCCCTGTTGGTGGCAATGCAGTTCTGCACAACGCTGCACTGTCTTAGTGGTTGCTCTGAGAGACATTGTTTTTCAGGGTAAGCAGGGAGGGCTTACCAAGGCCTAGAAGACACCTTATAGACTAATGGAATCAGAGAAACATAAGATTTCAAGAGCAAGAGCTTACTTCATCAGATGCTGGCATAGTTAACTACCTCTGAATGTATCCTGCTGTATTTATGAATGTAAAGGATCTGATTGGGCAGGGCCACTGGCGCAAGGCTTCAGGCAATTTGGGGTGCATGTATAGATGTCTGAATTTGATCCATTT
This sequence comes from Gavialis gangeticus, assembly GCF_001723915.1. Lineage (NCBI taxonomy): Eukaryota > Metazoa > Chordata > Crocodylia > Gavialidae > Gavialis > Gavialis gangeticus. Next base: position 95,944,563 of record NW_017729022.1, on the reverse strand, counting down.
TGTAATGGACTCTTTTTAATAATGAAATTCTCTGGGGAAGGGATCATATCCTATATCCTACTTATGCATGATTAAGGGTGCAAGCAGACATCACAAGCTGTGTGCGAACAATGTCTTAGCTTCTTGTCATGCTTATAGTGCCCCAAAATGTTGCCATGAACAAAGGTAGTCACAGTTTGTGATGCCTTAAATGGGAGGATGTCTGTTTGCTTATTGCATGCCATGAGAATTCTTCTTCAGGGGATTCCCACAGTGCTCATATCAGGCTGTGGCACCTTGGGTCAGGACATAGTACCTGGGAGTGTTTGTCCTGCAGGATCAGACTCCTGAGGCCCCAGGAACAGCAGGGGCCAACCCTTTGGGATAACAGACCTGGCAACATCTGTAGACACCAGTGAAGCAAATCACTGTGCAAGGACACATCCTGGCAGAGCTGATCCTGCTGCAGAAGATAACGTCTGTTGAACGTCTGTTAAGAGCATTTTTGCTCCTTATTCTTTCACTGCCCCCTGAAGATGGTTGGACTCAGGGTGGGGAAGAATGTGTTTGCCAGGGGCAGAAATCCAGGTTGGCTGCTTGCACTGATTTGCTGGGAAGGGGGATAGGGATTTCTCGTAAATTATATAGAAATCAAGGAAATAAAATCTGGCAGAGTGAAAAAATGGGCCTAGTGTATATCAGGTAAAACTGTATGAACTTGAAATGTAACAACTAGTAACAGAGTTCATACAGCCTTACCTGATATACACTGGGCCCAATTCTTCACTCTACCAGGTTTTTCCCCAGGGCAACTCCATTGATTTCAGTGGAATTACATCTGTGTAAATAGAGAGGGAATCTTTTTTATCGTTTGCTTTTAATTTGCACTTCTTATACTACAATATAGAGGGCTGTGCTGAGCCTGTGTATCTAAATTTTGCAACAAGGATGGCCCTCTGATTTGTGTGGTGCTCAGTGGAAGTTTCAAATACATTCCATATCATTTGCTTCTATTGAATTAGATGCATGAAAAATGCAATCAGTACAGGAATTCTTGTTGTTTATGCTGTGATCAGATGCAGTTTATTTTATGCTTCCCCCACATTTTCAGTGTGCCACAGCATTGTGTACAAATAATGAAGACCTGCATTTTTAGATATTGTCAGGAAGAAAGTTCAAGACTGTACAGGAGGCATTTCAGACTGATGGCATGTGGGTAGGGAAGCAATCAGCATTTGGGGCACATAGCAGAGGTTATAGACTCGGGGGGGGGGGGCAGAGAGAGGGAAAAATTGCATCTTCTCTCTCTTTCTCTCTCTGCATTGCTTCAAATCAAAGTAGTTTGACATCTTCTGAGGAAGCTTACATTCCTAGGGGTTTTCCCTGATATGATTTGCTTGCTCCACTGTGACATTGTTGGAAGCTGCAGATGAGCTGGGAGTTGCTGGGGGGCAGTGAATGGAGGACTTGGGTATGGGTGTACAGGTCTGACCCAAAAGTGTGGGGGTTGTGGGCCTGATCCAGGCTGGCAGGAAGAGGAAGAAGGCATCATGTTGCAGCACAGTGGGTTTGATCAGGGGCCCGCGGTGGCAGATGGTAGTGGGCTGTGCAGTGGTCCTGATCCAGGCTGGCAGGGGAGGGGGGTGATACCATCCCCCTTCTGGGTTGGGCCCACTGCACAGCCCACACCCTTATTCCAGCCCAGATCAAACTTGCCATGCTGCCTGCCCCTGATCTGCACCCATGGATTAGGCCAAACCCTTCCCACACTTCTGGACCAGGCGTGCCTCCCCTGCACCCCAGGTCCCTGCTCAGCTCCCCCCGGCAGCTGCTGCTGGTTCACCTGAGGCTTCCAGTGGAGCAAACAGAGAAGAACAACTTACCCAATGCCACTGCCACTCTCTGGGCTGGGCTTAACCTGGAAAGCAGCAGCAGCAGCCCAGCAGTGGCAATGGTGGTTGCAGTGATTGAGCAGATGGGTTCCCCTTCCCTGCTTGCTCATCCAGAACAGTGCTGGCATGTGTAGAACTTAGAAGTGGCCTTGACATAACTGATGCCATTTTTTTCCCCTTGAACGGACACCATGAGCTACAAGTGAAATGCGCGCAGAGGCAACTATTCACAGAGGCAATGTAAACAACTGTTGTGGGCAAAACAAAGTGTAGATAACTGTAAAATGTAGAAAAACAAGATAGAACAGGGAATAAAATTAAACCCAGGGATAGCTCAGTAGGTGAGAAATAAGTTCAAAAGAAACAGGCTGAGGGTGACAGATTGATAAGGAAAGAACCTCTGTAAAGTGTAATTGGTGAAGATTCATAAAATGACCATATATGGAATGTACAGAAGAGGGCTTTAGAAAGATATTAAAGGTGGAAGAAACAATTTAAGTCTGGGGAGCTGCCACTGAGCAAGAGGAGACCAAGCCAGTCACTGCAACCCCCACCTAACTAGCTGAGTCGTCACGCATTGTTCATACGGATTAGAAACTAAGGGCACTTTTACACGTGCACCTGTGTGTTCCAATTAGAATGCATCGGACCAGACTCGATTGATTGAGTCTGCTGGAGTGTTCTCATGCTGCAGCATCTCATGTATTCAGTATCCCCCCATTTCAAAAAGGTGGCAGGGGTGCTTTAACTGAAGCTTGTCAAACAAGCCAGTTTGAAACGCGGGACACTGAATACATGAGATGCTGCAGGCATTTTAATTAGAACAACTCTTGAGAGCTGCTCTAATTAAAACTCTCCCCTCTCCAAACCCTAGAGAACATGTACAGATGCCCCAAGTAGTCTGACTCCCAGCTGAGTGTCACTGTGTATTTTTGGAAGCCTAGCTTCAGAATCATAAGAGGTAGGGACTTATAGCAGGGCACTGTGGTCTGCCTTCCACTTTAAGGGGAGAAGCTATCTGAAAAGCAGCTTCAGTGTGGTCTGGGGACTGACTGGAGGCTCACCTGCCTAGAAGAGGGCCAGGCTGGCACTAGATAAGACCAGTGCCTGAACTGGTCTGGTAGTGTAGCCCTGAGAGCCTGGGGAGGGGAGTTCTGTGCAGCAGGGCAGAAGAACTGCTGAGGCGTCCAAGAAGGTATAGGAAGCAGAATGACACTGTAGGTCTGGGAACCAGAGACTATAACCCAGGGCAGAGAAGAAAGGGTTTATGCAGGCAAGGGGCCCTGTTTATGTTGGTGTCATTGTTTGAGTTACAAGCCTTGAGCCCTGCTGGACACAGGATCAAGAACTACAGAAAATTCCCCAGCCCAGAGAAGGGACTGAGTTGGGTGTAGAGTGCAAGGGAATAGAGCCTGCCAGCCCAGAGAAGGGGCTGAGTGTGGCACAGAGAATTCCCCAGCCCAGAGGAGGGGCTGAACAAGGGAACAGAGCCCACCAGCCCAGATAAGGGGCTGAGAGGGGTACGAGGTGTTCCCCAGCCCAAAGAAGGGACCGAGCTAGGGAACAGAACAGAGGACCCACCAGCCAGGGAGACTCAGAGCAAGGGATTAGAGGATCTGCAGTCTCCAAGAGGGACTGTATGAAGGACTACAAGTCTGAGGGTCCAGAGAAACAGAGTGGAGACACCCAGAGGGTCTGAGAGCCCTGAGAGAGGCTAAAAGAAGCTAACATCTGTAGTGACAATATCTGTGAGGCTTGGGGTGTAGTGTAGGGAAAGAATGGAGCCACACTATTTGCCTTTAAGGCTATAGGTGTCCTGCGGGGGCACTGCCAGGCTGAGAGGGTCTAAGGGCTGGATTGAGACTAGTGGGAAGGGAGCCATTGAGGAGTTGATTGGACTTTAGACTCTTGCTAAGCCCCATGGGCAGCCTCCCTTACTTAACCTCAATAACAACAAGGAGTGGTGGGCAAGCAAACAAGGGAGGGCAATATTAGAGATGGAGCTGGGCAGGAGCCACACTGCTACCAGGGGACATCATGGCCACCCCTGTGGCTTGAACCTGCCACAGGACGAAATATGTATTTTTCTAAATAAAAGTTAAATTTACAGTACTTCCGTAAAGGAGGAATTTTGGAAGAAATTTTGCAGCTGTGAAATTGCAATGGCTAACAATTATGGCTATAAGGTGTGCTCTGAATATTTCATAACTGAATGGACATTCAGTGTTTTCTTAGCCTCTTGGGTGACCATCAAATTAATTAAATCTTTCCTTCATAATGGCTTATCATTTTCTTTCTGGATAATAAAACAGCCATGAATGGTTGAATTCACAAAAATTTAGCTATGAATCTCTGAAGCTGAAAGCATACTTTGGAAAGCATACTGTTTTAATGTAAACATATGAGCTCAACGAGACACAAAAGCAGAATATCTCCCCCATGGGGAATACATTTTATATGTTGCCTTGACCTTGTGTAATGCTAGACAAATGCCATCATGGGTCTAATTCATGTTCTCTGGTAAATTACCCGTGCTAAGTTTTGTTGTTCTACATTTTCTAACATCATGGAAGCTAAGGATGGAAATGGTATATTATGTCAGTCCACCCTCTTTCAATGCAAAAAAGTACCTTTATAATATTTGTATTTAAGGAAACAGATCTAGTTTTCTTTATTTTTCCCCTTTTTTTTCTGCTGCAGGCCTATAGTAGCTATAAATGGAATTTAAATATGGTACATGTCAGAATACAAGGAAAGGGAGTATTGTCTAGTCTGGACCAGGGGACCCACAGTCAGGACTCCTGGGTTCTGTTTCCAGGTCCTTCACTGACTTACAAGTTCTGTGTATATTTAAATGAAGCAGCTGTCTCTCATTTATACAATGCAAATATCCTAGATATCCAGGGCAAATTCAGCCTTGGCATAAATGGTTCAGAAGTCTCTCTGGTTTCCCTCTTGCATATACTGGGGCTGAATTTTCTTCTTGGAGAGGAAGCATTGCCTAAAAGATGGTCTTAAGCATGGGCTGTACCATAACCTTGTATAACATAGTATGTTTATTTTCTAACTTAAAAGATCATGCTAGATGATGATACTGGCATGACTTGCTTACACAGATGCTATTACTAGTTTAGATAAACAGTAACACCTAAGGTGCCAGATGTTGTGATTCATCTCAAATACTTGCCAAACTATAATGTACATTGCATCAGGGGCTACTGGTTATTTATTTTTCAACCCAATAGAATCTCTAATTGCCTTTTTTCCTACCTCTCCTATTATTCATTTGTTTTTCTTCCACCTGAATTAGTACTGGCTTTGGCCTGAAGCACAGGAAAAATGTATAGTTCATTCAGGGATCAAACACCTTAGGCCAAAGTTTTCAAGTTTTACTTTATTGATGGCTTCCAACTCCTTTCCCATTTTCCTGTTGAGGGGTAGGTGAGTGGAAAACACAAAACCTTTGCCAAAAGCATTCTATGATGGTTACTAGAATAAATCAGCTAGCAGATGTCCAATCCAAACTTTGGTGGGTAATTAACTAATTCAATATCCAAAAGAAACAGGTAATTGTTATGATGCATGAATCCTTTGCCAGGGCAGATATTTTACAGCTTGCTGATATTCCTCTAATGAGGAAGAATATCATGAGCCCTGAGTGGTAAAACACTGTTTTCTTAGTCCTCAAGAAGAATGGCTGTTTTTTTTTCTTTAGGGATGTTCTTGGCATAGACTGTTCTTGTTCTTTTCTTTGTTATTTCTTGGAAGTCTTCTGAAAACTATTGATGCAGTATGCAAATTCAATGCAGGAAATGTTATATAATGTAACTGGCTTTTTATTCAAAGGCGTTCTTATTGCTCCTTGCCTATTTTACTCTGTTCTTTAAAAAAAAATGCATGAAATTAGATCAATACAATAGTACATTTTCTCTGCAAAAGTCAGAGGAAAATACCAGAAAGATTAGATTATGAAAGAGAAATGAGAAATTAGATATGTATTAATAAAAACAAAGATTCTGATGCCACTGAAAATACACAACATGAGAATGCTCTGCTCCAGAATAAAAGTGTCTCTGTTACTGGCATACTGAAGAGGCCAGACATAGAAAAAAGAGAACGGAAAATGAAAAGGAAGTTCTAAAGATACCACTTCTCCAGTCTTTTCTTTTTTAGTATAATTTGAAACTATAGTGGGGGTGGGGAGGTAGATGGAAACCTAGCAACCAAAACATTGCAAATGCAAAATCATCACAAATGTATGACAATTTTAAACAAATGCTTGAAAAGGCAGGTTCACTACTGCATTTTTTGTGTGAAGCAGCACAGTGTGCACTCACAACATTATGAATTGTGATTTCTTGCATTGGCTAAAGCTGAAGTCAGTGGTTTATGTTTTGTACTATTTTTGTATGCAGAGTTGCCTGCTGGATCTTGGGGAAGGACAAAATGAATTGTTGTTGTTTGTTTGGGTTTTTTTTTAAATGGGGATTCCCTGAATGTAACTGAATAAACAGTTGGAGGAGGGCATGAGAAGGGGAACCCAGATACTTGTGCTGGTCATTAACATTTGGCTACATTACATGCCATCACTGGACAGATTTCCTTTTTCTTTCTAATTCCTAACTTTCTTTCTATTCCGTCTCATTTTCCTGTGTCTCTCTTCTTTGTCTTTGTAAACAGTAGGCTTGGTATAAATTGTGGAGCTAAAACTGTGCAAGGAAAAGACAAAATCTCCTTCTCCCAACCCTGACAGTCTGTGTGTCATTTCTGTTTACTCCATACTCTTATTCTATTCCCTTTCATTTTTTCCCATTGATGTTGTTTCATCTCTGCGGTTTGGTTTATACAGTGTCAAAACCTTGCCAGTTATTGCCACCAGTACTGTCAAATATCTGGAGGTTAGTTTGATATAGTAACAGTGTGAAAGGAAGGACCCTGGGTTTGGAGGAAATTCTGGGGGGGATAATTCCCTTGTACTTACCCCAGTAAGGGGAAGTAGTGCCATGGGAGCATTAAGTGATGCATGACGGTTCTGGAGTGAGTGCTCCCTCAGGATTCACAGCCAGGAAGGGCCTTTGACCTCAAAGAGGGGCAGTCTAGGGGAGACCACAGCATCTGGAAAGCAGAGATGATGGAGGATTCTCCCACTGGCACCAGATTGAAGCCATCGGTAGCACTGCAATGCATGATGAGAGGTGCAGGTGGACAGATGGCCACCAAGAGTTGAAGGACCATGGATGGAGTGCTTGAGCAGCCCACCTGAAGGAAGTGAAAGCTGCAGCTAAGTAGGTACTGGAGGTGACATGCAGGTGGGACCCAGAGAGCTGATCCCTCGAAGAGTGGAGAACAGAGGACTGGAGCTCCTGAAGAGGACTATTTTGGTTAGGATTTAATTTGTTTTGTTGATTTTGGGCCTGGACAGTTAAGCCACACACTGACTAAGAAAGTGTGGGGAGGGTGAGGTACCCAAAAAGCAATACTAGTCCCTGGGATTGATCCCTGGACTCTGTCTTGAGACAGTGAATCATGTGTTGATTGCAGGGGAGGAAAGAAGGGGAGGAACTCCCAGGAAGAAGGTCTGTCCTTTTTTAAAATTATTGTTGATTGATTTAGTTATCTGCGGAAGACTGCTTCAAAGCATTTGAAGAGGGGGGAGGGGACTACTCCCTGAATTGGATCATCGGGAAACTAACTTGGAGGGTTTGGCTCAGACCCCAACCATTGAGGAAATGCCTTTAGATTGGCTAAAAGGGGCCAGTGCCCTGAAGAACAGGACAGATTAACATTGAGGTGGTAAGGGTGAGGTGTAGGGAAGGTGGAGCTCCATGGAGAAATTCCTCCCACAGGCTCGGACTTATTCCCTAGTGGAACCAGCTACAGAACTGAAAGGAAAATCAAAGTCATGGTAAGTGGGAAAAATACCATCTGAGAGTGGTCAGGGATATATAGGTAATCCTTTTTGAGCCTGGTGGTATTCCCCAGGAAGATGTCAGGCCAAAGGGTGCTCAGGCCTTATAGCATCTATTCTCAACAACTTGGTGCATTGGCTGGGAATTTGGACCAGGGCCCAGCCCAAGAGGAAGTCATGGACCTGTAGCCAGGGACCATGTTTGGGGCGGAGGCCCTCCAACAGACCTTGAGCCTTATGGCCCAAATCCTACAGCAGCAGCAACAACAGGCTGCCTGAAAATAGCACTGAATGAAAAAATAGCCCAACAGCA
>NW_017729022.1:95925546-95931471 GCF_001723915.1 Gavialis gangeticus | reverse complement strand
GCAGCCAGGGACCATGTTTGGGGCGGAGGCCCTCCAACAGACCTTGAGCCTTATGGCCCAAATCCTACAGCAGCAGCAACAACAGGCTGCCTGAAAATAGCACTGAATGAAAAAATAGCCCAACAGCAGGAGTGGGTCCGGCAGAATTTGACGGAGTTCAGATTCCAAAGATAACCTGGGATGATGACCCCGAGTCCTTCCTGGAAGTCTTTGAGCCTGTGACTCTGGCAGCCCGGTTAGACAAGGCCAAATGGGCCAGCAAGCTGCGGGTGCTCCTTGTGGGATCTGCTCAGGTGGCATATTGAGCAATGTCGAGAATAGAGGCCCAGGAATATGACAAGGTAAAAAGCGTGGCCCTTTACTGATTAGACATCAATCTGGAGCATTATCACCAATTGTTCCAAATGAAGAAAAGAAGGGAAGACAGGTTCCCAAGGGTACTGCTGCAGAGTCTAGCAGATATCTTGGATAAATGGATGAAACCTGCAATTATATCCAAGGCAGAAATCTGTGATAATATCCTCCTTGATCAATTTTTGGCTGACTTAGAGGAAAATATGCAGAAGTGGGTCCAGTGCCACAGTCTGAAGACCTCAGCAGAGGCCCTTCACCTTGCAGAGGACTTCTATGGTGCCAAGGGAGACCCACCACAGGAAAGTTCAGAGACAAGAGCCAGCTTTCCAAGCCATTTGGGAAAACAACATAGCAAGGAGTGACCAGCAGAGTTATGTAGCAGGTTAACCCACTGTGAGCTTAAGAATGGGCTTTTGTATTGAATTAAAAAAGGCAGTGAAGATGGGAAGGAGGTGGCCCAAGTGATGGTCCTGCAGCCCTTTAGGATCCCTTTACTGTGCTTGGCTCACGCGCGTCCCTTGGGCAGTCTTTGGGAAAGGGAAAACAGAGGCCCATCTTGCTCATGGCTTTTTTTGGCCCCATCTGTTTAAGGAAGTGGAACAGTTCTGTGCAGTATGTGCTGAGTGGCAGAGGGTGAGTTTAAGGAAGCCCCCAAAAGTTCTGTTGCAGTTAATGCCAATTATCACTGACCAGTTCTCCCACATCACACTGGATATTGTGGGCCTACTACCTAAAAGCTCAAGTGGGCACCAGTTTCTACTTGTCATTACTGATTATGCTATTTGGTATAAAGAGGCTGTACCCCTATGAACCGTTACAGGCCCATGGTAGTCGATGAACTCAAATGGATTTCCAGGGTGGGGATTCCCTGGGAAATAGTGATGGATCAAGGGATGAATGTCACGTCCCAGGCCCTTAAAGAGTGTTTGTTAGGTACTTTGGATTAGGCATTTTAGGACTTCGGTCTACCATCCCCTGACCAACAGACTTGTAGAACATTTCACTGGGTCCCTAAAAAGTATGCTTCACCACTGTACCCAAGAGGATCCTAGGCAATGGGACATATTGGTGTCCCTTCTTCTGTTTGTGGTTTGGAAAGCACCTCAGGCCTCTTTGGGCTATGCCCCTTTTGAATTGACATATGGGCACTCCCTGCATAGTTTGTTGGATCTGGTTTGCAAGGAATAGGAGGAAAATGGAGGGGTCAGTGTGGAACCCTCATGGTATGTGAACTCCCTGACGGAGAGGTTGCGGATTACTAACAGGGTGGCTACGGATAACTTGCAACATGCACAGAGTCACCAAAAAGGGCAATATGATAAGCAGGCAAGGGAATCTGAGTTTCAGGTGAGGCAGAGGATCCTAGTCCTCCTTTCTAGCTCCATGAGCAAATTTCTCACCTGTTGGCAAGGCCTGTTTGAGATCATGAGGCAGGTTAGCCCAGTTGATTACGAGTTATTTCAACCGGGGCATAGATAGAAAAAACAAATTCACCACATGAACCTGCTGAAATTATGGTGAGAGTTGGAAGGTCTTTTGGTCACTCTGCTCCCTGAAAGGGAGGAATTTGGGTGGGAAATGGGAGAAATGACAGGGCCAAAAGGGCTGGAAGATAGAGTATCATTAGGGCAACATCTTATGAAGGGGTAGTAGGAACTGCTGAGGCAGGTAATCTGGGAGTTCAAAGATGTCTTTAGTGAAGTCCAAAGGAGAACCCTGGGGGACTGTACATAAAATCCTTGTAGGGGAAGATAGTGTGAGCAAAGTGGAGAAGGATACCAGACCCTAGGGATTACATGAGTTTAAGACGATGCCTTTTGGCCTTAACATTAGGGCTGGAAGGGACCTTCTAAGATCATTGAGTTCAGCCCCCTGCCCAAGGGGCAGGAAGCCAGCTAAGGTCAAAGGATCCCAGCAAGATAAGCATCCAAACGCTTCTTAAAGGAGTCCAGAATAGGTGCATGCACCACTTCTGGGTGGAGTCTGTTCCAGGCCTTGCTGGCTTGGACAGTAAAGAAGTTTTTCTTGTGTCTAACTTAAAGCAGTCTTGCAGGAGTTCATGACCATTGGACTTTGTCATCCTTTGGGGTGCTTTGGTGAACAGGCATTCCCCCATATCCTGATGCACACCCCTTATGTATACACCCCTTATGTATTTATAGGCTGCCACCAAGTCACCCCTGAGCCTGTGCTCCTCCAGGCTGAAAAGTCCCATAGCTCACAGCCTCTCTTCATAAGGCCTGTTCTCTTGCCCTAGTTAGGCAACAGTGTATAAAGACTTTAGCAGATAAAGTGGATATGATACAGCTTTACTTCCTGTCACAAGGTAAGAAACAGATGTTTCTATTATTGCAGGTTCATTCCCCAGTTCACAGAGATAGCAGGTCTGCTGACCAATACCCTCCATGGGAAGGGGAGTGGCTCTATCAGATGGGATGTGAAGTGTAAAGAAGCTTTTGAAGTGGTCAAAATTGTTTTGAGTTGGGATACAATTTTACACACACCTCATTTCTCACAGCCCTTCATTTTGCAGGCAGATGTATCTGGTGAGGCTGTGAGGGCTGTTCTTTCACAAGTGGTGGAGGGAACTGAAAAGCCAGTAGCCTACGCAAGCAGAAAACTGAATGAGCATGAAAAAAGGTATTTAACAGTAGAAAGGAATGTTTGGCCCTAAAATGGGGACCTGAATATTTTAGGTTCTATCGGATAGGCTGTGAGTTTAAATTGATTACAGATCATGTCCCATTAAAATGGCTCTTGTCTGCAAAGACATACAATACCCATATAATGTGGTGGGCTTTAGCCTTGAAACCATTCCAGTTCTTTGTTGAATACAGGCCAGGGAAGGCAAATGTGGTGGCAGACTTCCTGTCATGATGTCATCAAAGGGAAGAACTGGAAATGAATCAGGTAGTGTTGGAAGAAGCAGGAGAGGACCCACCAGCTGCATCAGATAACCTGCAAAGAGCACCTAAAGGCATCTTGAAGGGTGGGATGTGTGAGAACAAGGACCCTGGGACTGAAGGAAACTCTGGGAGGTAATTCCCCTGTACTTACCCCAGGTGAGGGAAGGAGCACTATGGGAGAAATGAGCAATTCATCACAGTTTCAGAGTGAGTGCTCCCTCAGGATTGTTGGCCAGGAAGTGCCGATGAGTACTTCTGGCCTCAGAGAGGGGCAGCCTAGGGGAGACCACAGCATCTGGAGAGCAGAGAACCAGAGGACTCTCCTGCTGGTGCCAGATTACAGCCATCAACAGCATTAGAGTACACAATGAGAAGTGCAGGTGGCTGGAGGGTCACTGACAGGTGATGGACTGTGGACGGAGTGCTTAAGCAGCCCATCTGAAGAAGGTCTAAGCTGTAGCCAAGTAGGCACTGGAGGTGATGTGTGGATGGGACACAGTGAGCTGATCTCTAAAGAAGCAGAGGGCAGAGCACCGAAGCTTCTGAAGAGGATTGCTTTGGTTAGAATTTAATTTGATTTGTTGATTTTAGGCCTGGACTGTTAAGCCATGCACTGACTAAGAAAGTGAGGGCAGGGCAAGGTGCCCAAAGAGCAATACAGATCTCTGGGATTGATTCTGGACTCTGTCTTGAGACAGTGAATCATGTGTAGATTACAGAGGAGGACAGAAGGGGAGGATCTCCCTGGAAGAAGGTCTGTCCTTTTTAAAAATTATTGTTGATTGGTTTGGTTGTCTGTTGCAGACTGCTCAGGAGCATATGAAGAGGAGGGAGGGAACTACTCCATGAGTTAGATCACTAGGGAACTAACATGGAGGGTTTGGCTCATACCCTAACCATTGAGGGAGAGGCCTTTAGATTGGCTAAAAGGGGCCAGTGCCCTGAAGAGCAGGACGGATTAACATTGAGGTGGTAAAGATGTGGTGTAGGGGAGATGAAGCCCCATGAAGAAATTCCTCCCACAGGCCTGGACCTATTCCCCAGTAGAATCAGCTCCTGAACTGAAAGGAAATTCAAAGTCATAGCAGGTGAGAAAAATAACATATGAGAGGAGTTGGGGAGATATAGGCAACCCTTTTTCAGACTGACAGCATTCCCCAGGAAGACATCAGGTCAAAGAGTGCTCAGGCCTTATAGCACCTACTCTCGACATACAGAAGTAACACTTTGTGGCTGGACAAAACCAAAAAACCCAGAGAAGAAAAATGACAAGGGCTTGCTGGAGTGATGGTGAGAGGATGTGGTATCTAATGTGGCAGCTCTATTTTGGGAGATTCCCCTTCCAAGGATTAAAAGAGGTTGGTGCTCTGATACATTTCCTCTGGCTTGGTAGATTTTTCACTCATATTTTATTTCCTATGTACTGATACTTTTAGTAACTATGTAATCATACTTCACCATATAGTAGTGAGTAGATGAGAAGGCTGGGACATCCATACACTAGCTAGAATGACTTAGGAAGGAGCATTTTGAGCATCTGCCCATTCTACTTACCATATTTTCTTGAATCTAAGATCACCCTGATTATAAGATGATCTCCCAATAAATAGATTTGATATATGGAAACTTTATTTGTTATAATTTTCCAGATATAGAATCTAGTTATTGGAGGTTTGCCTTGAATTTCTCCCCTTCCCACTGCTACAGCACGGAAAATAGATTTGGGGGGTCAGACAGTCTCCCTTGCCCTCTTCCTCCCCTCAGCTTTTTGCCCTTCTTACCCCCCCCACCAAACACACACTTTTTCCTCCTTAGTTTCAGACTCTGCTCTTCCTGATCACATGGAAGTGAGGAATAAATTTGAAAACACTGGTCTTGAAATAAAAATAGCTGTAGTAATTTGTATATAGTACCCATAGACTTAGTTCATCCAGAATTGATGGATTTTACTTTTTTTGAAAGTGCTACAAGTTTTAGTACAGGTACTCCATAAACACACTTTTAAGCAACACTTTGGCACCTACTTCTATGTAGTTAAAACTATGCATGATATTAGTCCAAAGCCAAAAGGGTCAGGATTTACCATATAGTTCATTTGGCTGGACCCCAGCAGAGTGAGTAGCGTTTGAACCCATGGTGACTCCACAGCTGAGCACTGCTTAGTATGTGTGTGTGGGGGTTAACTTCAGTTAACCCCCACCCAAGGATCCATGTGCTAATTAGCCCTCCATTCATGACTGAAGTAGGGTATTCTTGTCATAGTTTCATAGTTTCTAGGGTCGGAAGGGACCTGAGCAGATCATCTAGTCCAACCCGCTGCCATGGCAGGAAAGAGTACTGGGGTCAAACAACCCCAGTAATGTGGTCATCCAACCTCCTCTTAAAACCCCCCAGGGTGGGAGCCTGCACCACCTCACTTGGAAGCTGGTACCAGACCCTAGCCGCCCTGACCGTGAAGTAGCGCCTCCTGATGTCCAACTTAACCCTTCCCTCTGCCAGCTTGTGACCGTTGTTCCTGGTCACTCCTTGCAGCACTCGGGGGAACAGGGACTCCCCCAGCGCCTGCTGATCCCCCCTAACCAGTTTATAACAGGCCACAAGATCCCCCCTCAGCCTTCTCTTTTGAAGGCTGAACAGGTTCAGGTCCCGCAACCTTTCCTCATAG
>NW_017729022.1:95922694-95925290 GCF_001723915.1 Gavialis gangeticus | reverse complement strand
GGCCTTCCTAACCATCCCCCTACATCCCCGAGCAACTGCTGAATAGTCCTCCTTAGTGATGACCCCTCCTTTCCATTGGGAGTAAGCCTCCTTTTTGGCAAGGAGACATTCCCGGATGTTTTTAGTGAGCCATGGAGGCTTATATGCTCTCCTGCCCCCTTTGACCCTCCTGGGGATTACCTTCCTCTGGGCTTGGAGGATCGTCTCCTTAAGGAGCGACCACTCCCCTTGGACACACGGCTCCCCTCCCCTCTGAGACTTCAGCGCTTCTCCAAGCGAGTCACTAGTCTTGAATGCTCTAAAAATGTATATGCTGATGAGGCACAGGGCAACCTGGTCCAGTTCCACCTCATGGACTGTGGGGCCACATTAATCAAATGCAACAGGCTGAGTGTGGGAGAGTGCCTCCCAGCATCCCAAAGAAGTTGGGATGGGGGGAGACTGGAGAAGCAGCTCTGAACTCCAAGGGAAGAGCGGAGGGCCTGCGAAGGGCCAAAAGAGTCTCCTACCTCTTAGCAGGAGACGCTTCTGCACTGGAGGGGCCTTGACTAACTCTGATGCTGCCCCAGCCATGCTTTAGGAGCATGTGCTGGGTGTGTCTGGGCAAGAACTCTGCAGCTTCCAGTGTAACTGAAAGCCCTACACTAGACCTGGAGAAAAGCTGGCACACTGGGGAGAGCCGGTACTGTGCTGGGGAGAGCCGGTGCAGCACTGATGAGAGCAGGAATGCCAGGGAGAGCTGGAATGCTGGGGAGAGGTGGCACAGCACCAGGAAGAGCCAGCTCAGTGCAGAGGGCTGGCAGACCAGGGAGAGCTGGCGCAGCTTAGAAAGCTAGCACGTGCAAGCGAGCCTTACTGTTGAGGAGTGTTGACACGAGAGGGAGAGCCAACAAGGGTGGGAAAGCTGGCCCACAGGGGAAAGCTGGATGTGTGGAAAGTCAGCTGCAGTATGAGAACTACAGGAGATTTCTGGAAGCTTGGACACCCGGAGGAGTGTCTGGCAACAGGAGCCTAAGGGTAAGATTCCCTAGACAGAGAGCAGTAGGAGAAACTTCAGTCATGACTGACAGAACATTTGAGGTTCTGAATACTTTGTTTTATATATAAGTTCATTGAATTATTGAAGTATGGACTGATTCTATACTATTCTATTGGGTACCACCCTGGTCACCAGGCAGGTTGTAAAAGACTTATCATGAGTTTGTTTTGTGACCTTTTCATTTTTTTTTACTTGGAACACCTGGCTGGCATAAGGACGGGGTGAGGGGGAGGCAGGAACTCCGGGACGATGACCAACAGTCTCATCAGTGCAATTAGTTTCATCAGGAGACTTCTGATTAACTGATTAGACCAAGCCATGGTGAGTGAGACCAGAAAGGAGATATACTGATGTAACAAAAGAGAAAAAGAATATCATCTGCAATCAGGAAGCCTGTAATTGGCCAGAAACAAGACCCAGGTGCTTTTCAGTAATGATGCACCCAGAGCATGTACACTGAGAGCATCGAGAAAGAGGGTGATAGAGGGATTATGGGTAAGCTGTTTGGGGCCCTGTTCAGTGATGTTTGCCAGACATTTAAGGCTGGTTAAAAAAACAGGACTCATCGGCAATAGGAAAGAAAGGTGCAGCTCAGCTATGGGAGTGAAGAGAAAGTAAAAATTTGTGTAATGTAGTAAGTCACCATGACTAGAGTTGGTGCTGAATGGGATTGAGTGCAATGGGCACCACCATATATCTTATTCAGATGGGCTGTGCTAACCAATCCTTGTGGTAGGTTCCCATTAGCATATTTGCCCCATGTGTGTTTTACAGTCATGCTCAATGCTGACTACATTTAATCAACTTCATAGGTGGTTCCCATTACTGAATACCTGCTGCTTTTGGCAGCAATTTATTGAAAGACAATGTATTTAATGAGGTTTCCTTGTATGTGGATGTAAGATGTGGGGCTTTTTCCCTATGCTGACTGGGGAGGGAAAAGCCTTGTCTTATATTTGAGTGCATGTGGCATTTTGAATGGTTTTAATTGTACTTCTAAAAATCCAGCAGATTTATGTGCATATCATTCAGCTTAAGTGTGAATATTAATTTACTGAGACTATGAAGAGTTCAGCAGATTGTAATACAAAATATAAAAAAAAACCCTGGGAGAGGGGACTGGACTCAATGATCTTCTAAGGTCCCTTCCAGCCCTAATGTCTATGAAATCTATGAAACCCCACCCTTTGAAAAATAAAAAAATGAAATCTACTTGTAAGTGTTTTGATATAATTGTAGCGGTTACTGCCATACCATTAAACACCATTGTGTTTTCAACATTTCTGAGAGGGACTAATCCAGTATTTCATTCATCTCAATGCTTTCACAGATTTCATAGACATTAGGGCTGGAAGGGACCTCGGAAGATCATCGAGTCCAGCCCCCCACCCAAAAGGCAGGAAGTCAGCTGGGGTCATAGGATCCCAGCAAGATAAGCATCCAATTTGCTCTTGAAGGTGTTCAATGTAGGTGCTTGAACCACCTCCGATGGGAGGCTGTTCCAGACCTTGGGGGCTTGGACAGTAAAGAAATTCTTCCTTATGTCCAGCCTGAAAC
>NW_017729022.1:95921716-95922138 GCF_001723915.1 Gavialis gangeticus | reverse complement strand
CCTTAGGGCCTGACTGACAAGCCTCCTGAGCTTGTCAAAGTCGGCTTTTCTAAAGTCAAGGACTTCTGTGTTGCTAACTGACTTGCCAGCTTTACAGCAGATGGTGAAGGTGATCAGCTCATGGTCGCTGTCACCCAGCTTCCCATCGATCACTAGGTCACCAATTAGGTCATCCCCTGTAGTCAGTACCAGGTCGAGCAGCGCTTTGCCTCTTATTGGCCCATAGACTTCTTGAGGTCAGGTAGAGGTCATCCACGCATGAGAGGAAGTTTTGCGACCTCTCGGATTTTGCTGAGTGGTCCTCTCATGAGATGTCCGGGTAATTGAAGTCACCCATGACAACCATGGTCCTGGAGCATGTGGCCTCAGCCAGTTCCCGGGTGAACGCCTGGTCAAGCTCTTGACTTTGGGTGGGAGGTCTG
>NW_017729022.1:95899648-95916716 GCF_001723915.1 Gavialis gangeticus | reverse complement strand
GTCCCCTGTGCCGTGTTCCCCATGAATTTTAACCCAGAGGGTCTCCAGTCGTCCACCCTTGTCGCCAATATCAGCTTGTAGGGACATGTAGCTTTCCTTAACATAGAGAGCTACACCCCCGCCCCTTTTATCTACATGATCCCTCCTGTACAGGGTATAGCCATCTATACCTGAGGTCCAGTCATGGGTGAAGTCCCACCTGGTCTCCGTTATCCCAATGACATCATAATTATTTGCATATCCCTGTAGCACCTCATGACCCGGCTGGGAGCCCTCCGAGCCATGAATAAGGAGCATAGGATAGTGGGCTGTGGGCTGGAGGAGCTTTAGGATTTTCTCTGCAATGTCTCGGATGCGGACCCCCGGGAAGCAGCAGACTTCCCGGGCTAAGGGGTAGGAGAAGCAGATTGCCCCCTCAGTCCCCCTCAGGATGGAGTTTCCCACAACAAACACCTTATGTTTTGTCTTGGGGAGAGCGGGGGCAGTAGTTGCAGTTGAGCCTGTGTTGCCTGTGGGAGCTGGCAACTCCTCAGGCTCTGCTGAGGCAGCAAGAGGTGCGTATCTGTTGCTAAGCTCCAGCGGGGCAGGGGCCTTGGTGCCGCGGGCCTTAGGGCCCTTGACCACCTTGGTCCATGCCCCTGACTGGACAGAGTTGGAGGTCCTGGAGTCCTCCTTTGTCCTGGAGGGAAACCGTGGTTTAACCTCCAGCTCCCGGGGGAGAAGGGCCTGGCAGTAGGAGTCAATCTCCTGCTTACAGTCCCTGATGGCGCACAGTCTCTGGACTGTGGCGTGGAGCTCCTCCAGCTGGCATGCCAGAGACCCCAAAAAGGAGCCGACCCCACAAGGGGAGGTGGCCATGCTCCCGGCCACCAGAGCCTGAAAAAGGGACAGGCAGCCCCTGCAGCCGAGAGCCAGGGGCTCTGTCTGTGTGGAGCCTGGAACCATGGGCTCCATCTGGGTGGCCATCTCTGAGGTGCCGGGGGGGGGGCCGCAGAGCCCAAGGGGACCCTCAGAATGTGGTGCATGCCCATCCGTGTCATGCCTCTGGTAGGCTGGCTATGGCTGGGACTGTCTAGCCTGGGGGGTTCGCAGGCAGGGTCTCGGGCCCTCCCATGTGCCCTCCTGCGCGAACTCCATGCTAACTCACGCACCGGCAGACAAGCATGCCTGTTTGCGCAGCCTGTTCGCACAGCAACAGTCATGTGGCTCCCTGTGGGGCTGGGTGAAGTAGGGGCCTGTGCGAGGGCTTGTCCCGGCCCGGCTCCACACAGCCGCCTCCTCCCACTCAGAGAGGGGTTAACCCCTTCCCATCATGAGCCCCGCTTGCCTCCGGCTGTACTGGGGGTCAGCAGGGGGCTCCGCGGCTGCTGGGGGGTGTCGGGGGTGTCTGGGGGGCTTCGGGGGAGCAGGGCTGCAGAGGGTTTTCACCCAACCATCTCTGACTGCTCCGGAGCCTAACTTTCATATTCTCTAATTGAAGAATAAATATGAAGGAGCATAGCCCTGCAGGAATTAAATTAATCCAGATGTTTTATGCAAGGCACCATTTAATGAAAGGTAAGAGTAATAATTTGAGGGCAGAGATTGGTGGAATTAGGTTACCTTTGAAAATGCTAGTAAAACAAAGATGTGGAATTTCCACTGAGATACCTTAACCGTAATAGAAGATCTTCCTTCTATTTGAATGAAGTTATTGCAAGAAAACTTTAAAATATATCTATGCTTATGAAAATTCTGTCATTGCATGCAAATAGCATTTCTAGCCCTCACTTTTATCTGTGGTTTCTTGGTGCGTATGTGGAATGTCTTTTTATAAGCTGGAGAAAAAGAGTGCCAGAGCAGTTGTGTGGTATATCACATTTCTAGGTTTGGCAAAGCAGATTGTAAGTTAGTGGTGGACTTTGCTTCTCAATGGCATACTTAGGAATACTTCAAAAGCAATACAGATATACCCCGAATGGCCTACTGAAGCAAATGATGTCTCTCTTTCGGCTAAACCACTAAGTATATGCGTCTGTTAAGCTGCCTGGAAGATCTAACTGGAGTGAGAAGAAAGTGATCAGAGATTAGTTTAGTTTAAATTTAAATTAAGGTCTGGGTTTGAACTCGGCCATACTGGAATCTTGCGGGATGTTCTTAGGATCATCAATTGATCTTATTATATTCTTCAATTCAGAGTCTCTTGCTGGTTTTTAACCCAAAACTTCTCCCTTTCCCTTGTGAGCAGTCGTGAAAGAGAAATTCTGAAATAACAGCAGTGCAAATGAAATTGTGAAGGCACTGCTGCCTCTCAGATGTTCAGTTGATATGAACCGTGCATGCTTGACAAAGTCCATAATGATCTAATTCAGCCCTGCTTTATGCATAGATAAAATTCTGCTTCTGTTCTATTATTCCCAATGTAGAAAAACAGGGAAAGATTATCAGGGCAAACAGAGCCCAGAGTTTTAAAGATAAAGAGAAAAGGAAAGTAATTTCATTTCCAGTCCCTGTCTCTGTCCCTCCTTCTCTCCCCCAGCCTCCTCTCACCCCAAAAAACCAAACAAACTGCAGAAAGCAAGAACATTGAGAGCAGGCAGTGGAGAGACTGGGATGCTTAGAGAAGAGACGTGCCTGGAGGGGATTGCTCTCTTTTGAGATTGGCAACAAAGTAAAGATTTTGGTGAACACCTTCTAGGCAGAAGGGGATGTAGTTTGAAAGTCTGCTAACATAAAACAAAAATTTCCCCTTACAAGAGGAAGGAAGTTGTGTACTTGACAGCTATTTTTAGATTATAATTTTAACTGTCATAGTGTTGAGTGATTTTTTTTCTTCTCTCCCTCACCCTAAATTATGCTAGCCAAATTGAGCTACTGTTTTCTCCTCCACTAGGATTCTAGTCTGGGTCCTGCACAAACTTTTATTCACATTGAGTATGAAAACAAAACTTGTTACAGATTGTGCATATCCATAGCCATGTTTGAGGTATTTTAACAGCAGCTAAGCCTCCTAGGTATGATAAATTCTTCAAAGGTGCAGTGTAGTTAACCAGTATTTCTGCATATATGGCTAGTCTGCATATATAACGTGTGCAGTTACTTACTATACAAGACTGTTTGCATTTTAGATGGCAGTAAATGGGATTTACAAAGATCATATTATTCCATTACAATCCAAATAAATTTTGGTTTCTCTGTTCTTGAGGAAGCAGCTTTCACAATGGAAGAAACAATTGCTCAGAAGCACTGTATACTCTCAAAAGACGTGCTGACCTACAAAAGAATTATTCTGAAAAAGTTTACACTGTTTTTACAATGCTTTTGATATTTCATGCAAGCTGTCATCTAATGGAAATAATGACCTCAGGGACATGTGTTTATCTTGGTTTTAGCCCACTTAAAATACATTTAGCCTTTAGCTTTTCCTTAGGCCAAAACCACATCAAATGGGCCAAAGATGGAATAAACACACTATATATACTCCTGAGGTCATTATCACTTCATTGTAGTTTTGCAGAAGAAAAAGAAAACAAACTCTGTTTTTTGTATTACTTTTGAGGCTCAATATGCCCAAATGACGGTGTGTGAGCCTGTTCAGAAATGCTTTCTCTTCAAAAAAAATTTTCTTTCTTTTTCTGCAAGCCTCACTTTGTTAATTTTTCAAATTTATCTTTAAAATATTGAAAAGCTTCAGCTGTGTGACTTGACCAAAAGTTGCTGGAATATAATGTTCCTAACCTGCATTTTCTACAAACTGAGTTTCACAAATGAAAATATTTTAGTTAGGGTTAAGAATCTATTTAGTTTGCATTAGAAGTTCTGGGATAAAAGATAATGAAGTCATGGATGAATTTTACAGGTATTGCTTTGTGAAAGGAATAATGCTTTTAGTATCTGAAGACTAACAGAAGGTTCCTGATCAATGCAAGCAGCCTGATTTTTCCTTTCATTTATATTTTCTCCAGAATATAGCACTTAGTCACAGTTTTCATTGATGATATACTATCCAGTTATAAGGGCCAAGACACAACTCTGCATTCATTTTTTTCTCGTAGGCTGATGTGATACAGCTGCAGGCCACATAATATAATTAAATATTGCTAGTTCCTCCATATTACATACTTTAGTTTAGTTTTTAATTACGAGTGTGAGGAGAAAAATGGTTCCTTCTTTGGATAATGCCACTGAAAAATGGAAGGGAAAATGCTGTCTCTAAAATCAATGGTACTTGTCTCCATTTAATTTAATAGGTGTAAGATCTCATTCTGAGTCTCAAATAAATTTGAACTTCCTGCAGTAAAGCAAGGAAAGTCTGTGAAGGGATTCAGGCCCTGCTTCAGCACAACTCAGGCATGTGCTTTGCTCCCATTCACTTCAGTGGAAATGGATTTAAGCACAGACTTAAGTATAAATTTGTGTTTAAGTACTTTGCTGATTGTGGGGGGCCTGAAAAATGGGATTGGTATGCAGAGGCAGATTAAGGATTTGTGGGGCTTTGGGTCCAAGGAATTTGGAGCCTAAAGAAAGATTGTGCTGACAGCCATTCCTAATAGAAAATTGCCAATATCAAGCATCCTCTACGTGTGCCCCTTGTAGGAGTGCACTGGCATTGTGCCTCTTTCTCTATAGCAAAGATAACACAGGACCCCCAGTAGCCAACAGTGTACTATTGACATTGCCTGCCCTGACTCAGCTGTACCTGCAGAAAAATGGCAGAAGTGGTAGAAGTTAATTTGCTGGGGCCTTCTGCAGCATGGGAAATCGCAAGAAAATTATCCTTTTCTGCAAGCTTTTGGGATCAAAGTCCCTTCCTCAGGCTCTGGGAAAAGTACACATGGTACAAGATGGTAAAAAGTCCCCATAGGTGGGAAATAAATTTCATTTTATATTAAAGAGAATTATTTGTATTATAACACTAACTCAGTCTCAATGGAACATAAATCAATGTGAATTTGTCATTGTCTCCATTATTAAAAATCCCTTTAACAAGGACAGCTCTGGGCAAGGACTTACTAAACAGGAGAATACAAATGTTAAAATGGCTAACTAGTAAAAGTCTGTGGATCTTATATAAGATGACTGTCCCCATTAGTGCCTGAACTTTCTGAGTGCTTCTCTTCAGCTTTGCAGAGTGAAGACATGCAAAAGAGATCTTCATTGTAGTGTTATATCTTGATGAAACCTTTCCTTGGTCAACTGTGTATCTGTTTCTCTGCTGACAATAAACTGACCAACAAAAAATTCCTTAAAAGCTGTCATCTAATTGATATGTCCTCATTTAATGAAAGGTGCCCACGTTCACTGTGGAGACTTTAGTATCATATAATCTCTGTTGGCTATATGCATTAAACAAGTCTACACAAAATGGTGCTTATCAATTCTAGGCTACAGCTTCTAAGCAAAGTTAAATTTATTTTTTCTTAGACATTTGAATGTGGTGGCAGCATTTAAGCCTTATGCTTGCTGTGGTTTTCCCATTGTCCTTAAATTTCTCTCCCCTCCCTCTTTCTTTAAGTTGGGCAGCATCAATAAAGAATTGCCTGAAATGCTATTTACTATTTAAAGTCTGGATTCTAATCTGAACCTATCTGAAACACTGGTGTAAAGAATTGGTCTAAAAAATTATCAAAAACATACTTTCTTGAAAGATGTCCAGTAGATCCCTGTCTTCAGATAGAGAAGAAATATTTCAATAAGAATTTTTATTGTAAGTTGGGATAAGTGTTTTCCAATCAATGTTGAAACGAGAACAAAGGGCTCAGCAATAAGTTTAAAACCAACCAGCCAACCAACCAACCAATCAAACAACCAAGATAACCACATTTTTCAAGTCTTAGTATGGATTTGGTGGTGATGTTGGTTTAGTTTGACAGTTGTTTTTTATCTGAACCATGTGGTTTGAATGGATTGGAAAATGTTGTATATATGCTTATATTAAAGAGACATACAAAAAACTAGAACTTTTGGTTCCAAAATGATACCTTTTATACCATGTGGTTTGATCCTTCTACATGATCTTTTTTCTTTGTCTTAAGAATACCTGTCCACCTTCTTGGCTCCCTAGCATTATTTAAATGCAACTATAAAGATCAGTAAAACCTGAAACTGCACACGCATACAAAATTGAAATGCAGCCCGAGTTCTTTGAAGGGTTCACAAGGTCTGTGAGCTGTGGCTCAACTTTGTTTTTGTGTCAACACTAGTGGCTTCATGAAAAATCATGTGACTTTTAGTGGTGGCAACTGAATTTTACTTTGAGTGTATTCAAATCCAAAACTCATGGTAAAAGTGGATGGCAGAAGTGGTTGCAGAAGTGTGAAGTTATCGCATAAACTGAAACTGAAGGTGATGTTTAAACGACTCAAGGTGTGATTTGAAGTTTTGCAGAGCTTTGCTTGTGTATAGCCACAGGTGAGATTTTTAACGTCTAGTACCTGACTTCCATGCTTCTAGTGAAAAATCTGGAGACATTTCTACCCTTTCATTCTGTGGCTTATCTGTTTATCATCTTTAGTGGCAATACATTCTTCACCATTTTTTTGTATTTTGTATCATTTTCCTCCCTTTACCTGTTTTTTTTCCTTTTAAATTCTGGAGCAGTTTATACCAAAAATACCTTACCACCCCTCTTTGTGTGAAGGAGGAAACTACCCTGCACAGAAGAGGCAATGGGCATGGTCTAATAGGAGCTTCCTGTCTTCAGCTTCTGTGATTCAGTGAAAATGAACTGAGTCAACAGGAGTTGTGCAGTCAGATCACCATGCTGCTTTGAAAATGCACCTCTTCATATTTTTAACTATGTTGCCTCATTACACAGAAGTGAAGGGGAATCCTCTGATAGTTAATCTAGTTACAAGTCCTGAGTTATTGTTCATGTTTTTGTTTTTACTATACCTCTTTTTGATTAGCTGACTATTTCTTGTTAAGCAATAAAGGGGAAAAATTCCTTCAGGGGGCTTTTATTTATTTTCTGTGAAAGTGCAAGAGGGAGAATGCAAAGAAAATCTGTCCTGTGAAACTGCTATCTTTTTGATTAACATGAGAAATTATTTTGGTTGCTTTATCAAATTAATGTGACTTTCATGAGGTGAAAAAGAGCAACGCAGATTTGTAATAACAGACTTTAATTAGGATGAGGGTTGCAGTTACAAGACTTTATCCTGTGTGCATTTTCAGGTCTCATTCTCCCAGTATCAGAAATCAAATTACCACTTTTAAAAAGTCAAACTGTGTTTTGGAGGTATTGGTAGGATGAAATATACCATGAAAGACTCTCCTGTTTAAATGCATATTTATACATGCTTTTATATAATTTCTTTTGGCATCAATGACCTTCCTTTTCTATATTTATACTCTTTTTATTAGAGATGAGCCCAAAACCTGATAAATTTTGAGCTGGATCTGTTTCAAATATCCTAATGATCTCCAGCATCTTGTCTTGGGTTTGTTGCTACCCATCACAGTGGGTTTCTTGGTTTTCTTTCTTGGCTCCTCAAATAATTTCTTATGTAATTCTCATTCTTCCTTTCTTCAGATCTAATAACTGCTAAGATAATAGTTACTTGTGTCTTGTCAGAGTGGTCACTGTGATCTAGGTTCATCTAGGTGGCTTAGGCTCAATATGGTAAGACCTGGCTGTTTGTTGAATTCTGTAGCTCTGAGTTAATTGCTTAGGCTCCCTATGTAATATATTGACAAGAGTTAGGCACCAAAGAATGGATTCATGAGAGCCAGCCTGCTAAGTGGATTTACGTTAGCTGCTAGGAAATGCTAAAGCCAAAAATCCTCACAAACTTGGGTGCTTTACTATGAGGTCCAGGGAGGTATCTAGGTTTAATTCTACATTAAATCTGTTTTATTTGAAAGGGTACGGGGCCAAGAAGAGGAGAGACCAAGTAGTGGAGGGAGCCACAGGTTGAATGATCACATGCTGAAGCAGAAGCTGTGTCCTTCTTTCATGATGCACCATTTGCTCCTTCATATGCTGGTTCAGCCCTGTTTTGGTGGCCCCAGCCACTCCCTACTCTACTCTTTTTGGAATATCCACACCCATAAGAGAACAGAAAAGAGGCCTTATGAAGAGAGGCTGAGAGCCATGGGACTCTTCAGCCTGGAAAAGCACAGGCTCAGGGGTGACCTGGTGGCTGCCTATAAGTATATAAAGGGTGTACATGAGGATCTGGGAGAACACCTGTTCACCAGAACACCCCAAGGGATGACAAGGTCAAACAGTCACACACGCTTCCAAGACCGTTTTAGGCTGAACATAAGGAATAACGTCTTTATCGTCTGAGCCCCCCCAGGCCTGGAATAGACTCCCTCCAGAGGTGGTGCAAGCACCTACTCTGGACTCTTTTAAGAAACGTTTGGATACCTATCTTGCTGGGATCCTTTGACCCTAGCTGACATCCTGCCCCTTGGGAGGGGGTTGGACTCAATGATCTCCGAGGTCCCTTCCAGCCCTTTCATAATGTCTATGAAATTTATGATACAATAACACTAGATCGGTGCTAGACCTTTGAAATGACAGCTGGTGGTATAAGGAGTAGGAAAGTCGCATGTGAATTCTTTCCCCATAGTTTCCTCCACAGACTGGGTGCATCTACACGAGACGCTAATTGTGCAGTAGCCTGAGACTACTGAATAGCAGCATTACAAAAAACTGTTTGTTGGTGCTGCTGCACAGTAACTCAGGTTACTGAGCAGTTATTTAGTACTTGTTTATACATGTACTGAATGGCTGCGCAGTAACGACTGCTCAGTCAGCATCTCATGTAGATGCAGCCACTGTAAAGTAAAAGAATATAAAGGAAGCTAGTTACAGGTTTAATCAAGTACTTGATTTTATTTCATGAGAGATCCTACACATTTATCTCTGTATACCTGCTTCATGTTCTTATCTGTAAGGTCTGAGTGTGTGTAGGGTGTTTTTTTTTTTATTTGAATTTTGGATCTATTGATTGGGGTCGGAGTGGATGGAGTGGAAAGTTTTAATATTCAACTCAAGCTTCATCCTTGGTACAAGAGTTTCTGCTCCAATGATCAGAATGCCAGTGCTGCCAACCATCATTAAGTTTCAGAATTGACACCCAGTGGAGATAAACTGGGCAGCTCATGCTTTTCTGAGCTAATGTTTCATCTGTTTTGCCAGAGTTGGGAAGGCATCCCTGCAATGGGTCACATTTGGAAAGTTTTATTCTTAGCTGTGAAGTATAGAAACGTTAGAAAGAGAACTTTGTCAAATCACAGATGGTGCAGATGCATCAGAGATGTGTTTTAGTGAGGCACACAATAAATAGTCCAATTCAATCCAACTCTTGTCTGACCTTTGGGCAGAGGCAGGCATACCCATTTATGCCATAGCACAGAATCCCTAACACTCTGATATTTCTTACATGAGGTTGACTGGGATGATTCTGTTTTCCTTTGCTAAAACAGCCTAAAGTGACTAGTGATAAAGAGCGCTTGAAATGTTTTGAGTGCCCAATCATGAACACCTCAAAGAAGGCCTGAATTTCAGATATTATTGAGCATCCCCAGAAAACTAGGTTCCCTGTAGAGCCTGAGAAAAAACTGAAGGGCCCCAAATGCTAGGAAACCTTAACTAAAGAATTTAATGTCACATCTTATAGTAATGATCACATGATGTGAAGGGACAACTGCTTGAGTAGATTACTAGAATATAGTGCATTAACTTATTCCTAACTAGAATATTTATATTTGAGGAGAATAAAATTTTTAATTTAACCAAAAATTACTGTGCTAATTTTATTATTCCAAGGGTGTGGTGATTAAAAAAAAAACACCTTAAAGAACATAATTATAGTGGTTACAATTTCATGAGTCACTGAAGTACGTGTAATATAGCTTAAATTCCTAAACAGAACTCTCAAACATTTCAGATGCATACTTTATTTCTGGCAGATATTTTTCCTCTGGAAACTAACTTACTGTAAAGTGTTGTCAAATGTGTCTGCTTTTTTTTGTACAAAAAAATGTATTGGAGTCTGGCTTCTTACCTACTGAACATCAGCAGGAATATTTATTTCTGGTCACAAAGGAAGCACTCGTGTTTGGAACCTGAATTCTAACATGCATTTAAAAGCAATATGTCATACAAAACAAGTAGGTGCTTTCTGAAGCAGCACAGAGGACTGTAAGTGCTTCTTGTCAAGTGGGAGTTCCACACTTTGTAAACTTCTGATTGTAAGCCCTAGGCTGTTACAGAGATAATCGGCCTCCGGGAGGAAGGTGACAGCTGCAGTGCTCACATGCTATGTTACCTTATATGCCTTACTGACCAATCCTCTAAGCATCACCCATGGCAGTTTGGAAATATCATCTCCAGAGCCTCCCAAGAGGAAGAATCTAAAAATGTAATAGGAAGGGGATAGAGGAAAAACTGCAGTGACTCATTTTGTGATCTAAACAGGCAAAGAATGAGGGCTTTATTTCAAAGTGTCCCTCAACTAATTAAATTAGACATTAACAATTTGCAAAACCTGTTAGAAATCCTGTCTGCTGATTCTTACTTAAGGCTTTTTTTCCCTAGATCCAGTTTTTTTTTGCCATATCGAATCCCTATTGAAATCAACAGAAGGACTGTAATGGATTTCAGTAGGCACTGTTCACTTCCATAATCAACTTCTTGGAAGAAATTGTTGGCCTTACTTTAATATACATTTTGCTTTTCACTTGTATAGTCAAGTCTTCATGAAATTCCTTGTGCAAAAAATAGACCCTTTGGTAGGATTTATGTATCTTGATTTAGATTTATTAATCCAGAACAAAAGTAATCTAGGAAGGCTGAAAGGTGACTGTTTCAGCAGACTGGGTCTGGGGTTAGGTTGAA
This sequence comes from Gavialis gangeticus, assembly GCF_001723915.1. Taxonomy (NCBI): domain Eukaryota; kingdom Metazoa; phylum Chordata; order Crocodylia; family Gavialidae; genus Gavialis; species Gavialis gangeticus. The sequence continues at coordinate 95,905,885 of NW_017729022.1, read as the reverse complement.
AGAAAAGTACGTGCAATCCAGATCACTCTTAGAGGACAGGAACAATAAGACATTCAGCATTGCTAGTTAATTTTTAATAATTCACCTTAAATCTTTTTAAAATAGTGACCCAGATATAGTACTCATTCATTATCTTTTGTTTCATTTTTAAATATGTGCATTTTAAAATGCTGAAAATCTCATTTTCTATGATTTTCAATGGCAATGTATATGTCCTATGTCCCATATATCATGAGGCTGTCTAAATATCATTCTTTGTTGGGACATCCATGGCTTGTTTTAATTTATGTTAGTAATTTTGCTCTCTTTGTTGATCAATATACTTGTTAGCATAACTTTTCTATAACAAGACACCTGGCAGGTGTTTATTTTTTATGTATAATCACTCTTTGGACTTTTCTTGCAACTTTTGCCAAGAGGAAATCAGAATTGCAGAGTTCTGATGTCTTGATGATATTGATCTTTGACCATCATGGCCAGACAATAGGAAGCAAGCAATACATTAACCTTTTAAATGCTGGCAATTTTGATAGACTGGCTGTTTTCAATTTTTTCTTGCAGGCTGCTTGGGGAAGTAGGAAAGGAAGTTGGCCAGCCACAACTAGGAACACTGAAAAGGTCAGATTTATTCAAGTACAGTGTTCTTTTTCAGAGAATGTATGGATTTAAAAACCTCATTCTTGTGAATAAGATTGTTGCGAGGACAGAAAATGGCACAAGATTCAAATCTTGAGATAAGGTTGTAAGAGCAGATAAATATGGATGAAATGTCACAGGCAAAAAACAGCACTAAGAGTCTAATAAGCATTTTGAATTAGGCACAGTATCCATGATTTTAGGTTGGTCGATACAGAAAGGTCTGCCAGTGTATTGGCTTGATCAGTGTCTTCATTTTGTTTGGTAATTAAAATGAGCAATGGCAGCCTTGGTTCCTTTCCAAATATATTTCCTTCCTCCAAATGCATGGAACTACTCATTGTTACAACAAAAATGTTCCTGTACCATGCAGAGCCTTTATAAGAAGATCCATGATCCTTGCACTGAACCATGAATCTTTGCATCAGCCATTCATAATCTTTGGACTTGGACTTTTTTCTGTATGGGTTGCTACTAATCTCTGTGAAATGGTGATTCAAAATGGAGCAAAGGGGTCACATTCAACTGTATGCAGATGCACTTAAATCAACAGAATGATTACACCAGCTAATAGCAAGACTGAATTTGGGCCATAAAGGCATCTTTTCATTACTTTTCATCAAGTTTGCGTATACATGCAAACTCCTCCAAGGCCGTTTCAGGCTGGACATAAGGAAGAACTTCTTTACTGTCCAAGCCCCCAAGGCCTGGTACACACTACCACCAGAGCTTGTGCAAGCACCTACTCTGGACTCCTTTAAGAGTCAATTGGATGTTTATCTTACTTGGATTCTGTGACCCCAGCTGACTTCCTGCCCCTGGGGCAGGGGGTTGAACTCAATGATCTTCCGAGGTCCCTTCCAGCCTTAATGTCTATTAAATCTATGAAATGTGGTAGTTCAGGGGATGAGAAAAAATATATATCTGGAAGACACCATTCGGGCTCCCTTATATAGCTATTGCAGAGAAAGCTGATTTTTGTTCTTGGTAGGGATTATTCAAGTCACTTATTAAATTGATAGCATAGAATTGTTCAGATTTAATTGAAAAATTGGCTGACTTAGGCTGTATTGATCTGTGTACACCTCTAGCCAAGGTACAAGAACTACTCTTTAGATTCTTGGCTCAAAAGGAGGACTAAGGCTCTAGCTGACATGGAAGCTTGTATTCCACTAATGTTAATTAAACCTCCCTGGATGCAAATTACAAGATGGACATTGAATGTGTTCATGGCATCTTGATGCCCAAGCCAATCTTTATTCAATTTTCTCCATTTTCAAGATAAATAATTTATTTTGCAACATATTTAAATAGAAATGAAATGATATGGACTGATGAAATCATTCCAGTTTTTCTGGATTATTCAAAATGATCAGCTAATAGTCTAGGTTTATATTGTATAGGCTGTGGAAAAAAAAGACATAAGCACAATATCAGTGGCATTTTAGGTACACCCGTATACTCTATACACGTACCTCTTATAACAAAGAACATACCAGGGACACCTTAACAGGCAATTAATTGCATTGAGAACTTACCAGAACACAGCACATGAAGAGGCTAAAATATTTCACAGAGCAATACCGCATATTAGTTGTTTCTGATTTTCTTCCTACAAGACAATTGAAGAACCTTCTCTAGAAGCCATAGCTGGATCCTTATGCACAGAATAGAAGAGTGCAAAGTACCAAGTCTCTTGCCATGGCTTTAGACTTTTTATTATCCTACTTTCACATTCAAAATCTTACTTTATTAGATATGAACTTTGTGGTAAATATGCCATCAGACACATGCAACTGTCTTCACTGACATCAGAGTATAACCTGGATGCATCTATATGTGCAATTAATGCACACAAATAAGCTTCAGAGCTTATTGCTTGAGAGGGTTTTTTTTGCTCCTGTGTGTACCATCTGAATGTGCACCTGGGACCAAAAACCTCCACAGCATATTGCTTCGGAGTTTATTCTTGTAGAGCACGTGAAGCACAGTCAGAGCAGTCTGGGCTGGCAGGGGACCCAGAAAGCCAGCCTGCCAGCCCAGGGCTGCTCTGACCATGCTCCATGTGCTGCAGAGGGGCTGGCTGGGGCATGAGGTGCTTCAATATGGGGCTACGTGGCAGACAGCCCCCACGCTGAAGGACCCTCCAGCCAGTTGCTCCACAGCACATGGAGCACTGTTGGAGTAGTCCTGAATAATCACAGGTAGAGCAGCAGGGCTGCCTGCTGGTTAGCCCCATGCTGAACAACCCTTGTCCTTTAGCCAGCCCCCCCCCACCCCAGGGTTCATGAAACAACAGCACCTCAGGGTGGTACTTGTGCTTAACCTTACTACCCTGTGGAAGCGTTTATTAGTTTACTGCAACTTAATAGGGTCACACATGTAGATGGTAATGTTTTACTGCAAAACTAATTAGTCAGCTCCTCATAAACATCTTGTGTAGATGCACCCTCTGTCCCTTAGGTGGGGAGATATTTCAAGACCTTAAAGTTCTTTCCTAAGGGTACTTTCAAATGAAACTTATTTGCTGCATTTTCCAAACATTTGTATAGACTGCATGTTCAAACTTTCCCTTGAGCAGTTCTTAAATGCATACAACTACGAAGCCACCAAAAATCCTGACACTTTGGAGGTATACCTGACAAAACTCCAGGTTTGACTAAATTTTTGAAGTTAGAACTAATATCAAATGCCATCTAACCTTTAGCAAATGTTATAAGGTGCAAAGGCACAGAGGACACCTTACATGCTTCACCAAGTAACACAGAAGGAAATAGAAAGGTGGACTAAAAAGCTCTGACAGCTTCTAGCTGTCACCTCCAAAAGGAGTCTGCTGTTTATTCTTTCTCTTTCCTATGAAATATCTCCACTCTTTGATCCTTGAACTTTCATGTGTTTAAATGTTGCAATGACTGGGACAAAACATATGACATTGAACTTGCAGAGTCAAATCCATCCCTGGTATAGCTCCATTGACTTCAGTAGAAAAACACCAAAAATAATTTTGCCCATGAACGAAGCGTGCCTCCGGAGGGGGCAAGAGCATGCCAGAGGCAAGTGGGGAGCTGCTGCAGGCAGCTGCAGCACTGTCGGTGGTGGGGGAGGTGGCAAGTACTGACCAGTGGTCAGTGACCGCCCATAGACACCACCGGCAGCAGCAGCCAGCTGTGATTGCAGACCACCCGCAGACGCTGCTGGCAGAGTTGGCGGCGCATTTTTGCAGGAGGTGCACTACCGCGTGCACCCTCTACGCGTTGCCAATGATTTTTCCCAAGACATTCAGCTCTCTCCTTGGTTTCCTACACAGAAAAAGTACTTATATTACCTATTTATGAATGTACTAGACAGCCAGAAATGAAGATCTTAATTTTGGAGGCTTCAATAATTCAGAAGAAAAAATAATAAATGTTTTTACAAACAAGCCTTTTAATATGGCTGCAGTCACCATCAAACTATTCCCTAACTTATTGACCTGAATGTCCTCATATTGACAAAATTCCCTCCTACTATTTTACTGTTATTCTGCCCGTTTGAGCCCTATTAGAGGAAATTTGGAAACAGAGCTGTTTTACAATTTCAGAGGTGAAGTGGAAAGCTCCCTGCTTTAACTGAAGTAAAATATCTCAGTTTGGCTCTCCATTTCATACTGTATAAAATATTACACAGATGGTACTGGACACTAGCCAAACTGGCTATCGCTTGATTCCCTGTGGCGGATGCTGGCGGGGTATCTTTAGGAGGGCGTTCTCTCTTTTTCTTTCGTTCTTACATTCTGTGCTTTTCTCCCTAAATCAACTGCTTTTCTGGCATAAAATATCCAACACCATTGTGTCATGCCTAAACTTTTACTTTCGTTAGATATCTCATCTCTTGGTAGTTTGCACTTCTACAGTGGCTCAGTGGCTTCCCCTGGCAAGTCCTATTGCCAAGAGGAAAACTGTACATAGTTGGATATCCGAGGAGCTGCTTACATTTTTAGAATGGGTATGAGGTACATCTCTAATTGCCAGCCATAGAAGAAGCCTTTGCATGCCAATATTAGGAAGTTCCAGCAAAGCTGGAGTTCAGTTTTATGAGCCGAATATATATCTCCACCCACTGACTATATGGTTTTGCCTTTACAAGTTTTAAAGGAAGCGATTGAAAAAATTGGTCTCAGATCTACATTTAGGCATCCTAAGCTGTGAATAGACATTATATTTGTCCCAGTAGAAAGCCTTTTGTCCTTAAGTCATACAGATGTACATGTCCTTTATCTTGCTTCAGGTCCCTCTGAAGTATACCAGATAAAATACACTAATACTTTTTACTAGGTTATCCTACTGTATATCTGCATGGTTATAGCAGTTCATTTCAGGGACAAGCTTGCCCTGCTGGATGGGGCCCCCCAGCTGCCAGGGCTATGGGACCAGGGACCCAGGTCCACAGCTCCCCGCCCCCAACAGAAGGCAGCTGCAGCTGGAGCATGAAGCCAGCCCCCCTGCTGCTGCTGCCTGCTGCTGACTCAGGCAGGGGGGTGCTGGCTGGCTCCTGGCGGCCGTGTGCACTCCCAAGAAGCAAGGGGGGCCCATGCCTCCAGATCTGTATGGGAGGCAAGCTGTGGGCTTGAGTTTCCTCCCTGCTTCCCTCCCACATGGCTTCCCTTAAGGGCTGCTAGAGCCACTTAGGTTTCATGTGCCCCTGGCTGGACACTCCAGCCGTGAGCGGGGAGATGTGGAGCCAGCTGGGTACCCTGGCTACAAGTAGGGAGGTATTGGGAAAATACATGGATGTGTCTCCACATCTCCCCACTCATGGCTGGAGTGCCCAGCCGGAGGCAGGTGAAACTGAAGTGGCTCTAGCAACCCGTAAGGGAAGCTGTACATGGAGGCACCAGCCAGGAATGGGGAGATGTGGAGCCAGCTGGTCACTCAGTGTTGTTCACTCTAAGGGGGCAATGGGGACTTGTGCCCCAGATCTGAATGGGGGGCAGGCTGTGGGCTTGAGCTTCCACCCTGCTTCCCCCCCGCTGGGCCACTGTAGCCCCCCAGACAAGACCTGGCATGGCTGGGAACAGCGGGGCCATGCTGGGATCTTGCTCTCCCGCCATGCCTCCTGTGCCTGCCACTGCTGTGAGTGGGAGGGGAGCAGGGCAGCAGGGATCTGCCACCCTGCTCCCCTCACCATGACCCAGTGCGGCTGGGGACAGAGGAGCCACATGGGGATCTCCTAGTGGCTGCTCACTCCACACTGCCCCAGTGATGCATCTTCTACATGTGGGGCTGCACTAAGGGAAGCAGTGTGGGGCTTTGCCACAGGCAGACACAGAAGGTGCAGTGGGGGGCAAAGAGATCCCAGAGCAGCCCCGCTGTTCCCAGCCGTGCCGGGACTTGCCTGCAGGGTTACAATGGAAGCTCAAGCCTGCAGCCTGCCCCCATAAAGATCTGGCGGCACAGGTCCCCAGGTCCCCCTTGCTCCCTTAGAGTGAACAATGCTGTTAAGTGCCTGGCTGGCTCCACATCTCCCCACTCCCAGCTGGTGCCTCCACGTGCGGCTTCCCTTAAGGGTTACTAGAGCCACTTCAGTTTCACCTGCCCCCGGCTGGGTACTCTGGCCATGAGT
>NW_017729022.1:95893149-95894648 GCF_001723915.1 Gavialis gangeticus | reverse complement strand
CCTCTTCAGTTTCACCTGCCCCCGGCTGGGTACTCTGGCCATGAGTGGGGAGATGTGGAGCCAGCTGGGCACTCTGTGTATTTCCCCAACACCTCCCTGCTTGCAGCTGGAGTTCCCGGCCAGCTCCATATTTCCCCACTTACAGCTGGAGTGCCTGGCCAGGGGCACATGAAACCTAAGCGGCTCTAGCGGCTCTTAAGGGAAGTCTTACATGGAGGCACCAGCCAGGCACTCTATGCATTTCCCCAACACCTCCCCGTTTCCTCAGCTCCCAGCCAGCTTTCAGCCCAGCCCTGCCCTGCAACCCCCTGAAAGCCCCACTTACCAGTTCACAGGCTCCAGAAGGAAAGTGAGGCTGACCTAGGCATTGCGACTGACTAAAAGCCACAGGTTCCACCCTTCCCCCTCTGCCTCCCCCTCTCTCTGCCCTTCTGGGCAGGGTTGGGGCTTTCCCGCCCTTTTTGCAAGCAGCTCTTGCAGGCTGGAAGTCAGCCACCTGCAGAGCTCTTTGCAAACCGGGGAAATCCGTGGGTTTCTCTGCTAAAAGAGAAAATTTGCATTTTCTCTGACAAAACCAGGAAATCCAGGTTTTCTCTGTTTTTCTGTGGGAAATGGAAAACCCGGATCCCTGCCGATCAGGCTCTGCTCTTGATGGCCACCTCCTAGTAAAGGAGAAGCAGTGCAACTTAGAAGGGTGATGTGTGTACAGGACTATGCCACACTAGTCTTAATCCAGGTTAAAACCCAGGACAAACAATCCTGGGTCAACTGAGACATCATTTACAGTCTTACAAACTAAAATCTAGGCTCTTTGGCCCAGGATAGTGATCAAATTCAATGGGGAATAAGTGCTTAGGAACTAACGGAAATCCAGGGACATCATCTGTGAAGTCTGAGACACTGCCTTCTCCTCCTCTCACACTCTCACAGGTCAGCAGGAGTGTGACTGTGTGCCAGGTAGGCAGCGATACCTGCCTGCCTGCCTGCAAGGCACTCTGTGCTGCTCCAACTCCCAGCCAAACACTGCCCCATGCCCCTGCATTTCCAGGATGCTATTATAATTCCCAACAACTGGCCAGGACTGTAGCAGGCAAACCGAGTTATGCTAAGGCTTTTAGCCATAGTCTAGGCCTTCCTGGAACTAAGCAACAAAATTGAACAGAGTGCCTCCTGTGGCACTGGGAAATGTGAGTGCTGTGATTGGGCCCTGGGCGAACAAGGTACAACAGTTGCTCTATAATGAATGTGACTGGCACAGTGCCAGGGGATTGATGCACCATATAAGGAATGTTTGGCACAGAGCCAGGGAATTGGACAATTTGGGATGAGAAAAGTTACAAAAGTGATGGACAAACAAAGGAACATATGTGTTTTGTGTTGCCACTCTGGGGAGACAGGAGCAATCTTGGAATTCTTGTTTGAGCAACAGGGAATCCAGAAACTAACATCCCACACACCCAGCAGAAGATCTGAGGTTGGTACCAACAAAGGTTGCAGTT
>NW_017729022.1:95886504-95888149 GCF_001723915.1 Gavialis gangeticus | reverse complement strand
GGAACATATGTGTTTTGTGTTGCCACTCTGGGGAGACAGGAGCAATCTTGGAATTCTTGTTTGAGCAACAGGGAATCCAGAAACTAACATCCCACACACCCAGCAGAAGATCTGAGGTTGGTACCAACAAAGGTTGCAGTTGTAATGTCTGAAGAAACTGCTTGCCAGGTCATATTATGGGGAGGAAACCTGTAATAAAGCTAAAGGGATTGCTATTAAAGTTCACTTGATACCAAATTGGGCAAGGGGCTATGTCAATCCTTGGAGGGCTCTGGGAAAAAGAATCCTGGTAGTAACAGGACCAGCATCTGAAATCTGAGACTGTCCCTGATAAACCAGGACATACAATCACCTAATGTATACAGGGAACCAGAGCATAAGATTCTCCTCCTAGTGGGGGGATTGCCATAAATACTAGGCTACAGAGGCATGTTTTCATTTTGCTTTCTTGTGACTCTTCTATTCTTGGCTAGTCTGGGGTGGACGTGGGATAGAGAAGGACTTTCCCCATCTTAGCAGTTAAGGCATTCTCTTGGAAATTAGGAGCTGTCAGTCCAAACATCTTCAAGGTAAAGTGACCTGGAACCCAGGTCTCTCACTTTCTTAGCAAGTGCTCTACTCTTGAGGCTATTAGGTAGAAAGGTGGGTTTCTCCTTATTTCTGAGACAAATTTGGTGCAGTTGAATGAATTAAGCATGCTCAGAGCATACCAAATGGCTTGAATCATAGAAAATGAGGGTGGAAGGGACCTCAGAAAGTCATTTAGTCCTGCAAGCAGGACCAGCCCCACCTACATCATCCCAGCCAAGGCTTTGTCTAGCCAGGTCTTAAAAGCCTCCAAGGACGGAAACTTCACAACCATTCTAAATAATCTGTTCCAGTGCTTTACTACCCTTCTAGTGAGAGGTTTTCCTAACAGCTAACCTAAATTTCCCTTGCTGCAACTTGAGACCATTGTTCCTTGTTCTATTATTTGCCACCACTGAAAATTGTCTAGCTCCATACTCTTTTGAACCCCCCTTCAGGTAGCAGAAGGCTGCTTTAAATCCCCACTTCTCTTCTCCAAACTAAATAAGACAAGTTCCCTCAGCCTTTCCTTAGAAGTCACATGCCCCAGCCCCCTAACCATTTCCATTGCCCTCCGCTGGACTCTCTCCAGTTTGTCCACATCCTTTCTGCAGTGGGGAGCCCAAAACTGAACACAGTACTCCAGATATGGCCTCACTAGTGCCAAAAAGAGGGGAATAATCATTTCTCTTGATCTGCTGGGAATGCTCCTACTAATGCAGCCCACAATACTGTTAGCCTTCTTGACAGCAAGGGCACACTGTTGGCTCATATTCAGCTTACTGTCCACTGTAGCCCACCAGTCCTTTTCTCCTTCTGAGGACTTAAATGCCTCCCCAGCACTTAACTAGATCACAGCGGAATTTAAAAGGAAAATAGTAGGTCTGTGCAAAGCTTTGGGTGCTGATTTGATTCGGAGGAGATTTGGCTCGATTCAGTGTCTGAATCTCCAAATCCCAACTGAATCAGGGGACCAATAAAAAGGTCTGAATTGATCTGAAGCTCTCTGAAGTGATTTGGAAAAGATTTGCAGACCTTCAATGATTGGGTAGTCCTGGCCTGCTGCAGCGGGAGGCTG
>NW_017729022.1:95885850-95886493 GCF_001723915.1 Gavialis gangeticus | reverse complement strand
CAGGTCATCACCCGTGGCCAGCACCATGTCCAACAAGGCAACTCCCCTGGTGGGTCTGTGCTCCTCCTTGGTTAGATGGAGGTCCTGCATTTTGTCTAGGAACGTACGTGAGCAGTCAAACCTGGCTGACTGCTTTTCCCAGCAGATGTCTGGAAAGTTCAGGTCACCCATGATGACCACATCCTTTGACCTAACTACCTCCGTGAGCTGACTTAAGAATTCCTGGTCTAGCTCTTCCCCTTGGTTGGGTGGTCTGTAGTAGACCCCCACCATTAAGTCTCTTTCCCCTCAACTTCCTTGTATTCTAACCCAGAGCACATCAGTGTGCCCCTCCTCTGACTCTGTGCTACTTGATGAGGAATTGTATTCCTCCTTATTGTAAAGCGTCACACCCCCATCTTTCCTCCCTGTCCTTTCCCTCTTGTACAGCCTAAGGGCTCTTGATATTCATCGCCCAGTCATGCGTTGGGTCTCACCATGTTTCAGTGAGCCCCACTATGTGTGGGTTGGTGTCAGCTAGCAGGAGGGTAAGTTCTTACTGCTTGTTTCCCATACTACGAGCATTTGTATAGAGGCATTTGAGGCCTCCTGAGGATGTGTGCACTGGCCCCCTAATCTCAGTATTGCCCTGGCCCCTGTTGTT
>NW_017729022.1:95879335-95880850 GCF_001723915.1 Gavialis gangeticus | reverse complement strand
TATTGCCCTGGCCCCTGTTGTTTACCTGTGTATATGTTTCGCTCATTGGTCTAGGCTGGGCTGTAGTTGTGGGTGCTGCTTGGTTTAGTGGTCCAAGGCTTCCTCCGCCCTCGTCTTCCCCTTCCCCGGATGAGCCTAGTTTAAAGCGCGGGGGAGGAGATCCGCCAACCTAGAAGAGAGCACATGCTTACCTTTAGGGGAAAGGTGGAGCCCATTGCATCCAAGCATGTCTCTTGTCATGATGTGCGGGTTGTTGTCAATTGAATCACTGTCCCCTGAATTGGCCGAATCTAAATCCAAAGTGAATACTAGCTGCTTTGCACATGCCTAGGAATTAATCACCTAGGTCAACCAAGCTAGCTTAGAGACAAAAATACAGAAAATACATTTCCTGGCCTTGGAGTCTCTAATAGCCTCATCCACTCATCAGAGGGTGGGATGGTATTCTTATGAAAGAAGTGTTAATGTGTCACTGTTAGGGCAACCGATAATAATGACATTTCACTAAATGGTACATTCTCACACAAAGTTAGTAGTGGTGGGATGTAAAAACTTCTGTGACAATACCATTTTTTGTCATGTTTGGTAGGAAGATAAAATCTCTTTGTGGTCTTGATCTGACTGCTGGTCATAGGCTGGCAACCCCTGGACTAGGTGAACAAACTTACTTCTTGGCATGCTCTAAAGTCCAAGTATAAGAGCATAGAGAAATTTACAATTCAAAATGGAAATGCCTCCTGAACTTAGGCACTTTAATTCTGCCTATGTGATGTTTTGGCACCTCTAAAACTAAACTCCAGTTATCTTTCACAGACTCTGGCTCACTACATATTGTTGCTCTTCGACCAAGTGGTCCACAAAATTTAGAACCTTGCAAGATAGTTAGCATTTGGGTGAGAAAGTGGTGACATTGAGTCATGATATTTTCTTAGTGCAACTCCTTTATTTGCAAAGTGTACAAAAGACCTTGGTTTGCAGAACCCCAAGTATAAACAACACCCCAACTGCTCTTTTTGCAGAAGCCTCAGGGTGGGTCCCCTTTGCCCTGCTGCACTACATACATCTCTTTCTTGGGGTACTGTTACACAGCATGTGTTATATTTAGTTCATAATAAAAGCATTAATACAACTTAGAAAGTTTTCTGAGCTGGTGCATGTTAATGCTTACTTTACCAAACACCAGGAACTGCACAGGAGTCAAAAGGAAAGTTCCCAAATGTATACAGGAACAGAGTCACAGGACAATGGGCTAAGGAAATTGGGAAGAACACAGGTGAGCAAACATTAAGGTACATATGTCAGTATAGTACAGGATAGGGCCACAGGGCCCAGCAGCCCTGTGCCCGACCAGACTGGGCTGTTGTGATACAAGTCCACCTGATCTAGCCAAGCTGCTGGGTTACCAGATTCTTGCCTGCCACAACTTGATGTTGAATAATACTTTCTCAGGAGGTGTTCAGCTCCACTGCAGTACTGACTGATTCATAGATTCATAGATTCATAGATTAAGGGTCG
>NW_017729022.1:95877707-95879324 GCF_001723915.1 Gavialis gangeticus | reverse complement strand
CTACCCCACTTACCTTAGGGGGAATCAGCTGTTGCTGATTCACACTGAGATGTGCTGGGCTTGTCTCTTCTTTGTGGCTCCCACCTTCCCTACACCCTATCCATGCACCACAGAGTGGTTAAAGCATTGATCTCATACTTGAGTTTTGCTGAGCAATGTCTTCCTTTTCTACAATGTTGTAGGTTCATGGTGGTCTTGAGCCCGCCTCTAATGTATGACAGCTGCCTTGGCCTTACCAGTCCCCTGTTGGGGCATCGGGCATGTAAGAAGAACTAAAGCACAATACAAAACAGGCAACCTGGAGCTTAGTTGAATCTCTCGGCCTTCTTGGCTTTGCAGCTTGCTGGTGGAGTCCTCCCACTGCAGCATGTTAGATTCTAGAGGGCCATAGAGGTTCTCCCCTCTCTAAGCAGGGTCCATTTTCTCTCTCAAAAAAAGAGAACTGACTGCTAATGACAATGGCTGGGTTTGTCTCTGCAGTGCAGGGCTTAGCCCTGGGACTTCAGTGTCAGCCCCCTTCCCAGTGTTCTCTAGTGGGTAGGATCACTCGGGCTGCTGCCCTCTCTCAGCTGTAAGCAATCAGACGGACCCAGGTAAGGTAGCCTGGCTTAGCCCGCACCTTTCCTTTTAATCCAGCTTGGTGCTGGATTCCCCCATCTTCAGGCCTGATGCCAGAGCTCAACCCAAATGTTCCCTTTCAGCAAAGCTGGTAGTAAAGAAAAGAGAAAGAAAAAAAAGAAACAGGCCCTTAATAGGAGCATGGCTGCTTCTCTCATGGCTGGCTCATTCCCTGGCATGGGTTCCAGCTGGCTCCTGTTGCTTCTCTACTGTGGGTTTGAAGCCAGCATTTTCCCAGGTTACTGGGGCTCCTCCGAGTTTCCAGGCAGGGAGGCAGCTGGCTCTTTATTTCGTGGGTCTTCTCCTCTGGCGTCCTGGAGCTCCCATGCCAATGCTCCCTTGTGGAGTTGGTCCCGCCTGTCTCTTGCTTGTGCTGGGAGACCAGAAATACCTGCACAGCTGGGGGGCAGTTCAGTCTGGACTGAACAGCTGCTAATAAAGCTGCTAATAAGGCATGGCTCCCATGGCATCTCTCCATCTCCTGTTGTTGCTGCCTCTGGCAAGGCAGGTAAGTTTCTGTTTCCAGCTGCAATGGGTTTGAATGGGTCTTTCTCCTCTCTTCACAACATACACTTAGAATATATATAACAGACAATAACAATGACTTAATGATAAAACTCTTCAGGGACAGATAGCAAGATAAATAGGGGGCATTAACAACATGATGTAATACACTGAAGAAACCAAAAGCTCTCCCCTAACTCCAGGGGGGCTCTCAAACCAGTCTTTAGTCTTGCACAACACTCAATTACTGTGTACCCAGGAGCTGCAGCAGGGATAACTCTGTAAGCTACAGCTGTGGGGCTTAGACAAGGAGCCTGGGTACACAGTAATTGAGTGTTGTGCAAGACTAAAGACTGGTTTGAGAGCCCCCCTGGAGTTAGGGGAGAGCTTTTGGTTTCTTCAGTGTATTACATCATGTTGTTAATGCCCCCTATTTATCTTGCTATCTGTCCCTGAAGAGTTTTATCATTAAGTCATTGTTATTGTCTGTTATAT
>NW_017729022.1:95870363-95872707 GCF_001723915.1 Gavialis gangeticus | reverse complement strand
ACTTCCTTCCTCTTCCCCCAGAAACCTGATGGGAATGGTAGTACCTGCTGCAGTATTACAGTTCATTATAATTACTATAATTTAATTTAGATAGTAGTACTGCAGTGGAGTCTTGACCTAGCTCCAGTGGGCTGTCAGTTGAATCAGGGCTGATTTTCAGCCTCAGCCATGGGACCACACTTTACTGGTTTAGGACTCCAATGCGCTTCCAGGGCTGAGACCAAAAATCAGCTGATTTTTGCATCTCAGCTCCGGGATTGTACTAGAGGCAGTTCAAAGCTCCAGTGTGGTGTGAGGGCTGGAAGCCCAACAAACAACTTTGTCAGGCTTTGTTCCCCACGCCCCCAGAGGACTAGAGCTTTGCTGGTTGAATGCTCCAGTATGGTGTGGGGGCCGGGAGCCTGACAAAGCTGTTTATCACGTTCCCATCCCACCCCCGCCATGAATCTTCTAATCATGGAGGCTGGCATTAGTGCAATACACGTGGCTTAACACCAGAGATACTTTTCACCCAAAGAGGTTTAACTGTAAGATGATCAGAGTGCACTTGGCATGACAGGTCCTTCTGTAACATGCAGACGCTCACGTTTAAGTGTATTTAACTCATGCCAAGGTATCTAACAACACCCTTATATTTCTTTCCAAGGACCCTTGTAAAAGCATGTCAAAATGCAAACTCTCTGGATTGTTCACATAAAACTTCCTCTTAGCTCCATGTGGGAAACATGGGAGGGTCTATTAGCTCTATGCTCCCCCTCAGGGCTGCACAGTTTTGCTAAGCAATAGTAAGTGCCAGCCCATTTTTGTGTGCAGCTGGCTTTACCATACAAATGAGATTTAGGTGAAATTTTACTGCATCCATTAATTTTAAAGAGCTTAGTGAACCCCTTTGTTGTCAAGAACCGTAACAGTAACACATTAACACCTCTTCCCTCAGAATATCATCCCATCCTCTGAATGGATGGGGCTGTTAGTTCCCAGGGCCAGAAAATGTATTTTCTGTATTTTTTTGCCTTCAAGACCACATGGCTGTGGAGAGTTCAGCTTTTCAACCTATAGAGTTAGGCTTTTCAAATGTTCTCTGCAAAAAACTTTGTTTCAGAAGGGTTTTGGTGTTGTGTCACTCTGGTTTTAGACTGATTTAAATTGTTGTAATCTTGTACCTTTGGGGTCGCACTATCTGTGTCTGTTTTCTGTAATTTGTCTAGGATATTAGATACGTGATATATAAATATTACTGTTATGGATTCTTCTGCATTCCAGGTACAAGCTTGACTGTATTGAACAAAGAAAGTTTTTATCCTGCTATACTCTTTGTCGGTATTTTTCGTGTGTTTAAACTTTGCAAAGTGAATAAACTGTTTTATTATAAAATGAAATAGACTTGTATACTGAAACAGCTAGAGAAACTTCTACAACTGAATAGCAAAAATACTTGCAGATGCAAGTTTAATCAATTTGTAATGGCTAAAGCAACTCTATTATCATTCATGATGGACAAGAGGATTTAGAAAATAGAAAAACTGTCTCAAAACTTCCCCCTAAGCTTTAAGAAATTGTGCTTGAAATTAAAGAAAAAACAACCTGTTACACATACTCTGTGTGCCAGTGTATATGATATATACCTGTGTGTGCATGTCAGGGCAACCTTAATTAGAATAACTGGTGCTAACTTCACCTAATATATATATTTATATAAAAGCATGGGTGAGCATGCATGTCACTTTGAAGATGTTCATGCTGCATTTCCAGTCAAACCAAAATACGAAGTTGTAGAAATCTCATGAGAACTTCTTCTCAGGATATTTTCAAGCCAGTTTGGCAGACTCAGCAGGCTATGAGAGAATATTTATCTTCACAATAGCTAAACTATCTGTAGAGCACTCATATGAATTGAGTCTGTATGCCTTTCTGAAATTACTGGTCACCTTCAGTTGGTATATTGTTATGGCACAGTACACCACAGATTGACATGACAGTTAAGTTCAGAAATCTAAACCAGGTATAGATATTATATTTTTACTGGTATAAATGATTGGAAACCGGTCTATACCCATAACAGAACAGAAGTTCAGCACATATAAACTGGTATAAAATGGCAAAACCCAGTCTACGATTTGCCCCTTCCCCTCCCACATCCCCTCCAACCCCAAGGGCAAATGTGTGTTCTGTTCGCTACTAATTTAAACTATGCCGCTTACAGAAAACCACATAACTTAGATTGATTCTACCTTGGGCTTTTTGAATATCTGTACCTAGCCCTAGAGGTGAGCTCTTGTACAGAAATTCAAACAAAGTTTACAGTCTTCTCCAGGTGTTGTGCCCGCGGCCCCCCCCCCCCGCC
>NW_017729022.1:95855921-95865363 GCF_001723915.1 Gavialis gangeticus | reverse complement strand
GTAGGCAGGGGCAGTGTGTGTGTGTGTGCAGGCAGGGGCAGAGAGTGTGTGTGTGTTCGTAGGGCGAGTCCCACATGCACACCACACCATACACATGCACCCACACCCCCCGGGAAGCTGTAAGCTTATTAGAAATATAAACCCAAGACCTAACCTAGGTTTTGACTTATGTTACCTTGGAAAAGTTTTCAAGGTTGAATTCACTAACATTAGTGACACCTAACATTACCTGGATCTAATTCACACTGTTCATTTTACTGGTAACGGAGGGAGCGATTCAGTGGAAGTTATTACCCTTCTGTTACATAATAATTCAGTGCAACTAGAAGATCTGTTATTTAGGAGATAATTTTAGTTTGCCATTGAGGTTACAAGGCAATAAATGGCTCCTTTCTGCATCCTCAGAGTTTACCCAGCACATTTATGAGGCCATTTATTGCCCAGTATACTTAGAACCAAGTTAAATTATCACTACTGTATCAAATCTACATTTAAAAAAACATCCTTTTTATTCATGTCTTTCTTTTTCTTTTATTTCTCTTTCCCTCCCCCTACAGCTGCCAGATATGTTGAAGAGCTTATTTCCTCTGTGTTGCTTTTTCTGTTGAGTCAGAGCAAATCACACTAAAAGAGCAAAACATTTTGCATGTTAATTTTGCATGTTAATTGGTACTGGATTTTTTATTAGCTCCTTGATTGTAATTGGTCAAACTTTTGTAGGTTTTCTTTTTCCTTGGGGAATGAATGTGCTCTTGCTACAATCAGTTTTGTTAAAAGGATAATTAATTGCTGTAATGTATAAAGTGAAGTGCTTCACTTAAGTAAAATATGCTGTTTTAGATACCAACCAATTTACCAAATCCTATTTATATTTAAGACATACAAACTTAAGATTCCTTCATGTTGGCTGCAGTTAATGTGTTAGTTGTACTTTCTCTGAGCTAACACGAACATAGTGAACTGTACTGTAAACTTTTTAACTCATTGCCCAGGTCTAATGATAGAAGTTTGTTTTGTCTGTTTCTTTTGATATTTCATTGTATAATGCTGTCTTTTATATATATCATAGTTTCAATGACAGGAGTATACTTAGAATACCATGGCATTAGCTGTAATTTGGTATATCGTGTATACTGACTGTATCTGACAGTTATTTGTTTAGTATAACGAAATCTATAGCTGGTATCTTCACAGCTAGATAAGTTCCTAAACATGGAGTTTCCCACAAGAGGAAGAGTCTCCTTTCCCCTTCCAGCTTCTCCAGCATGTGGGAGACCCAGATTAAATTTACCAAGATGAAAACTCTCACTATCTGGCCATAGGGGTTTTGGCTCTTAATCCCTACTGTTGAAACTGTTTTCTTTTGCATGAAATAATTAAATGTACATTGAGCCAGAGACAAAGAGAGAGAGAGAAAAAAATGCACACTCATTAGTGTTAGAAAATGTCTATCAGCAGTCTCCTGTTAGAAGTCTCAGTTATTATGTTATGTGGAACAAGGACTGAAACCCAGATTTTCTCATTCCCAGCTAAGTGCCCTAATAACTAGGGTCATCTTTACATGTGCTCTAGGGGTGAGTGTGGGGGGGTGGTACTTTAATCTGAGCAGCTCTCAGGAGCCGCTCTAACTAAAACACCTACAGTATCTTGTGTATTCAGCATTCCACATTTCAAAATAGCAGGTGGGGCACTTTAACTAAAGCTTGTTCAACAAACTTTAGTTAAAGTGCCCCTGCTGCCATTTTGAAGCTCAGGCACAGTGAATACATGAGATGGTGAGGTTGCTGAAACAGGCTAATTAGCTCTCTCCAGCAGACTTGATTAGTCGAGTTTGATCAGATGCATTGTAATTACAGTGCATCGGACCAGGCATCTCACACATCTACAGGCATCCTGGGGTACTGAACCATTCTAACTTGTGTGCGCGCATTCTGTCTCTTCCCAGGCTCAATGACTGTTTATTTATTCAGTGCAAAGTGGAACAACTTCAGCAGGTACTGTTGAGAGAACATCACACAAAAATACACTCTAACCTGCTTGTTATAGTGTTTACATTAGAGATGTGGATTCAAATCCTCTTGGGGAATATATGTGGGTTCCACGTCCTGGATAATCATTTTAGCTACTGGGGATATAAGATGACACAGAGGTATTGGCACCATCTTTCCCTCTGACTGAGTTTTAAGTATGGCCTCTTCTGGTCAGCAGCCAAGCTCTGATTATGCTTACCACACTGAACCATGCATCTGAGATAAGCCCTCCAGGGTTCCATAAAATGGGCCTATACACCTAGCATCTCAGGAATGGCAGAATGTAGCCAGTCCTGGACATACTCAGAAGTAGTCATGTAGAGACCTCAAAAACTCTATTAATGGAAATTTGGAACCTATGACAGGAGTTTGTAAACTTTTTCATTGCACCTTCATTTGGAGTCTGATAATTTTGTGTAACCTTATATGCACAGGGCCTATTGTTTGTGCATTCACAGTTAACAGGGAGTGAGGGTTTACCATGCTTCAGCTGCTCAGTAGTAACTATCCATTTCCTTGATCACAGAACCATATGAAAGCAGGGCTGGAAGGGGCTTTCAGAGGTCACTAGCCCTGTTAGCTGGATTCTCTGATTCTTATTATAAAGTACCTCTTAATTGAGTTAGAGTGGGTGATGGTCCTGAGATTTACAAGATAGGAAGCTCTTTTCACAGCATTGGCAGCCAGCAAATACAGGAAACTCATTTGTAAAAGCAGGTCTTTTTTAAACTTTCCTATTTAGAGTAACACAACACACCATTTATAATTGCATATCAGGTAGTATAAAAAGTCAGGCACAAACTTTCAGCCTCTGCAGGCAACACACAGAAATCCTTTCTGTGAGGATCTGATGGTGAGGCATTTTGGTAGCACTTTTCTCACTTCCTATTTTGTCATTCATTGTTATAGATGTTTTCTGACACTCATTTCCTTGTGTGACTTTAGGTTAGTAGACCAATCTGCAAAGACAAATTTACTATGACAAGCACAGAATCACATATAGATGTGATTCAATTTTGAATATCATTAATACAGTACTAGAAAACATTTCTGTTTATCAATGTTTTCTCAGTCTATTAAATCAAAGTGCTCACAAAAATGGTTAGTGCAAAGTGTATGTGTGTAAAAGAGGAGAACAAATTTCACACTGAAGATGGTACGCTGACAAGTGTTACCTGTTATATTTCAGTAATGCCTCCCTACTAATATCAAATACATACTTCACAATGCACCTCATGAAATGTACACTGCTTTAATAACCATATTTCATTAGATTTGAGAAGGAGGCATGTGTTAGCAAAAAGTTATCTCATTAGATTACGTCAGTATATAACTATAATTTCAACTACAATTCAAGCTATAGAAAAATATAAATGGACAAATTCTGGTTCCTTGATGACTCATTAGAAGATTCATTTTGGTTATATCAATATTGTCAACACCTAGAGTGCGTGTCCATGAGTGCACACGTATGGTTTGCAGTGCCACAAACTTGTCTGTGTCACACCGACAATTTGCAGTGCAGTGCCTTTTTTACACAGAGAGATCTCAGTGTAAAAATACATATGCCAAAGAAAAGCAGGTTGCACATGACTGCACACACACAACTGCAGCATGTGTCACCTGAAATGAGCCTGGCCAGCCAGAGCCATGCTCTGTGAACCCAGATCACTGCCACTGCAGCTCCAGAAGGCCCCCAGAAGCCCAGGTAAGACTACTGGAGCCAGTCCACATGCTGGCACCAGCCTCTCCTACCCCACCCTGGGCAATTTGCCACATGCCAGAACACACGTGCAGGAGCACAAATATGTGCCACTGCTATTTGTCCCTGGGGAAAACACAGATTTCTGCTTATGAGGATGCACCCTATTGTCCCTCTTGGCACCCTGAGAATTCCCCAAAACTCCTTATTTGAAAACTGAAGTTGTTACATATCCTATAAAGGCAATTTTTTAGAAGTATAGTATAGGTGTTTGGAAACAGCCTGTAGTAGCTATTCAATAATAGTCTTGAACCTTTCACAACAGGTGTCTTCAATGTCTTTCCATAAAGAATCTTATAAAACTGCTAGAGAAGTTTAAAAAAAAGCTTTGTAAACATTTATTTTCTAACAGGGATGTTAAAAAGAAGCATATGGAGGGAAAGGGAATCCCAAATTTGGAAAGTTACTCTCAGCAGTACATATACATGTTAAAAGTTATGTTCTTGACTAGTGACAAAGATTAAGTTACTTTCATGCAGAGGAGAACATAACTTTTTAAAGCAATAACTGGGTACTGCTTTGATACTGGAGCAATCCTGTTTCTCAGTGCTTTGTTGTAATGACACATGCTACTTCTTAATCAACTGCCTCACCTTACACCCAGCAGAAGGAAAGACATTACAGGAGCCTCTGTTTTCTTTGTGTATGTCTCTTGGAGCATACTGAGTGGATGAACCCTGGGAGCAGATACTCAGAGGTTTTCGGTTTATGTACTAATAAGATAGATGAGGACAGGAGCTTTTGCAATGATTGAAAAATGGAACTGGGAAGCAAGACAAAGGAGCTGTTTGAGGAGTTCTGTGGGTTACATCCATATGCAGATATGGGCTGGGGAGTCTGTCCCATTAGGTGCTGTGCTGTTGACAGTGGGTATGTCTACATGAGACACTTTACTGTACAACATGCCAATTTGCCACACAGTAAAGCATCACCATCTATGTGAGTACGGCAATTAGGGTGCAGTAGACTAATTTACTATGCTGCCGGATAGTCCCATCAGATACAAGTGGTATCCAGTGTGCTTAAATGTGCATGTAGACAGTAGCTCAAATTGAGTCAAAGTGGGTGCACCCCCGTGAGTGGGAACATGCGTTTCCCTGGGGACATCTTGTGCCACTGCTACTTGTCCCCAGAGAATGCCTGCGCCACGCATACCCTGGCATGAGGCATTTTGCCCCGGGTGGGGTAAGGAAGGCTGGGGCCAGCAACTGAGCTGACCCCAGTAGCCTTACCTGGGGTCCTAAGGGCCTCCAGGAGCTGCAGCAGAGGTGGTCTTGAAGCTGGGAGCTTGGCCAGAAGCTGGAGCTTGGCTCTAGCTGGCCAGGCTCCAGTTTTGGGTGGTGCATGCTACTGCCATGTGTGCTGCCCTGGTTTTTTTAGGCGTGGAGGTTTTTTTACCCCAGGTTCTCCCCCTCCCTCACGGTGCAAAGTCGCAGTGCAGGGAATGCCTGCGTGCAGTGTTTACAGTGTGTGGTGCCACAGATGGGTCTGCAGCTCCACATACTACATTTGTGCTTGTCTGGACAAACACAGTGGGTGCGGCTACATGTGCAATTAATGTGACTGAGTATACTCCAGCTCATAGGCAATACGTAGGGGAGCACGGGGGGGGCACATGTGCCCCCCAAGACTGCTGGTGCCCAGGGCCCTGACAGCGAGTACTCTGGCTGATAGGGGGCACAGAAAGCATGAATGCCCCCCCCCTAAAATTGGCACTTCCACTGCTGCTGTGCTGCCAGCCCATTTGGCAACCGGCCACTGGGGGAACCCCCTTCCCTCCGGTCGCTGGCTGGCTGCTGGGGGACCTCTCCCACCTGGTCCTGCCCTGCTGGTGCCCCCCCCCCGATTTGGGAGGCACCAGTCACCCATGCTTCAGCTCAATTTGAGCCCGAGTAAGTTAATCCTTCTGGCACTGTCTACATGTGTGTTTAAGCATAGTAATGTACTGTTTTGCCACTTGTGTCTGATGGGACTATCCAGCAGCACTTTAATTAAGTCTACTGTGCCCTAATTGCTACACATGTCTAGACATTGATGCTTTACTGTGCAGAAAATTAATCTGCTGCACAGTAAAGCATCTTATGTAGACATGCCATTTACTTGTATATGTAGAAGTGCCCACTGAGAGCTAGTATCATGGTCCTTACCATGATAATAGAAGCAACTAATTTATTTATACTGGGCTGTTGACATATGTGATGTTCTACAGCTGGAAAAAACAAACAAACAAGCAAGGGCTTTGCTTTAATTCTATCACCAAACAGCTAGCAAAAGAACTTTACATTTCCAGAGAAGAAATCAAGCAGGGTATGACATAACTCTGTATGATGTCAGTCACCATTGCAATTTTTAAAAAGTGGGTGTGATGAAGAGACCGTATAATTGCATGAAAACTTCCTGTAGCCAACTGTGGCTGGGGTGGTTGCAATCCTGAACACAGGCATGAATTTTTTGTCATGTCTCTATACTCCATAATTAGATTTTCACTGCATCTGGCTGCATCTGACTGTCATAAGGCAATCACTTATAGCTCTTGTGTGTAATTCATTAGAACAATAATGAGTTTCACTGAACCAGGCCCCCCACTAGTGATGAACTCTCAGGGATTTATAGGATGAAAATTCATTTGAGAAGATGACAGACATAAAGACAGACTGCTACATGCACAAGTTCTGAGCTCACCTATGTATAAATAATAAATACATCTCAGGGAAATGGAAGATGTTGCAGGATTTAATAGATATATCTGCACATGGGTACTTTAGAAAAAAAGCTGTCTTAAAAATGGAATTTATCTTCAAATGCATTTGAATCTTCATTATTTTGTTATTTACCTATTGAATCATAGATTCTCTGAAACCTTTTAATCTGTAATTTGAAACCAGGCTATAAACTGTGACTATATTTTTGAGTATTTGCCCTGTGTGATTGGTTGCCTCTGTTTCACAGTATCATTTTTGCTGTCTGCTCAGATAACACAAAAGATTTTTCAAGATGGCTGCCAGGCATTTCTAGTGCATATACTTTAAAACACTGATTCCTTGAACAGCTTTCTCAACAAAAATCCACTTCCACAAAAATTTGCAGAAAGTAAGGAAGGAGAGAGTGTGAATGCTCCCAAAGCTAATTCACAGTTTATATTTGAACAAATATTTGAAGCACTCACCTGGCTCTAATACAAACTTGACATACATGATGGACAAGGTGCACCAAGCTTATGGTTTTATTGCATCACTAGTGAATTTTGTTCCTACATTTTATAAGACTGTAAGCAATTCTGATTAAGTAAACTGTATCAGAGTTTACATGGCATTGTGTTTTAGGAAGAATTGTTTCCCAGATATTTTTTAAAGATGCAGGGCCGTGTTCTAGTTCACCTACTTGACCTCTAAGTGGACTTTGGCTTTTGAGTCTAATTCTATTCCATCCTGGTCAAGTCCTGGAAAAATCCATTAATGTATCTGCATTCATAACATCATCTGATCCTTAAGACTGATCACAGAAAAGCAATGAGGAAAATAGGGATGCACCCACATTTTTGTGTCAAGTTCTTCAAAGACAAGAGTTCGGGTGGAATAAGACCACACTCAGGAACACATTCAGGCACCTAAGTCCACTTACGGGCCTAATAGG
The DNA here is from genome assembly GCF_001723915.1 of Gavialis gangeticus. Classification (NCBI taxonomy): domain Eukaryota; kingdom Metazoa; phylum Chordata; order Crocodylia; family Gavialidae; genus Gavialis; species Gavialis gangeticus. The sequence goes on along the minus strand of NW_017729022.1, from coordinate 95,857,938 downwards.
TGTAATAAACTTTGGCCCAAACTGTCTGTCATGCTGGTGAAAACCTGTTCGCTACAGCTCCTTGAAAATGTTATGGTTGTGTTGTTCCCAAAAGACCAAGGAGTTAAGCTTATAGAAGGATAATGCTTGTTTATTCAGAGAGTAGTACTTTGCCTACTGCTCTTCTGTTCCCTCTTGCAATCTCCCAGCAAATGTAACAACTTATACATAACACTGTTAAAGGTATCCACACAATTGTGACCATGCTGGTTTTGCAGAACAAAGTTTTGGCAAGAGTGTATTGATGGCATCACTGATAATCAGGGGTTAACTTAGACACTGACTTCAAGGCTCATTGCAAGCTACCTGCAATCTCTGCTAATCTCTCTGCACTCCACAGGTGATAATAACCATTTTTTCTCTTGCTCTTCCATTAATCAGGCTATTCTTTCTGTTGCACTTCTCTTTTCCATGGTTTGGTTTTATTTACATATGGAGTTTTACATAGGCTATTGTTCTTTCTGCTACTGAGCTCAAGTTGGGTCTGCTTCTTTTCCACAAATGAGGAAGGGAACCTTGTGCTTGAAAGCTTGTCTAAGGCATCTCCCAATTATATAGCTGGTCCAATAAAAGATATCATCCAGAAAAATCCTTGCCTCTTGTATCAAACCCATTAAGACTTTCAGTGGAAACCAGTCTGGCCAGCTTCTAAGCCAGGCTGCCTGTCTAATTTTCTGGCATCTCTCTTCCTCCCCTGGATCTATAGTATCCCCACAGCCTACCTGCTGGGTGCTGAATTTGGAGGCTCCCCAGCTGCTTGGAATCCCTTGTTCTTCTATACTGTCAGGTGGGCTGATGGGCTCCCCTTAGTGACTGGCTTCCCATCCGGTTGTCTTCTTGGCCTGCTTACATGTAGAGAGTGCTGCCTTGTTTGCAGAATCCATGAGAGTCTGGGTACAGGACACCTCAGGGAGCTGGGCTGCTGGACCTATCACTCAACAGATATCACAGAGTCAAGGGATCCAGAAGTGTATTTCTTTTCAGAGGGCACATCTACTCAAGATGCTTTAAGGTGCATTAGCCTAAATTCAAGGTGCATTAGGACACATGTCTATATGTGCATACACTTAATGCACTTTAAAAATGGCAAATTTAGACTATCCATGCCTAAATTTGATACCTGGAAATGCAGGCATCAAATTTAGGTGTGAATAATTCAAGCACATTGATGAACGTATAGAGATGTTAAAGCACATTAAACTGTGTGTGGATTGACTTGGGACTAACTTTAATCCCAAGTCAGTCCAGACACAGTGTTAATGTCCTTTAATTCTTGTATGTGTACACACCTGCTTAATGTGCATTAAACTTGCTTAATGCACATTAAGATAATGCACATTAAATTTAGGCACACTTAAATGCACGTGTAGACATACCCAGATTGTCCCAAAAGTGGGAAAGTGTTGTTGTTTCCCAAATGAAATATTAAAGAATTTTTTTTAAAAAAATCACATTTTTATTTTTTCATCAGGATTCCAGATGGATATATTTCCAAAATCTCAACATTTTTTAATTGGAAGGGAATTTCAATTGTTATCCACTTCTGCAGTTTATTTAGTCAGTGTAAGTTTGGAAAAAGATCAAGAGCTAAATATATAGTCTTATCCAGAACCTTCATTTTCACCTAAGGTATATGGTTGTGAAATCCTCAACAGATTCTCTGAAATAGCCTCACCATATTATAATGTGTTTATTTCTAATGAATGTAAATTGCCCATCATAGAACAGACCTACACTTAAATGAGTAGGAGGAACTTGCCCTCCTGCTGGCTGACACCAGCCCGGACATTGTGGGGATTACGGAGACTTGGTGGGACTCCAAGCATGATTGGGCGGTGAATGTTGAGGGCTATAGGCTGTACAGGAGGGACAGGATAGGAAAGAGAGGGGGAGGAGTGGCACTCTACATCAAGGAGGACTACACGTCCTCGCTAATTAGTAAGGAGTCAGGGGAGAAGCACTCTGAGGTGCTTTGGGT
>NW_017729022.1:95844635-95855394 GCF_001723915.1 Gavialis gangeticus | reverse complement strand
GATGATCTTCACCCTAGAGTCCTAAAGGAACTCGCTGGGGTCATTGCAAGTCCCTTGGCATGGCTTTATGAACACTCGTGGTGCTCTGGAGAGGTGCCGGAGGACTGGAAGAGGGCCAACGTGGTTCCCATCTTCAAAAAGGGGAGGAAAGAGGACCCAGGGAACTACAGGCCAGTCAGCCTTACCTCGATCCTGGGCAAGCTGTTCGAGAAAATTTGTTTGCCAGCTCTGTTTGGTGTAGCTGCAGATACTTTGGGAAAATGTCACAAGGCAGGAAACTAGGTGCTTTAAAAAGATGTTTCATTAAAAGGTTTTAACTGCTTATATTTCAAAAGATGAAAATGAGAACAGAAAAGTGATGTATAGCTGCACACAAAACAGAGGTTGAACATTAGCATTTCATTACTAGTGCTCCAGGAAAACAGGGTTAAAATAAATGCATTTCTAAATTTTTCATAGCCTATACAGTGGATGGATAGACACCTCTACAGCAAAATGTAAGAGTTCATAGAGCTATCTTCTTGACTTCTTGATTTGACATGATGTGTCTCAAAATATCTCCATAAGTATACCAAAGTTTATTTTCCTTGTAACAGTACTTAAAATTCCAAGATTTAGAAGTCAGTACTCCTATGGGACTAAGAATTCCTTTAAAATCCTGGGAATACACAGGTTTGAGAGCTGTTATGAAGTAATTACAATTATTTCAAAATAATCCATTTGCAGTAGCTTTAGATGAGGTTTTTTGTTTTAGTTTTTTTGAAAACGGAGGCTGCCTGCACTGCAAACCAAAATCTAGATAAAAAATATAACATTTTGAATGTGAAATTAGATGTAGGTAAATACTGTAAACTCAGGTCCTAAACCTCTTAATATATAGTTTCCTAGATTAGAGTCTGGAATGGATTTGATTCCTGTCCTATTTTCAGGTTTTGCATGCAGACTAGCAAAACAGACAGAGGAAGATGTTGAGGCAACATTTTTAATATTCATCTATAATGGGTATGAAGAAGAACTGATAAATCATGAAGGATTTCAGTATGCAGGATATATACTGGATATTTCATGATACCACTGTGGAACTCCAAAAAACTATAGAAAACTATCTAAAATAAAACTATTGCAATGAATCTGAGGCATTTCTTTAACAAACATTTTGACTAATGAAGATGAACTGATCATCAGGGATCCTGGTTTTCTCTGATTAAAAACCCAAAATCCATGATAAAAATTAAAGGCCCCCCACAGCCTCTCCCAGTGCTGCTGGTACCCTCACTCCCCACACAGCCTCAACAGCCCTCCTGATGCCCCTCACAACAGCCCCTCCAGACCCACAGACATGCAGATACAGACACTGACACCCACCCCAGCCAGGTAAGCGTGTGTGGGGGGAAGGGGCGGGGCAGGGCAGGCTGCACAGCTCCAAGCACGGCTCCACGGCAGCAAGTGGTTTTGTATGCAGCGGCTGTCACCACTGGCACAGGCAGCCCCGCAGGCAAGCGGCAGTGGCCACCTGTGCCATCGGTGACTGCTTCTGCCTCCACAACTTCCTGCTGCTGCCGTGGAGCCATGCTCGCAGTGGTGGGGATGGCTGCGTGCTTTCCAGCCACCACCACGCTGCCACTGCCACCCGGTGGCTGGCTGCCCAGCTCCAGGCATGGCTTCATGGTGGTAGAAGTGGGAGGTTTTGGAGGCAGTGGCCATCACTGCCATAACAGGCCTCCAGGTAAGCAGCAGCACCACGTGCAAGTCCAAGACCCCCCCCACCCCGCATCCCCATCCCTTACCGCAGCTGTAGAGCCGGCCATGGAGCTGTGCTCTGGCTGCATGCCAGCCTCCATCTCCCCCCCCCCGGGCAGCTGGCAGGGCAGCATGTGTGTGGACCACACTTGGCAGGCACCATCACACTGCGCCCTGCATCGCTTGCCCACAAAGCCCCCCACAGAGGGGCACCCCTGCCCTTACCCCCTGCTCCCAGCTGTGATGTGCCGCCTGGGGCCAGCAGCACCCCCCCCCCATTCCTCTGCCCCCAGCCATCTTCCCCAGCCCTGCCCCACAGCCCCACTTACCTTCATGCTCCAGGGGCGAAGGGCGAGCCTGAGCCTGAGCCCAGCCTTGGCTGCCTCAGAGGCTCAGACTCTGTCCTCTCCCTCCCCCTCCAGGCAGGGCTGGGGGTTTCCTGCCCTTCTGCAGGCTGGAGCTGTGCCAGCCTGCAAGAACTCTTTGCAAAAGCGGAGGATCTGCAAATTTCTCTGCTAAAAAGAGAAATATGTGTTTTCTCCGATAAAAACAGGGAATCTGTGATTTTCTCCATTTTTCCATGGGAAATGGAAAACCCAGATCCCTGTTGATCAGTGAGATTCATAACTGTCTAGGTGTAAGTGATCATAATTGATTTTTTTGTTTCATGTGGACAGAATATAGTGTTAAACTAGGTTATTTCTCATGCTTTGAATAGACTGATTTCCCATAGCTGAAAACAATCATGAGCAAAATTGAGTGGGAGGAAATATTTAAATGCAAGACTGTGAATGATAATTAGGGATTGTTTAACAATTTCTTAGATGCCAAAAACAAAACCCCCCAAAAATCCTATAACATGAAAGAGCCATTTTAAAGAAGGGAAGTGAAAAAAGCAACAACAATCACATTAATATAACAAATGGTGAAAAAGATAACTGATAGCAACTAGTGCAAATCAGTCATGAGGAACTGAAAACAGTTAATGAGAAAAGCAAAAGATATTGAAAAAAGTCTATGGCAGCAGTATAAGGCTAATAAGTATTCTTTAAATATCAAGAACAAATGCAATCCTAGCAATGGTATAGGCCCAATAATAGATGAAGGGAGATTAAATTATTAGCAGGATTTCTTTGTTTAAAAATAATAAATTCTCTGATGCCCCCCCTGCCCAAATGTTCCGATTAAAAAACCTAAAGTCCACACGTTTCTTCAATTAAAATGAAACATCACTATGTGCATATGTGTGTGTGTGTGTGTGTGTATGTATGTATATATGTATCAATTGAATGCAATGTTTTATTGATATATTTACAATTTTAAAGCAGTTTGGAAGCCTACCAGTGCCTCAATAATTATAACAAAAAAATTCTAAGTACCTATATATTTTGGCATTAAATGTTGGTTGTTTTGTCATAGAAAATCAGAGCTTCCCTCTGCCCCCTTCACTCACCAGCACATGGGTCCAGCTGTGGGTCCACCCACCCACTCTGCTGCTTTGAGGTGCAGAGCATTCCTGACATGCCAGTATCCTGTCCCTGCCCATGCCATTACCCTTCACTCCCAAGTCACAGCTCCCCACCCAGTCCTGCTGGTGCCCCTCACTCCTGACCCATAGTCCCCCCACTGGTGCCCCTCACTCCTGACCCACAGCCCCCAGGCCCTGCCAGTGCCCTTCACTTCCAACCCACAGCCCCCAACTTTGCTGGTGCCCCTCACTTCTGACCTGTAGTAACCCACCCCAGTCCTGCTGGTGCCCCTCTTGAAGGCCATACCTCACTTCTCTACCTGCTCCAACCCTGCCTGTGCTGGGAATGGAGGAAAACTCTGTGGGAGTTGTGCCTTAGCAAGGACAGGGTCCACATTGCCTGGCCACCTTGGAGGACCACGTGGGTGGCACTGTTGTTCATCACTGCCCCCTGCCACTCACCAGTGAAGCCATCTGCTTACAGACATGGATAAAAACCAAAACAGCACTTTACTTTTGGCTTGGCATGCCCCATGCAGAGTCCAGTGCATAGCCAGAAGAGGCAGTGCATTAGTTTGACCTGGCTTACCTAACTGTATAGATCAGGTGCTTGAGTGGGGCTTTTGGGTATTTTTATCTAATAGCTGATTGAATCAGCTTTCCATAAAAGTGCCAAAAAGCCCTACCGAAGTGCCCAATCTATACAGACGCTGGGGAGCTGGGTCCAATTAACACGCTGTTGCTTATGGTAAAACACCATTTTTTTTTTACCCCTACATCTGTGAGCTGTGCAATAACAAAAATTTTAAAAATGGAGATGGGGGTGAGGGCAGGACAAAGCAAGCTGGCTGGTGAGGATGTGGGAGTGCCTGGCAGCTGCAGGAAGCAGGGAGAGCATTTACTGAGCACACGTGTGTATGGGCCTCGGAGGAGTCTACCAAAGTTCAGCCCAAGCCCCTGGCTTGTGGACAGGGAGAGTGGATGTGGTACACTCCATGGCACAGGGTGGCTCAGTCCATAGCCCCTGGCTGCCAAGAGGGAAAGCTCCACACCAGCACACCTTCCTGCTCCCATTCGGAGTACATGTTCACCTGCCAACATGTCACCCCCTGCCTCCAGTTGTCTTCTCCTGCTCCCCCCAACCCAAGCAGCTCCTTGCAGGCTAAAAGGCTGCCAGCCTGCAAGGGGAAACCCACGGTTTCCTGTTTTTCTCTTTCAAAGGAGAAAATCTGTGCTTTTCTCCTTTAAAGGAGAAAGTCCACATTCTTCCATGGTGAATGAAAAACCTGGATCTCTGATTATCAATCATGATATATAACATAGTTTAATTCCATAAATTTTTCTCTTCTGTTTTTGGAGTGAAACAGGATGATGATATGTTAATATCTTACTGTAAAACGGAATATATTTTCAGTAACAAGGAAAGATATCCAACAGCAAATATTAAAGTTACATACTCTAAACCTGCATGTCCAGAAATTTCTTCTTTTCAGATTATTAAAAGAGTTGGCCAAGGAGTTTTCTGAACCACTTTTATTTACAAGTGAAAAATCCTAGAACAATGAAGAAGCTCAGAGCACAGAAGTAAAATGGTATGACAAGCGTTACTATAGCCCAATTAACTTGATACTCATCTAAGGCAAAATTGTGGAAAGACTCACATGAATGCAATCAGTATACATTTAAGGATAGCGGCTTACTTGATGCTAATCAACATGGACCTATGGAAAATAGGGCTTGTCAAACTTAATGTTATTTTCTAATGAGATCACAAATTTGGATAATAATAGTAACTTTGTTAATACAATATACTTAGATTTCCAGAAGGCACATGATTTTCCTTTTTAAAAAGTAATGCTGAAAAAGCAATGTAACTCTCATAAATGAAATGTCTAAAATGTCTATTAAAAAAGTTATTTGTAAATGAGACTTATTGTTCAAAAACAGTGTTTTTTATTGCATCCTGTAATGATTCAATATCTTTGTCAGTGATCTAGAAGAAAATAAAATCTTACTAGTGGCAACATTTGTATATGGCACAAAACTGAGTGGAGTTGTAATAAGTGTGATGGAGAAAATCAAAGAGATCTGGACTGATTGCTATGATAACCTTGTTTGGATAGTATACATTTTAAGATAGCTAACTGCATAATGATATATCCAAGCACAGAGAATGTGGACCAGGCTTCCAAGATGGAGACTATGCCCTGAATGCCATGACAGTAAAAATGTTTTAGGAATAAGAATTGAACATGACTTCCTACTGCCATCCAAACTGAAGGTTGTGCTGTCTTTGGATATGTAAGTAGGGAATTACCAAGTAGATCTAGGGGGTTATCATTGTTAGTGGGACCGTTGGCAGAACACTATGTCCAGTTTCATGAGAGGAATATTGAAAAGTTGAAAATGGTTCAGAAACAGGCTATCAGAATGATCTGAGCTGTGGGAAGTATGGCTTAAAGTGAGGGGCTTGAGAAATCTAATCTATTAAGTTTATCCAGGGACAGGTAATGAGGGTCTTTGATCACAGTCTTGAAGAACCAATATAAGGAAGAGTTTTCTTATAGTAGCTGGATCTTCAGTCCAGCCAAAAAAAACAAAGGGGTTAGAGCTGAAGGTTGGAAACTGAAGCTGAATAAAATCAAACTGAAAATAAGAAGCGTGTTTTAAAGGTGAGGCTATTTAAACACTGGAACAATGTATCTCAGGATGTGTTGAATTCTCTGTCATTTAGAGTATTTAAATCAAGACTGAATGTCTCTCTCTAAAAGTTATGCTGTGGCTAAGACAGAAGTTATGAGCTTGATGCAGGTTTACTGGGTGAACTCCTGTGGTCTGTGTGATGCCATACATCATATTGATCTACTTTCGCCTTTAAATCTATGAAGCTCTGAATAACTTACCTTGCAAGACTTTGGTATCTTGTTTCAAAATCTTATGAGATCTGGGGAAAAAATTGAGCTTTTAGTGCCCTTACCTCCTAATCTGAAACCTAACACTGTTTTGGTTCCAACTACAGCTCCTTGCCTAAACTTCACATTCCTCAGCTCATTTACAGCTAAAATGATGAAAGCCACGAAGTGTACTTCATCCCCTATTATCATAATTAAGAAATGCGCAATCAGTAATCCATTTTCAGTGAACAACAACAATGGTGTTGTTGGTCCTACAAATGTATGGACAATGCTACACATTCTTTTATAATGGTAATTGGTTCTTTTTCTATGTACTATCTACATCTATCTATATATCTTTTGCATGCAAGCCCCGTAACGAACAAGCATGACTTCCATGGACAGCTGCACTCTGATAGAACAATGAACCTGTCAACCAGTAGTAGCACATTTGTCAGAGCAGGAGGCAAAAGAGAAACTGGGCACTGAAGAAGAATGAACAGAGGCATAACCACATACCAAGTAAAACAAACACCTTTTTTATTTTTACTAGGCTTTCCCATAATGGATCCTCAGCAAATCTTCTCATACAGGTTCCCTTTGGGAAGCTTGACTGGAATCAGACTTAAGCATGGGTTTGAGTGGTAAAATTAAATGTGGTAAAATTAGGTGTATGCGTACATACTTTCCTGTATTTAGACACTAGAGTGGGCTCAGGTCTTGAATTGGATCATCCCTCAGGAAGTAGGGGAGGGGAAAATCTACCTTTCAGGGTACTGCTGCACATTCAGAGAGCTATGGCACCTTCTAATGCAAGCCCCATTATTTTGAAGAAATTCAAAAGCAGCTATAGATCCACACTGTGTAGCTTAGGACCCAGTAATCTATTTATTGAAGAAGACTTGACTTTTCTTAGAAAAGTCAGGAAATGAGTGGAGTAGTAAAAAACTTTTTTGCACTTAAATCACATAGCTGTTTTGAAACCAAAGACAGGAGAACTAAAGCTCCATTTTAGGAATTAGTTCTTTAATTTTCATGTCAAATAGACCTTTTGATGATGTTCAGAGAGCTTTTAAGCTATCTTATTTTCCTTTCAGGTTAGTATTAGTTTTGCCTAGTGGTCACCTTTCTAAGCTATTGCACTTCACATTTAAATGTGAGCATAAAGATCATTACATTAAAATTGGCACGCATCAGGGTTCCCTGATAGTCTACCACCAGTTGAGATTTTAGGGATTTTGAGCCATTCAGGAGTTGAGAAGAAACCCAAAGAAATCATTATATCTGGTTGAAGATAACTGATTTTTCCACAGGAAAGGTAAATGAAACGTATGTATTTTGCATAATGAAACAGATGACAAACTGGGCAAGCTGATCTATTAATGAGTCTCCTGTAAAGCTAGAATTCATGGAAGCAGGGAGTGAGCAAAGAGAAGAGAAAATCACTCTGATCTTAAAATTTTAACAACCAATTTTAATCAAACCCTCTTCTGAGATATGTGAATTATTTAATTCTCTCTAAGGTGAGTGCAATTTGAATTAAAAAGGCATTGTAAGGTTAAAATATAAACTTTATTTTAAGCAACTTATTCTGACATAAAACACATTATTGTTGGGAGGAAAACTTATCCATGAGGTGTTAAAACTAATCTAATTTATAGATGGTACTTTGCAACAGTAAGAGAATGAACTGTGAAGCTGTGAGTCTGATTGATCTGGTTACACATAATGATTCCAAGCCTCTTCCTTAGACTGTTTATTTTTTCCTTAATGGTTTTTAGCCAGTACCTTTCCTCCCATTAACTTTGCTGAAAGATATATATTGGAACTGATCCGAATCCCACTGAAGTCACTGGAAGTCTTTCCCTGCAGTAATTTAGGGCTCAGTCTTAGAGGGGGCTGAGTGCCATTGCTGAAGTGTTTTTGGGGTCAGAGGGATTTGATCATAGGTTTCACCTCTTAGGGCTCCAGAATGTAATTTAATATATAGTTATTGAACTAGCATCTGGTAGTGGGTATTTTTCAACAGATGCATAATGGTGCAGTGTATAGCTTTTAAGCATCAAAAGAGCATAAGAAATGCTGTAGTGGGTCAGACCAGTGGTCCATCTATCTAACCTGGTATCTTGTCTCTGACAGTGGCAATAGTGGTTACTTAATACACGGTTGATTTTTTTAAACAATAAAATCTTGTTAGATTATAAATAATGAAGCTTATTAAAATTATTACTGCCCTACCAGCACAGTATATCTGGTTGCTATGAATCTATAAAGCTCTTTGAATCTAGACAAAGAGAATAAAGGTATAAGAAGCAGTTCCTGGGGGGCAAAAGTAACTGTTGCTGCTGGCAGCAGCTGCCCTGTTACACCTCTGATGCACACACTCTGGTATTATTCAGGGTTAAATATGCTAGATACATTTACACTTCTAGTATCCATCTGTTTTGTCCATCCAGTCTATATCTGCTTTCTGTAGCATACCATGGACACCTACACACCAATGGCACTTCCTACAGATCTTTCATGATTAATGAAACAATATTAATTGCCCAGTTTTTAGCTCAAGTGCCAAAATGGTTATGATTTCATGTTTAGCTGTCTAAAAAGACAGCCTGTTTCTCAGGAGGTCTGAACACCACAAATTCCATTGCTCTCAGCTGAAATTGGAAGTCTCTGCACTTGCTGTCAGCCCAGTCAGGAGAAAACAAAGTCAGGAACCCAGCCAGTAGAATTTTTCCTCCAGCAGTTTAGGGGGTACGTTAGGATAGATATTTTGTATAACAAAGTAGGAGATGAAGGGACGTTTCTGTAGTAATAAGTCCAATTCTGCTGGAAGTCACATCTGTATAGTTATATGCCAGAGGCTTCCATTACAGTACTTACCAACTGAGAGAAGAACCATATGGTTTATTCCTTCCAAGGAGAAAGAAAAATAGTGATTGAAATGGTGTAATATCTTCCCACTTGAACTTGAAAACACCTCCTAATTTGGAACACTAACACAATGTAATGCTGTGTTTCCCAAACTTTGATACCTGGGGCGCACTGTTTCTGGATTAAAACTGGCATCTGGTCCATGGGCCTGAACCAATTGTGTGGAGCTGGTACAACTGAGGCCCGATCCTGTTGCATGGGGCTGGTGCATCCAGGGCCTGATCCAGCCATATGGAGGTAGCTTGGTGAGGGCCCTATCCAGTTGTGTGGAGCTGGCTTGGTTGGGGCTTCATCTGGCTCATTTTTCATGGTATACTTCTGTCACTCTTGTGTTGCAAACTTTGGGAATCACTGGTGTAATGAGGGAGAGGGAGAGGGGGATGGGAGGGGATCGGTTATACATCTGTGTGTCAAATATTTTGAGCAGGCAGAAAGGAAAAATGAGATGCAAAAATAAAACAAAGGGATCTTGGCTCACTTCTAATTCTCATAGTAGCTTGCAAACAAACCAATAATTCAAAATCTGAAACAGAGGCACAAAGAAGGTTAAATAAATATATCCCCACACCTCCAATCATACAGCCCTACAGAAAAAAGAGGAAATGCTGCAGTGGGGTTTGGCAGGTCTAGAGGGTGGAAAATTGGTGAAATCAGAGGCTGGCGGGTCTGTGGGAAGAGTGGATGCATTGGTGGAGGGAGCAGAGGTGTTAAAAATCTGGTGGTGGGAAGGTTGGGGGGGGGGGTATTAAAAATAGCCCAGTCAGGATGGCGGGGGGAGGCAGGGTAGGAAAAGAAACTAGGCTTCCCCAGCCCTGGGGTTGTGCTCTGAATGCATGCAGACGTCCAGTAGATTGAGCTAACCGATTCCTGATCTAACTTAGGTCAACTCCTCAGGTAAACAAATTTAGATTGGGCCTGCCATATTTTGCCTGATTTAACCTCCCCAAATATCTACATAGATGGGCACTTAGATCCACCTAACCCTAGTTTAGTTACTCTAAATGGAACATGCCTTAAGAGGTTGCTGCCTCAGGGCCTTTCCAGACAGGCTTTTGCCCCTTCACTGAACATCTCTCAGCTAGCCTCAGTAGTATGTGGTCTGTAAATCTGCTGGACTTTGCTCTCTGGAGCACCTCCCAGCCTGTCCCAGTCATATGCAGTATATCATCACACAAAGTAAACAAACAAAAAAATTATTGCATTGGACCCTGGGATAGGTCTCCTGCAGCCTCAGCCTTTCTTTCCCAGGCTTGTCCTCTTCCTAACCCAGAGGTCTCCTGCCCCTGGTGCTTCTCCTCCATAGTTTCATAATTACATAGCTGGTAGGGTCAGAAGGGACCTAAGCAGATCATCTAGTCCGACCCCCTGCCATGGGCAGAAAAGGATGCTGGGGTCAAGTGACCCCCAGCTAGGTGACTGTCTAGCCTCCTTTTGAAGACCCCCAGGGTTCAGGTGAGCACCACTTCCCTTGAAGTTGGTTCCAGCTCCTAGCCACCCTGACAGTGAAGTAGTGCCTCATGATATCTAGCCTGAATCTACTCTGTCAACTTATGGCTGTTGTTCCTTGTTACCCCCAGTAGTGCTTGGGGGAACAGGGACTCTCCCATTGCCTGCTGGTCCCCTTTGGCAAGTTTATAGGTGTCCACCAGATCCCCTCTCAGACTTCTCTTGTGGAGGCTGAACAGGTTCAGGTCCCATAGCCTCTGCTCATAGGGCCTGCCTT
>NW_017729022.1:95837310-95839635 GCF_001723915.1 Gavialis gangeticus | reverse complement strand
CCTCTCAGACTTCTCTTGTGGAGGCTGAACAGGTTTAGGTCCCATAGCCTCTCCTCGTAGGGTCTGCCTTGCTGCCCCTTGATTATGTGAGTGGCCCTCCTCTGGACCCTCTTGATGCTGTCCACATCCCTCCTGAAGTGTGGCACCCTGAACTGGACACAGTACTCCAACTGTGGCCTGACCAATGTCACATAGAGGGGGAGGATCACCTCCTTGGACCTGCTCATGATGCATCTGTGGATGCATGGCAAAGTGTGGTTAGCCTTCCTGACTGCATCCCCACACTGTCGGCCCATGTTCATCTTGGAATCAATAGTGACTCCAAGATTCTTTTCTGCCTCTGTGCTGATGAGAAGGGAGTTCCCCAGCCTGTAGGTATGCTGCTGGTTCTCCCTCCCCAGGTGCAACACCTTGCACTTTTCCATATTGAAACCCAACCTATTCTCATCCGCCCACCTCTGTAACCTTTTGAGATCTAGTTGTAGCCTGTCCCTCTCTTCTAGCGTGCTCACTTCTCCCCACATCTTAGTGTCCTCTGCAAACTTGAACAAGGTGCTTTTCACCCCCTTGTCCAACCTCTTTGCAATTTCCTTCAAGTGATGGAGCTTCTAAACTCCTATTATGCACAGAAAATCAAATTGTATTTGATGATTTTTGGAGCAAATTTTATGTCTGTAAACACACATACACACAAACATCCTAATTAGAGCATTATTATCTTTTGAATTATCATGCAAATTGAATTTCAAATTGGTCTGAGCCTCCAGCATGGCTGCATTTTAAATAAAACATCTTTACTTGCAGTTTCACATTTTAATATGACTTATGCTTTGTGTGTGTTGAATTCTGCACAGGGAGACTTTTTCACTAAAGGGTAAAAAGCAATAAATTTTACAGTGATTCCGGCATTAAAGACAAATGTATTAGAGGTCATTCTTAATCCATATATTGTCATTGTTTGTTCATGGGGGTAAGATAATTCTTAAAATTTGGAGAGAAATTTTCCATTAGGGCTTAATGAAGCAGCTCAGGACATAAAAGCTTGACATCTTACAGCACTCTGGGAAAGTGGAATTTAAGTTATTACAGAAACACAGAGAGGTCTGGGGGGCTTCTGTCACAATGACTTGGTGTCATCGAAGGTAAAATGGAAAGCAATTGTCCAGGGGAAGGACAAAAGAAATGAAACTCTAGTTACCAATCTATACTATTTACCCAAAGAGCTAACATTAATAGAAACAGCAGATAAGCTGGCTCAGTCCAGCTTTTGAACCTCAGTGGGAGTAATTTTATTTTTTAAAGTTGGGGCTTTCTTTTTTCCCCCTCTTTCTTCTTCCTTTAGATCTTGATATTTTGTTTTTATGGTTGCAGAAAAATAATATTATAAAAATCTTCAGCAATCTTTCCCAGTCTACAGGGAATTGCACACGGTTCACAGACGAAGAAGCTATATACAACATTGTTGCTGAATTGCACCAAAATTAATTAATTAAATAAATGAAATGAAATAAATAAGGAGGAACTTGCCATGAGGTTTCTCAAGCACAGACCTTGAAGCTAGGCAATGCCTTTGAAGTTATACTTTTATTTTTTTATTATTATTATTATTCAATGCTTATGCGGTCATGTTCTTAGTCCATGACCTGTGCACAGTCTCCTGAGGATGTCAGAGATCTAAGAACCATTGTTGTGAATGTGTTCATTAAGTATGAAGAAAAGGAGACTGATCTAAACGCAACAGCATGTCAAACCTCTTCAGATTCTGTTGTTGTTAAGGGTAGAGTAAAAAACAATCCAGAACCAATAAATTCCCATGCTGTAGTTTTACACAGTAAAATTAGATATCTCTGCTAAATTAGTTTGTTGAAAAGTTCAGAAACTGGCTGTATTATTTTGGAAATATATACAGGTTTCCCTCACTTTATGTGGGTTCTATATGTGCAAATTCACTCTTATGCAATGACCCTTTTATACCAAAAATTCATTATATGCGAGGTAAATTCATTTTTATGTGATCGGTGTGGTGGAAGCCTACAGTCAGCTGCTTTGTGTGGTGCATTGTGGGAGTGACACGCACCAAAATATAGTCTCCTGTGTGCATCTATGCTCCTAGCTAGTTGTTTGCAAGATATATTTCTGTAGTTGCCATCTGCATTATGATAGTGCCCTGTAGGACTGTGTGAAGCTTCAGGTGCTGATTTGATTCGGAGATTTGGCCCGATTCAGCGGCCGAATCTCTGAATCCGAATCGAATTGGGAGACCAATAAAAAGGTCTGAAACAATTTGAAGACTCCAAATTGATTTGGAAAAGATTTGGAGAAAGA
>NW_017729022.1:95835773-95836986 GCF_001723915.1 Gavialis gangeticus | reverse complement strand
AAAAAAAGCCCTGTACTTACTAGCTCCTGCCAGGCCGGGGGGGGGGATGATCCCCACTACCCCCCACTGCCCCATCCTGCGTGGGGGGGCTCTGCCACAAGCCCCCATCCCCTGCCCACTGTCTCAGCCCTGTCAATGGCTGCCCTGCCTGGCCCCAGTGTCCTGGTGTTTTAAAAAAAATAATAAGCCCTGCACTCACCGGCTTTAGCAGCAGGTGTCAGGGCTTCTGGGAGCTCGTGACAGAGCCTCCCTCATGCAGTGCAGGGCACTGGAGGGCAGCGGGGATTGCTCCCCCCACCTGGCAGGAGGTGGTGAGTGCAGGGATTTTGTATTTTTTTAAGAGCCGGGATCTGGGGCCTGGTAAGGCAGCCATTGACCTGGCTGGGAGCGTGGGCAGGGGATAGGGCCTGTCCAATTCAGAGATACAGCTGATTCAGCAGCAGCAGAATCTCTGAATTAGATTCAGCCAAATCGATTTGGGACAGTGATTCAAATCACTGAATCAAATCAGTGTCTTCCAAACTGGCTGAATCTGAAGCAAATACTAGCTGCTTTGCATAGGTCCACTTATTTTTTTTATTATTGATATTCTCCCACGCTCATTGGCTGCAGCAGCAGCCCTCAGGGCTTCTGGGGGCTTGCGGCAGATCCTCCCACACAGCGTGGGGCAGTGGGAATTGCTCCCCTGCCTGGCAGGAGCCAGTGAGTGGGGGGCTTTTTTTTTTTTAAAGTTCTGGGACACTGGGGCCATGTGGAATGGCCATTGATGGGGCTGGGAAAGCAGGCAGAGGACGAGGCCTGTTTGATTTGGAGATTCAGCCGATTCGGTGGCAGCTGAATCTCTGAACCAGATTCAGCTGAATTGATTTGAGACAGTGATTCGAATGACTGAATGAAATCACTGTCCCCTAAATCAGGTGAATCTAAATCCGAAGCGAATACTAGCCACTTCACAAAGGCCTAGTGCCCTGTGCTTGGGTGTACTGTCTGCTTTTGGCGAGTACCAAAATTGTCTCATAGAAGTGGTAGAAATGGGTCTGGGGGTCAGTACAGTCAAAGTCTTGGAACATATCCCTATTTGTTACATTGTAAAGTGGGTTCCCCTTTATGCAAATCTGAGTTATGTGCTGTTTTCCAGGAGTGCATGTACAGCATAAAGTGAGGAAAACCTGTGTGTGTGTGTGTGTGTGTGTGTGTGTGTGTGTGTGTGTGT
>NW_017729022.1:95829884-95830773 GCF_001723915.1 Gavialis gangeticus | reverse complement strand
GTCATGTTCTTAGTCCATGACCTGTGCACAGTCTCCTGAGGATGTCAGAGATCTAAGAACCATTGTTGTGAATGTGTTCATTAAGTATGAAGAAAAGGAGACTGATCTAAACGCAACAGCATGTCAAACCTCTTCAGATTCTGTTGTTGTTAAGGGTAGAGTAAAAAACAATCCAGAACCAATAAATTCCCATGCTGTAGTTTTACACAGTAAAATTAGATATCTCTGCTAAATTAGTTTGTTGAAAAGTTCAGAAACTGGCTGTATTATTTTGGAAATATATACAGGTTTCCCTCACTTTATGTGGGTTCTATATGTGCAAATTCACTCTTATGCAATGACCCTTTTATACCAAAAATTCATTATATGCGAGGTAAATTCATTTTTATGTGATCGGTGTGGTGGAAGCCTACAGTCAGCTGCTTTGTGTGGTGCATTGTGGGAGTGACACGCACCAAAATATAGTCTCCTGTGTGCATCTATGCTCCTAGCTAGTTGTTTGCAAGATATATTTCTGTAGTTGCCATCTGCATTATGATAGTGCCCTGTAGGACTGTGTGAAGCTTCAGGTGCTGATTTGATTCGGAGATTTGGCCCGATTCAGCGGCCGAATCTCTGAATCCGAATCGAATTGGGAGACCAATAAAAAGGTCTGAAACAATTTGAAGACTCCAAATTGATTTGGAAAAGATTTGGAGAAAGATTTAGAGATTTGACAATTTGAGCAGTCCCTGCTTGCCGCTGCAGGGAGCTGGACCTGGGCTCCATGCCAGTAAGTAGGAGGTGGGGTGGGAGGGCTAGAGGAGGGTTGAAGGCGACCATGGAGGGACCTCCACCAGGCCCCATTCCCTGCCTACTCCTGCACCCCCCCTGAGCACCCCCCAACCCC
>NW_017729022.1:95820060-95828831 GCF_001723915.1 Gavialis gangeticus | reverse complement strand
AAGCGAATACTAGCCACTTCACAAAGGCCTAGTGCCCTGTGCTTGGGTGTACTGTCTGCTTTTGGCGAGTACCAAAATTGTCTCATAGAAGTGGTAGAAATGGGTCTGGGGGTCAGTACAGTCAAAGTCTTGGAACATATCCCTATTTGTTACATTGTAAAGTGGGTTCCCCTTTATGCAAATCTGAGTTATGTGCTGTTTTCCAGGAGTGCATGTACAGCATAAAGTGAGGAAAACCTGTGTGTGTGTGTGTGTGTGTGTGTGTGTGTGTGTGTGTGTGTGTATATTTATATATATATATGTACGTATGTATGTATGCAAAATATTTTCATCATAGACCCACTCTGCTGTAGCAGAAATCATTTTCAAATATCCATTGGTTTCCATACAAGATGCATCAAGCCCAATTATACTTCAGATTTTGATGGCGTTTTCCAAATTAAAAAGTACATGATTCTCTTTCTAGATAGAGTCCCTTGATATTAATATCCAGGATGCTATTGCTGTTTCTGCTTATTTACTAGTACATTAGGGCCTAGATAGCCCAACCATGTTTTCCATATTGGGCTGGGTACTGTATAAAAAAAATAAGGTTCAACCTGTGCCTCAAAAGTCTGACAATCTAAACCAGTAGTCCTCAGTCTTTTGGCCCCATGGGCCAGGTGAGTGGCTCAGGGCCTGTACATGGGCCAGATAAGTCCCTGGGGGCTGGCATTGCTCACTTCCTGTCCTGTGCACCTGGATTGGGTTTCAGGGGCCTGGTGCCACCTCCTCGCATTGGGATTTGGACCTGGACACTCAACGCTACCCCCTCCTGTAAACTGGGATTGGACCCCAAGGGCCCAACACTGTCCCCTCCCACCAGGAGTGCATTCCTGAGGCCCAAAACCACCCCTTCTTGTCCCTGCATGCTGGGATTGGGTCACGGGGACCCTTCACTGCCCCACCCCACCCCACCCATGATGCACTGGGATTAGGTTTTAAGGGCCCAGCACTGCCCCATTCTGGCTCTCCACAGTGGGATTGAGCCCTGAAGCCTGGTGCCACCCCCATCTCTCCATGCATGTTGGTATTGGATGCTGGATCCAGCCTGGGGCTTCTCAGGGGTCTGGAGATTTGGGAACAGGAAAGTAGTAGCACTGCTCCCCCACTACCAGATTTCCAGACCCATGGGGAGCTATGAGGGCCATATGACATGGTACTCCGATCCAGATCTGGCCTGTGGGCCACAGGTTCATCACCCCTGATCTAAACAGATGTGAGAGACAGTGTATGATTATCTGAATTTTCCATCTGCAAATATCAAATACAGAGAAACCAAGGTTCACCCTGCAATGGAATTTGCAAGATTCTCAAAGGCCCTAATGTATTATAAGTAATATACAGAAATAGCAGTTATAACCATGGATGCTCATTTATTTTAATAGGCATTTGGCACCTAAAGATCTTTGAGGATCTGGGCGTAAGGGTGACAGTGATTGAAATAGTGATCACTGCTCCCACTACTTTGCTCAGTGATCCTCATCCCTATCCCATTTTCCAAGCAGAATGGCTCCTGTGTCTCAGAACACTTTCTTTTACCCAATTAAGGAAAATTAATCTCAGGTTTGTCTTATGTTTAGACTAAGTGATATGCACATAATCACTAAATAGTATCTATCTATGGGCTGGCTTGCTGGATCTTCACTCTTTCCTATATACCAATTTCTTAAGCTGTTAAATTTTTTTAGCCCAATTACGCAAAGTAAACAAATGAAGAGGAAGTGTGGGGCGTCAGTATGATTCATTTGAACAGAAGGTAGGAAACATTAGTATCGATGCATTCCAGGACTTGCTAGCAAAGCACAACTAAATTTAGCAGCCAGTGATATTGATTTGATTAAAAATGGTTTAAGACTTGTAAATGTCACTGGAACTTAGCAAAATGAACATTATTAAATCCTTCTGGTGATGGGGAAAACTAACAAAGGGATTTGCAGTGGTTTCTGTAATTAATTGCTCTGTCATGATTTATATTAACTTACAGTACAACTCCATTAGCTCAGACCTGTCATCTCTGTTCAAGGAACCACCAAGTAATCACTACCACATTAAAGAATAAATTAGTTTTTGGCTTGGAGCCTAGTTGTAGAATGTTTCATTTGTGTCTGCTGTAGACATATGTACCTAATAAAGTTGGGAAGAATGAGATAAAGTACATATATATCAATGTCAGCTGACTGTGTTTTAGAGACAATATGATGAGCATTGTTCATTAGGACTAATGAATCACTTAATTTCAATTGCTTTTCCTCCTCCTTTGGTGGAAGCCTTCAGGTGAACTATGAAGTAGAAGATGACTTAAAAATAGGTAGATCTCCAGAGATCTCTCCCCTTTTTCATTCTGTGGCCTGTGGTTGTAGTAATAACTTCATATGGTTTTTGTTAACACTTCATTACCCTGGACTTGGATAAATTATCCTCTTGCTTCTTCCCCACTTGCAGACACATGGGTGAAGCCAAGGTCTTAGCTACTACTTATAGCAGATTATGAGATTTGTAAGGTTCTATCAAATCATCTCTGACTTTGATAATCTGAAGATGTTTTAAGTGGTTTTTCCTTTGGTGTGTTGCAGCTTGCTCAAGAAATGTTTTACATTTCTACATCCACTGTAATGGCCTTAGGAGTCTGGATGCTTTTCCTGATTTTAACAGATTTCTCTTTTCCTGGTCCTGGATAAACTACTTCAGTACCCTTGAGGCATTTCAGAAAAGTCAGCACTGGTACTTAAAACATGTGCCTGGTTGTTCTACTGAAGTGTCATGTGGTTAAACAAGCATTGTGGGCAGACTCACACTTGCGAATGTACATCACATGTAAACTCTCAAAGGGTTAGTATTACTCTTGAAGATTTCAGCCTTTCAGCAGGCTACTAAAATTCCAAATATGTCCTTTATTAGCTCTGTGATTTGAACCAGCATTCTGTCCACTTCCTTAGAGCAACAGTAGAAGCTACACTGACAGTCTTCCTGTTGTTATTTTTATTTTTTTGTTTAAAATCAAGTGTAGTATTTACGGGGTGCTACTTGGGTCTGATCATGCTCCTTCTGAAGTCAGTGGGAGTTTTACTAAAGGGGATATAAATAAGGATCTGTGCATCTACAGGTGACACACAAAAAACTTCCAGTGCCCCCAGTAAACACAGCCAGGTCCTTGATGTTCCTGTAGCTAAGGAAGAGCTGGACTTAATCTTGAGGCAGTAGTGTAACATAGGCCAATTGCTTCCAACAAGCATGATCCTAAAAGGAGAGTTGTCCGAGTTAGTGTACTAGTCCTAAAGTTTAAAAGAGTTGGCCAGACAGTCAAAGATGAGTCAGCCCACTAGTCCTGTCAGTAGGAAGGAGTGAGCTTTCTAGGGCCAGAGAGCCGAGGCACGTGCAGCTTCTGACAAAGCTTGAGGTATGTAATTGGCAGTTCGGAAGGATGTCCAATCAGTTGCAACTCATGCCAGTCACAGCTGCAAAGGGGTCAGCTGCTGGGCTTATATACACTGAGAGTGCTTACAAAATATGCAAATAATCTCCCAGGTCCCACTGGACACTCATTACGTGTCATTTTAAATAATTGCATGTTTTATATTAGTGACAATCCCTGGTTTCAGCAGAGAAATCCCAAGCCATTCCTGGTAGGAGTGGTTATGACACTGCACCTGTTGATCCCATTGCCAACATAAGAGGGTGGGTTTCCTACCTCCTTGCCACTGACAGATTCTTCTCTTCCCCTGTTGTATTCAGGGGGCACATGCAGTCAAATTTAGCTGTTCTTTGGAAGCGTGTACAGTGGAATCCTGTGTTTCATAGATGCCATGGCTTTATTTGACTGCCACAGCACCAGTAGGAGATGCAGTGGCAAGAGGTACTGCCATTTATAGTGTCCCAGATTGCTAATCTTTAAATATTGTTGCATAAGCCAGCTCTTTTCTACACATGCCATCATGACTGGCAGTGCCAATCTACTATTTATGTGGATTATGTTCAGACCATCTGTTTTAAAATACTAGGAATGATTCCTTGAGCAGAAATATGAACACTGACCTAAAAAGGATGTAGCAACACTAAAAAAAGTTTAAAATGGATGGATTTGAATTACACATTAGGTATTGAGGAGAGCCCAAACCTACTAAGTGCATCCCAGAAAGAGATGAAAACTGGCCAGTTCTGTCCTTTGTTATTAAAATGGGTGTCACATGGAACATGATTTGTCCCAACATTTGTGGTCATATCTGGTTTTATTTACCAGTCCCAAACTGTTCAGCAAAACTGAGTGCTGGGGGGTGTACCCCCAGAAAATTTCAGATAGCTCAGATTGCTCTGCGAACATTGAGTTTTGGGTTAATTTCTTTTACCAGATTACTGAACTGCTTGTGAACTGAGATAGCACATCTGTACATCCTAAAGCAAAAGTGGGAGGTAGAAAATCTCAAGAGAAGATCAGTTTTCAGATTTCCACTACAGCTGGGATTTAGCAGGGGTAGAAAGACTGCAGCAATAGCTTTTCTTTTAGAGAGAGATCCAAACCTCTAACTATAAATCCAGTCTTGAGATTGTTTCCGGGGGCAGAATTTGGAGTCAAATTTTTGGCTCAAGCCCATCTTATAATATTTGAGCAATTTCTTTCTTGTGCCAGCCAAAATCAGGCACTGTCTGCCTAATTGGCATTTCCAGAGAACCTATAACCTTGGTCTCTACAGAGATCACTCAAGTGCAGAGACATATGAAAATAAATTTTTACAATCTTAGGAAAGATCATGATCAAGTGCAGGTCAGTTCTTATTTTATCTCAACTCACTCATTCATTCCTAGTTAGAGCCAAAATGGTTCTTGGCTGTACTTTTCCATTACTAAAGCTGGCTGTTTAGGTTTGGGAACATGTTTGCCAAGTTAACATTTGATATGGAAGCCAAGGGGGGTATATTCTCCTCCTGCATAACTGCCATTAGCACCAGTAGGCCCAAGAACTGTGCAGTTCTTCAAGTCATGGGAAGCTTTCCCTGAATAAGGAATAAATAAAGACAGTATTTGGCCTGCAGTTACTTATACTTGTACAGGGCTGGGTTAAGGTAATCCAGCTCTCTAGCCCCACCATAATATGGGCAGGCCAGTCCTCATACTGTAACAATTCCTTGTTCTTGGAGTGGCAAAGATGTCTGTGTGAGGAGTGAAGGGTGGGGACAGTGGGGGGTGGGAGGGAGTAGAAAAGGCAGCAACCCAGGCACCTCTGTTTCTCTTCCCTAGAGCCAACAAGAAGAGTCTTTTCTTACTCTGGAGAGGAACAAGGAAGTAAAAGGAGTCCTCTTTTTTCCAAGAGAGTCAATAGTATTCAATAGCTGTATGCCTTTGGCTGGATAGGTTGGACCTGTTCCATTCCATATCGCACAAATGAGGTTCTCAGTTGAGAAAATATTAGTTGAATCTTCCAGTGGAGTGGAACTTCAAGTTGACATGCCATTGAGTTACACAGGGCCAATCACACCTCTGACAGGTGTTATTTCTGAATCTGTAGATGCAGAACAGTGCAATACAGGTTACACTTGATTCAAGTTCATGTTTTTCTTTGCAATTGAGAGAGCTATCTATGCATTTAATAAGAAAATCCCTGAAAATGATGATGCATCTAAAAGATAAGCGGTCTCAGACTGCTTATAACATTAACAGTTCAGCACTAACTGCATCTTTGGTTTTTCTCTGGAATCTGGAGTCTACCTCAGAAGGTCAGCCTCTTATCTTAGGGATACCAGATTGGTGTCCTGGAGATCTTCCCTTCAGGAACTGACCAGTAAATAAATGGCCTTGTTAGAAAAAGTATTTTTAATCTTACCAGTGGGAACAAAGGATAGCATAATGACTTAAATGCAAATAATATCTACATGCATAAACATCTTACCACTAGGGAGACCTGTTTGACCTCAGCCAGCCCACTATCTGGGAGTTCAGTCTGTTTCCAGTAGTCTTAGCATATTTTCCCTTCTCTTGGGGACCCATCTTTTTATCCATTCAGAGTTTTTTGCTCCAGTTTTTTCTGCTTGGCTATCCACTATGGTTACAAGCTGAAACCTTATCTTAATCTCCCCATGCCTAACCAATGCTGAGTCCTAAAGTCAGTGTGGTCAGAAGTAAAAATTCAAAATGAATGACAAGTGCATTGTCATTTAAGTACCCAGACATGGAGATATCTAAAGCTATTGCTCCCTTTCCTGTGTATTGTGCAACTAACCTCTGCTTGAATTAATCCTTTGTAATCATATAGCAAACAGCACAGTAACAATCAAACAAATAGAACATATAATATTAATAAATTATTACAGGGAGCTCCCACATCCTTTACAATCAGCATTTACCATATGAAGGAACAGTTCTTAGCAGCAAAATAATTGATATGAATGTTGCTGTTACAAATTATTATTCTGCAATCATTAATTTTTAAGAGCAAGCCACTGATTTATGCATACCATATAAGCACAAGGGCTCTTTTTTATTTAATGGAAAACAGCCAGTGCAAGTCAGTCAAGTTTTGAACGTGTAAATTTAATCACTCATAGCACTGTAATTGATAATCACACACATAAATATGTCATTCTGGTTGCTGAGAGTTACAAACTGCATATGCAAAAATAAAAAGGTTCCACACTGAGGATTTAGAAAATTAAACAAGGTTTAAAAGCATAGGTGACATGTAGGGAGGACACGGGGGGGCATGTGCCCCTGCTGAAATTGGCCCTCACCGGCCAGGGAGTGCGGAGCGTCGGCTAGTGTCCCTCCGCCCCCCACACCCCAGCAGCGCTGGTAGCTTTTCTGGTTTTGCCAGTGGCATGCCCGGGTTGCCACCAACACTTCCGGGGGCAGCAATCAGCCTCTGGGGGACCCTCTCCCCACCCCCACATCAGCAACTGGCCTGCTAGTGCCCCCCCACAAGTCGTCCATGTTTAAAAGGGTTCCACAATGGGGCTGATTCTACAGTCTGGTGGGATCCTTAACTACTGCCTGATGGTGTGTAAGGTCCCTATTTCCCTCTGAAGTTCTTTCATTAATGGAACTGAATGATTCTTTATTGCAGTGTTGAAATATATTATTGGTCCTGTTCTTGTCATCCAAGGTTGGAGCTTTATTGACTACAGAATGCAGAGGTTGTCACTAACCTGCAGCCCAGCTCACCTTAGCACCCCCCCATCAAATATCATAGTAGCTCCCCTTCCTTCATCATGCTCAGTGCAATTATACTTCTTGGAAGGTTTTTAAATCTTAGCTATCATATCAGGCCGCTATTTTTTTTTTCCTTCTCTCAACTGGGTGCTAGAAGTCTGGCCTGGGTCCACAAATCAAATAATTCAAGAGCCAGAATATTACAGTACATTTTAGTAAGCAAATGGACAGTCAGAGCACTGATACATGTTTAAATTAAATGTTGATAGAAACCAGCTATAGAATTGTTACACATTTTCAAGCACTAACTGTATAGCTTGTTGGCTCTTTTTATAGCTATATAGTCATTTTTATCATGATAATTACTTTGCATATATGGCTGGTCTAAATTTATTGCACAATTAACCAGTTAATTGTGTGATCATTACTTTGCACTTGTGATTGATCTGACTTTGCATATGTGGCCAGTTTAAATTTATTGCATGATTAACCAGTTAATTGCATAATGTACGTAATGTGTAGCAGGGGCCTTAGGTACCTAATTACATCTGGGGAGCTGGGCTACATTATGACCACATTATTAGTGTTGTTCTACTTGCATGTTAAACCATTTTCATTTGAAAGGGTGGGAGGGAGGCTCAGTGCAGAAAGGACCCCATACTATTGCAGCCATGTCCAGCTTAAATAATACCTTCTGCGTGCTTAGCTGGGATCTTTGATTTAATGAGAGGTAGTTGTCTAAATACCTTGGTGAATCTGTCTTAGTTTTTTACATTGTAAAGTTGGCAGATCCTTTTCAATAGAGCTTACTGATTAAATTAGAAATAAAAACTGGAATCAAGAGGCTTAGATCACACCAGTCCCAAGCTTTAAACTAAACCAGGAACAAAAGCTATAAGTCTTCTTTTTACAGATGTAACCTATAAGAATACTCCCAAGCTTTATTGAAGTATTTTTGTAGTGTTCTACAAGTGACTGTTAGGGCAAATATTTTTGGATGTGATTTTGGAAAAATGAACTTAAAAATACTGTATTAATGAAGGGCAGAAGTCTTAAAGCTAAAATAAATGAGAACACCATTGCAAGGAGGCTTTTTAATACAGTCTTTCAGATTGCTTTATATGGATAATCTTTGGCTGGTAGAATGCAAGGGAGCAAGTTGATACTGAAAAGCATGTAAGAACCAAGCACAGAATCTCCATAGAATATCTCAGGAAAATAATTGTAAGAGCAGTGAAAAACATGGCAGATTTAGGTAAGGTAATGTTGAGAATGGAGGGAACACAGTGAACTGAGAGAAACTTGTGCTATAGTTCAAAAACAGCAGCAGCAGCAAGAGAGAGAATGATGTAGAGAAAATTATGGTTATGTTTGAAAGGCTGTGGCCTGTTGCTCTGTGTGGACAACAGTAGTCATCTGGAAAAGAGCTCTGAGTGCAGGATAAAGGACAGGAAGCTAAAAGGTAGTACACAACACAGGAAAATTGACACTTATGGTATTGTGAAAAATACTGACAAACAGGCTACGTTAGTGCAGGAAAATTTAGTGTAGTGGTTTGGCTGCATCCTAGGTTACAGAACCCCCCCCCCCCC
>NW_017729022.1:95809693-95819901 GCF_001723915.1 Gavialis gangeticus | reverse complement strand
GTAGTGGTTTGGGCGCATCCTAGGTTTCAGAACCCCCCCCCCCCCATGGGGCAAGCTTCAAGCAAATGTGTGGTCTGCATGTTAAGAACTAAATTTTATTCAAGGTGGGGAGAGAAGAGGATTTATAGAGCTCTTCCTTGCTACCTTACACCCTGATAGACCAACCCATCGTAATACTGATGCTTTGCCACTGTGGGTAAATGGGAGTCATAACAGAGCCAACTGTGCTCGAGTGAGCCAATGTACAGTGTAGTAAAGAACA
The DNA here is from genome assembly GCF_001723915.1 of Gavialis gangeticus. Lineage (NCBI taxonomy): Eukaryota > Metazoa > Chordata > Crocodylia > Gavialidae > Gavialis > Gavialis gangeticus. Next base: position 95,819,639 of record NW_017729022.1, on the reverse strand, counting down.
CTTCTCCTTGCTACCTTCCAAATGAGAATTGATGCTAATAGGGAGACGTGCTGTATTGAAGGGTGGATTATGGGCAACCTCAAGCATTCAAAACTCATGTGTTAGGGTCCCTTCAAAAATCATGGGATAGGCTTAAAAGCCATCAGATATTTTTAATGCCAAATTTAAGGTTGTTTGTTTTTGGTTTCTGCTTCTGTGCCTGTAAGGGTATACTCAGGTCATATTTTCAGATTTTTTTGAGGTTTATATGACAGGCAAGGATTTCTTAGGGTGATCTCTTTTATTGGGCCAGCTTTGTCATTGGGATAAAGTTAGACAAGCTTCCAAATGGCAGGACATCCTTTGAGGCTTAGAAACTTGCAATTTTTTTAAAAGAATGTGAGATCCTCACATATTCCCATAAGTGTGGGGCACGGGCAGGTAGGGGAGTTTTGAGAGCCAAATATCACCACTATCATGATATAGCCACAACAGTGGGCACTACTGTGTGTGCTTTTGCTCAATGTATTCTTGTCTGCCTCCGTTCTACAGTGACAGATTACCCGTGGGTGCTGCTGCTGATGTAAAGTGCTTCTGCATCTCCATTGTAACAAGACAAACCGCAGTCTAGACCAGGGGTGGGCAAAATGGCACATCCAGTGGCTGGACTCTATTTCCCAGCAGCTCCTGCCCACATGGCTCTGGTCGATTTCCATGGAGACCCCAGCAGCAGCCATACTGTGATAGGACAAGGCCAGGATTTCTGTGGGGAGTGGCCACAACAGTGCTGGCAGGGCATGTAGCAGGGCACAGAGCTGGGCTGGAACCTTGCAGCAATGACAGAGTGGTCCAGAGCCAGGGCAGAGATGTGATCTACTACCTGCACACCCCTGCCTGGGACATGCAGGCTGAAGATCGTGGCTCTGGACCACACTGTCACTGCCACAAGATCAAAGCCCAGCTCCAGAGCAGCTCCTTGCCCTGCCACATGCCCTGCCAGCAAGGGTGGCACTAGTAGAGGCTATAGTCACCCCAAAATTCCCCGTAGCCCCCTGTAGCCAACCCTCTCAGCCGCACTGCTGTTGCTGCCCACCCTGCACAGGCAGCGGCAGCTGAACACACCCTGCTTCTACCTGCAGCACAGCTCCTTCTCAGCACCCCCTTGGCCCTCCCACCAGGAACAGGCTGGCATCGCTGCTACCTGCCAGCACCGCTGGGCTGGTCTCTGTAGAAAACCTGGCCCCATGCGGCTGCTGGGGTCTGCATAGAATTGGAGATCTATGGAACTCTATAGAAACTGGCCCCAGCCATGCAGGCAGGGGCTGCTAGGAAATGGAGTCCACAGCCAGATCTGGCCCAGGGGCTGGACTTTGCCCACCCTTAGTCTAGGCATAATCCAGGAAATGCCACAGCTCTTGCATTCAATTCCTGGGTCCGCCCCTCCCTTCCTGCCCCCCCTTGCCCCTCCCCCCCCCGCCATTTTAGGGGAGGAATGAATGGATACAGAAGTAATACATGCTTCTAATAACTTCATGTACAGCCTGTGCAGAATCTGATTTTGAATGGAGGCGATTGTCAGGTAGCGAAATTAGCACAAAGGAGTGCCATTTTCTCACAGACTTAAAAAAAGTTTTCTTCTTTTCTTTGCTTTCTAGCTAGCGCAGACATAGTTTCTGTGAGCATCATGTTCAAACCCAGTACATCCCTTGTTTCAAAAGCTCTGATGTCTCCTTTCTGTAATCACTAGCTATCTTTTGGTTTGTCAGGGCCAGGCTGTCACATGCATTGGTAGGCTACAAGGAAGTCTGCTTACTCCCACAAAAAGAAAACTACTAGTGATTAAGAAAGGGGTTTGGGATTCAGACAATAGAATCTGCTGACATCTCCCCAGTACATTGGGTTAGGAAAGAGTGAGGAATGACCAGAGGCTTGGCTCCATCCCTCTGTACATATACATGCACCTGGTCACTACTGAGCACAGCTGGGGCAATATAGAAGCATGTCATAATTTGCTTTTGGCCCTTGTCCAGAGTGAGGAGGAAACAGGGAAGAATTGCAACATAGATGTAGGTCTCTGAGTCATAGTATCTCCCAGGGCTATTCCTGGGCTGGTCCAGTTTATTCACCATCATTTGCCTGGGCGGTATCTTTCTGGCTCTCTGTTTATTAGTGACCCAGTCTTTGCTTATTATTTTAATTTTCTGCTAGATACTCTAACTTATTTTTATTTGAAGATCACAGAATCATAGACTCATAGAAAATTAGGGTTGGATGGGACCTCAGGAGGTCATCTAGTCTGCCATGGTTTTATCTTGCTGGCTAGTAGAATTCCCTCTCTATTATAATAACCATATGAGTTTATGTATGTTCTCTACAACAAGATGCACTCTATAAAGTCTAGGGACAGAAATTACACATACACTGGTATAAGTGATAAGAAACTGGTTCAAATCTGTAACACAACAGAAATTCTCTGTACATAAACCACTTTCAAAATGGTCAAAACTAATTTAAGTTACACCTAGATGGATGTAGTATCAGAGTTAATTGATTTAGGTTAAAGTGGCCTATGAAACTTCTGTCCCAGATCCCCTCCAGATTCAGGTTAACTCACAGTCCCCCAGCATCCCAGGATGCTTTGCACCTCCCTGGCAAACCCCTCCTTTGTACAGTGGGTGGGCTAGCCTTGGCTCAAGCTATCTGCTCCAGCAGAGCAAGGAATCATGCTCTAGTACCCCCTGGATTCTGGCCTGAACCACTGCAGGCATGTGGCTGGATTTCTGGAATCAAAAGTGAATGTCTGTTCATTTGCTTATTGGTTCAATCTGTGCAGTTTAGACTAACCTGCAAAGAGTGAATTGATTCAGCCTTGGGATTTTTGACTGTCTGTACTTAGCCTAAGAGCATGGGTGACTGGTGCCTCCTGGCTCCGGGGGGTGGGGTGGGGCACCAGCAGCTGATTCCCAATGGGGGGGGGTCCCCCAGTAGCCAGTTGCCAATCTCAGAAGCACTGGCAAAACTGGAAGTACCACTGGTGCTTCTCAGAGGGGGTACCAGCAGGCGCTCCTCATTCCCTGGCTGGTGAGGGCTAATTTCAGGGGGGGCACATGCTCCCCAATTCCTCCTTTACATTTTGCCTATGCCTAAGAGAGAACGTGCTTTGTACCATACAGAATGCAGCAATAAGAAGCTAGATAGCAGGCTTAAGATACTGCAAGCCCAAATGGGTTCATTCATTATTCTAAATCCACTGAAGGCAGTAGATTTATTCCACATTACACCTGCATGGCTGAGATCAGATTCCACATTGCTGCTCATTGGCAGTCTGGTATCCATCCTGTAGAGAATCCCTCCTCCCATCACCCTGAGCACACATGTCTGGTGTCAGTGATGTGGTAGAATCAGTGCAGAAAACTGCATCAGACTTCAAGAGTCTGGCCCAGGATGCATATGTAAATCTACTGTACATCATGCTGAACAATTGTCTTGTCAGGAAACTTGGAGCAAGCTGTAGAAAATTTGGCACCCACTACTAGAGTGGAAAATATTAACAGCCTGTAAGAAAGTCTGGCTTGTGCTGCTTCAGGGAAAGAAGCAACTGGCTGGGCTACAATTAGTGTAGGAAACTCCCAAGCTCCTCTGTGAGAGGCCTACTATAGTACTGTGCTTTGAGAAGAAAAGCATTAGAAAATAATGGAAGCTTTTGTGATCATTGAACGACACTGTAGTTGAAAAACTGCACTATGGTAAGAATTTGTTTGATCCCAAAATTGTCATATTATGGGAGGAAAAAGCCAGGACAGAAAAAGAATTGTTCAGCCATATAAAAATGTGATAGCTAGAAAGTGCCATTAGAAAAATAGGCATTTAAATGGCCAAGTTAAATGAGAAATTCTTCATCCTCCCTAGTTCAGTATGAATGAAAGGTAGGATTTCAAGAGCATTCACTAGCTTTGAAGAACATTGACTTAATTCTATTACTGTTGAAGTCAATGGAAGTTTGACTCTGATTTGATGAGAGAATTAGATCAATTCTGAAAGCTTTGAAAATAACGTAATCATAAAAATGTTTGGCAACACAGTAATATATCCATACATTAAGATTGTGGCTTGGGTTTTTATTCTCTCTGTCACAAATTACAACAGCATTTTCTCTCCCATTAGTTAATTTGTTGTTCTTGTGGTTGGTAAAACAATGACTGAAGTGACAAAGATATAAAAGAGGGCAGTATAAACACTTTTTTAGAAATTTTCTATTCTTTTTTCTACGTTATATTTAAGAAATAAAAAGAAAAGAAAAGTAGAGAAAACTAACCTAAACAGTCTACACTGGTGCTTGTCCAGTCTCCTTTTGAAGACTCCCAAGGTAGGGGAGAGCACCACCTCCCTTGGAAGCCTATTCCAGATTCTGGCAACCCTTACCTTGTATAAGTTCTTCCTGATGTCTAACCTGAATCTGCTCTCTGTCAGTTTGTAGCTGTTATTTCTACTTACTCCAAGGGGTCCCCTGGTAAACAGAGCACCTCCTATCCCTTGCTGTCCTCCCCCCCTGCTGAATTTGTAGATGGTCACAAGATGACCTCTCAGCCTTCTCTTGCAGAGGCTGAAGAGATTCGGGTCCCTCAATCTCTCCTCATAGGGTCTTACCTGCAGGCCCCTAACCATATGAGTGGCCCTCCTCTGAACCCTCTCAAGGTTATCCACATCCCTCTTGAAGTACAGCACCCAAAACTGGACGTGGTAGTCCAGCTGTGGTCTCACCAGTACCTCATAGAAGGGAAGTATCACCTCCCTGGACCTGTCCATGATGCACCTGCTAATGCATGATAAAGTGCGGTTAGCTTTACTGATCACTACATCACATTGATGACTCATGTTCATCTTGGTGTCAACTATGACTCCAAGATCCCTTTGCTACAGTGCTGCTGAGCCTATAAGTTTGCTGGTGATTCCTTCTCCCTAGGTGCAGCACTTTGCATTTTTGCTTGTTGAATTGCATCCTATTCTGTTCTGCCTACTTCTCCAACCTTTCCAGATCCACCTGGATTTGTTCCCTGCCCACTAGTGTGTTTACTTTACCCCATAATTTGGTGACATCCACAAATTTGGACAGAGTGTTCTCCACACCTTCATCCAGGTCACTGATGAAGACATTGAACAGCACTCGTCCAAGGACCAAAACTTGGGGATCTCCACTGCTCATAATTTTCCAGACCACCACCACTCTCTGGGTGCATCTCATTAGCCAATTTGCCACCCACCTGACCATGTAATCATCTACATCACTGCCGCTCAGTTTATTTATGAGAATAGGATGAGATACTGTATTGAAGGCTTTCTTAAAATCCAGGCTGATGACATCTACTTTGTCCCCTGCATATAAGCATTTTGTGACCTAGTCATAAAATGAAACAAGGTTAGTCAGGCAGGATCTACCTGTGCTATGCCCTTCAGCATTATTATTATCTACCTGCTATGCCATTCTGGTTGCCCTTCAGCATTATTTTTCTTGCTGGACTCCCACAAATGTCATCCTTAATAATTTTTTCAAAGATTTTCCCAAGGATAGATGTGAGGCTAACTGGCCTATAGTTACCTGGATCCTCCTTCCTCCTCTTCTTGAAAATAGGGACTACATTGGCCCTTTTCCAATCCTCTGGGACCTGACCTGAGCACCATGAGTGCTCAAACATCCATGCTAGTGGTTCATCTATGACACTGGCCAATTCCTTCAGATCATCCAGGCCTGCTGACTTAAACAAATCCAGCCCCTCCAAGTGTCCCTTCACTAAGTGCACACTAACAGTTGGTGGGCTGGTGTCCCTTCTGTGCTCATCTATAATCCAATTGGGAGATTTGTCCTGATCTGTGTTCAGGAATACAGAAGCAAAAGAGAAAAAAATGAATAGCTCAGATTTGTCTCTCCTATGTTACCCTGCACCTTCTTTTTGCTCCCTATATACCTGTAGAAGGACTTTTTGTTGTCTTTAATTTTCATTGCCAGCCTAGGTTCCATTGCAGGCTTTGCCTTTCTAACTGACTCCCTGCAAGTGCGAGCTAAGTAGGTATACTCCTCCCCTCTGCTTCCACAGCCTGTATGCCTCTTTTTTTTGCCCTCTAGGCTTTCCTAGATTTCCTTGTTCAGCCAAGAGGGTTGCTTGGCCCCTTTGCCCCCTTTCTTGCACAATGGGATTGTCTCCTTCTGTGCCCAAAGGATTACTGTCTTTAGGAATGACCACCCTTCTTGGACTCCCATCTCACCAATGTCCTTGATCATCAGTGCCTCACTAACTAATCTCCTGAGCATATTGAAGTTGGCCTTTCTGAAGTCTAGCACTTCTGCCCTACTGGTTATCTTTCCCACCCTTCACAGGATAGTTAATTCAGTCAATTGATGGTCACTATCCCCTAGGGTACCTTGTATCTGCAGATCCCCTGCCAGGTCATCCCTGTAGCCAACATCAAGTCCGGTAAGGTGTTTCCCGTAGTGGGACTGTATACCTCCTGCATTAGGTGAAGGTTCTGTATGCAAGTTAAAAATCTATGTGAATGGTTAGATCTGGCTGACTAATCCTCCCAGCATATGTCAGGGTAGTTTAGGCCACCCATGACAACCATGTCCCTTGACTGTACAGCCTCTGAGAGCTGCCTTGAGAATTCTAGGTCTAGCCCATCCTCCTGGTGTGGTGGTCTGTAGTAGACCCCCACTACCAAGTCCCTTTACCCCTGGCCTCCTGGTATTCTGACCCACAGGACCCCAATTTGCCCCTCCTATGGTCCCATCTTGATTAGAGAAGATGTATATTGCTCCTTAACATAGAGAGTAACAACCCCCACTCCTTTTTTCCCTACTCTCTCCTATCTGTATAGCCTATATCCCTCAATGCCTATTGCCTGATCATGGGTGGGGTCTTATCAGGTTTCAGTTAGCCCAGCCAGGTTGAAGTTTTTGTTTGCAAGTAGGAGTGTGAGTTCCCCCTGCTTGTTCCCAATGCTCCTAGCATTAGTACAGAGACACTTAAACCCCCCGATGGGTGCCCTTGGTGCCCCCCTGTCCTGATGTCTATTGGGCCCCTTAGTACTTATGTGGGCTGTTCATACATATTATATACCACTAAGTTATTTGCTGCTGCTGGATATGCATACTTTGTCCACACAAAAATAACAAAATTAAGACATTTTAAGGTCCTTACACAAACCAACAGTTAATAAGAGTCTCAGAAACTGTTCAAAAATATAAATTGTGTGCAAGCACTAGTCCATTACCTCTCTGTACTCCAACTACAGCAACTACAGCACTCCATCTACATTCAGCACTCCAGCACATACAGCACTCCAACTACAGCAACTACAGCAACTCCATCTACATTCTCAGCTCTTCAAACTATATTGACTCAATCTACATGAAGTTTTCACATATAGATATAAATTGTCTTGAAAATATCCCACTTAGAAACTTTAGTTCTACATAAGCCATGCATTTGAACCAACATAATATTAGAACACTATGCACATAGATATGTTAGAACATTATACACGTAGCCTAAGTACAGATGTTCAAAAAGCCCCTGGTGGAAGTGCTCCACGGTTAGCATATCACTGTTTGGTCATGGGTGAGTGGGCCATATCCAGCGCTATAACCTGGAGTGCAAGTGAACTGATGTTCTTTGTTTGGGGGGGGAGGGGAGGGCTTGGATTGCCCTGCATTAGCCACTGGGCCTCCCAGGAGGCTGCTGGACTGGCTCCTCATCCCAGCCCTGCCTTCTCTGCCAGCTGGTGACTGTCAGCAGTGGCTTGGGGGAGGGGGAAGAGAGACACCAGACTCTTTCCCTGCATCCTCCTCAGCTACATAGTGGTATGCCATGGGGCCAGGGAGAGAGGCCCTGGACTCCTTCCCCTGTGGCTGCTCACCCCACCCCCAGCAAGGCATCCCTTCTGGCCAGCCTGGGGGGGGCTGTAGGGGAAAGGGGTCTAGGTTCTGTGTCCCTGCAGCAGCCCTAGCCAGGAAGTGGAACATCATGGGGCCAGGACTGCTGCAGGGACAAAGAACCCTGACCCCTTTCACTGCAGAAGCATGCTGTGGGGCCAGGACTGCTATAGGGAGAGAGATCCTGGACCTCTTCTCTATGCCTCCCCTGGCCACACTGTGGTGCACCACAGCTGCTTTTCCCCTGCTTTCAGCCAGCTGGCTAGAGGGAGGAGGTGGGTCTGGGATCAGAGGCTCACTGACCTGGGTCACTGATAGCTGAGGGGGTGGGCCAGGACTATTTGATGTCCTCACAATGTCGCGGTGTAGACCGCCAGTCTCTATGGGTCGCCTGCAGATGGCGGCCAGTGGTGAACGTGCACCCTGCACCCCCGATGGGGTGCGGGGAAGGAACTGATGTTAAAACCACCCCTGGAGAGGTGGGTCCTGCTGGTTGTTGTCGTCCGTCGGCGTGTCGCTGCGGCGAGCGATGACCAGCACCAGAAGACATCAACTAAAAACAGTCTGGAGAAGGGTAGCTCGTTGGTGTCTGGCGCCAGAGTCAGCCCAGCACTCAGGCAGAGCAAAGAATCCCTGCCTAAGGCTAGAGTGCAGCCTTGCACAACACTACCTGGGAGGGTGGTGATCACACTGTAAGTTAACCCTTGATGGGATCTGGCACAGGTGTTTGATAAAGCACGTTAACAGAAAGCACTTTAATACCTCATCAATCGAGGGTTAACTTAGAGTGTGATCTGCCACTTGTAAATACAAGTAGCAACTTTACTTAGGAGTAATTACTGTGCAGTACGGCATGTGCAGATGGCCAACTGGGAGCAGATGTGCTCCTGGGCAGCAGGGACTGGGAGATTGCTCCCTGCCCCTGGGAGCTGCCTGCTGCTGTGATGGGCTCTGCCATCGAAGCCCAGGTGGGGACAATGTTTCCCTGCCCCAGCAGCAGGGAATTCCTAGCTCTGTTATCCTGAAGTGGAGCAGGGACTGGGGGATTCTTATCTCTCAGCCATTGCTCCAGGATTGGGGAGCAGGGGGGCTAGAAGATTCTTATCTCCCAGCCCTGGTTCCATGATTGGGGAGTGGGGGTTGGGAGCTCCCGGCTGCCAGGGCAGGGGGACATTGTCCCTGCCTGGGCTTCAGTGGCAGAGTCTCCCCAGCAGCAGGCAGCTCCCAGGGACAGGGAGCAATCTCTCATCCCCCACTAAGAGACAACTGTCTCCTGGCCCTGTGCTCCCTGCCAGGACCTGGGCTAGCACTCAAGTGGGAGCCTAGAGCTCACCCTGGCTGGTGCAGAGGGCTGGTGCAGGGCCGGCTGGGGCAGAAGCAGACTGCTGCCATGAGCAGCAAATCTGATCCCACTTCCCTGCACATGTAGATGCCTGCCCAGGGTGGGTTTACTTAAAGTAAATTACTTCAGAGTAAGCCCTCCCCAGAGCATTTGCATGTGTAGATGTGCCCCAAGTAGTGAAATTCCCCATGCTCTCTCATCATACCAAATAGGACAGTTGATCAAAAGAGGTGAGGCTGGAGCTCTGCTGTAGGAAAATGATTTTTTGATTAAAGATGCTTAAGTTTTATTAGGAACTGAATCTTTCCCCCCTCCCCCTCTCAAACTGACTCAGGGATTGGGTTGGGCCAAATGATGTAATGCAATCACTTTTGTCTACCCTCTTATCCTGCATGTAGTTGAGTAAATCACCATTTGAGGGTCTGGACACTTGACACATTAACACTAGTATAATTTGCATTGGTTTTAAACAGTGATGTAATGAATCTTAAGCAGACAGATGACTAGTTATCCCAGGGTAGCTGCCATGAGAAGTGCTATTATAGCATATCACTCATAGTATCATAGTGCTTAGGGTTGGAAGGGACCTAAACAGATCATCAGGTCCGACCCCCTGCCCCAGGCAGGAATGGGTGCCGGGGTAATATCACCCCAGCCAAATATCTGTCCAGCCTCCTCTTGAAGACCTCTAAGGTAGG
>NW_017729022.1:95808436-95808946 GCF_001723915.1 Gavialis gangeticus | reverse complement strand
TGGCCTGACCAATGTTGCATAGAGGGGAAGGATCACTTCCCTGGACCTGCTTGTGATGCATCTGTAGATGCATGACAAGGTGGGTTAGCCTTACTGACTGCTTCCTCGCATTGGTGGTTCATGTTCATCCTGGAGTCAACAATGACTCCAAGATCCCTTTCTGCCACTGTGTTGACAAGAAGGGTGTGCCCCAGCCTATAGGTGTGTTGCTGGTTCCTTCTCCCTAGATGCAGTACCTTGCACTTATCTGTGTTGAATTCCATCCTATTCTCATCCACCCATTGCTGTAATTTGTCTAGATCTAACTGGATTCTGTCCCTCCCCTTCAGCATGCCCACCTCACCCCACAACTTGGTGTCATCAGTGAATTTGCACAGCATGCATTCCACATCCAGATCACTGATAAAGATGTTGAACAGTACAGGCCCCAGGACCGTGCCCTGGGGGACTCCACTGCCCACATCCCTCCAGGTCGAAAATGACCCATCCACCACCACTCTCTGGCTGCGG
>NW_017729022.1:95801678-95803436 GCF_001723915.1 Gavialis gangeticus | reverse complement strand
GCCACACTGTGGTGCACCACAGCTGCTTTTCCCCTGCTTTCAGCCAGCTGGCTAGAGGGAGGAGGTGGGTCTGGGATCAGAGGCTCACTGACCTGGGTCACTGATAGCTGAGGGGGTGGGCCAGGACTATTTGATGTCCTCACAATGTCGCGGTGTAGACCGCCAGTCTCTATGGGTCGCCTGCAGATGGCGGCCAGTGGTGAACGTGCACCCTGCACCCCCGATGGGGTGCGGGGAAGGAACTGATGTTAAAACCACCCCTGGAGAGGTGGGTCCTGCTGGTTGTTGTCGTCCGTCGGCGTGTCGCTGCGGCGAGCGATGACCAGCACCAGAAGACATCAACTAAAAACAGTCTGGAGAAGGGTAGCTCGTTGGTGTCTGGCGCCAGAGTCAGCCCAGCACTCAGGCAGAGCAAAGAATCCCTGCCTAAGGCTAGAGTGCAGCCTTGCACAACACTACCTGGGAGGGTGGTGATCACACTGTAAGTTAACCCTTGATGGGATCTGGCACAGGTGTTTGATAAAGCACGTTAACAGAAAGCACTTTAATACCTCATCAATCGAGGGTTAACTTAGAGTGTGATCTGCCACTTGTAAATACAAGTAGCAACTTTACTTAGGAGTAATTACTGTGCAGTACGGCATGTGCAGATGGCCAACTGGGAGCAGATGTGCTCCTGGGCAGCAGGGACTGGGAGATTGCTCCCTGCCCCTGGGAGCTGCCTGCTGCTGTGATGGGCTCTGCCATCGAAGCCCAGGTGGGGACAATGTTTCCCTGCCCCAGCAGCAGGGAATTCCTAGCTCTGTTATCCTGAAGTGGAGCAGGGACTGGGGGATTCTTATCTCTCAGCCATTGCTCCAGGATTGGGGAGCAGGGGGGCTAGAAGATTCTTATCTCCCAGCCCTGGTTCCATGATTGGGGAGTGGGGGTTGGGAGCTCCCGGCTGCCAGGGCAGGGGGACATTGTCCCTGCCTGGGCTTCAGTGGCAGAGTCTCCCCAGCAGCAGGCAGCTCCCAGGGACAGGGAGCAATCTCTCATCCCCCACTAAGAGACAACTGTCTCCTGGCCCTGTGCTCCCTGCCAGGACCTGGGCTAGCACTCAAGTGGGAGCCTAGAGCTCACCCTGGCTGGTGCAGGGGGCTGGTGCAGGGCCGGCTGGGGCAGAAGCAGACTGCTGCCATGAGCAGCAAATCTGATCCCACTTCCCTGCACATGTAGATGCCTGCCCAGGGTGGGTTTACTTAAAGTAAATTACTTCAGAGTAAGCCCTCCCCAGAGCATTTGCATGTGTAGATGTGCCCCAAGTAGTGAAATTCCCCATGCTCTCTCATCATACCAAATAGGACAGTTGATCAAAAGAGGTGAGGCTGGAGCTCTGCTGTAGGAAAATGATTTTTTGATTAAAGATGCTTAAGTTTTATTAGGAACTGAATCTTTCCCCCCTCCCCCTCTCAAACTGACTCAGGGATTGGGTTGGGCCAAATGATGTAATGCAATCACTTTTGTCTACCCTCTTATCCTGCATGTAGTTGAGTAAATCACCATTTGAGGGTCTGGACACTTGACACATTAACACTAGTATAATTTGCATTGGTTTTAAACAGTGATGTAATGAATCTTAAGCAGACAGATGACTAGTTATCCCAGGGTAGCTGCCATGAGAAGTGCTATTATAGCATATCACTCATAGTATCATAGTGCTTAGGGTTGGAAGGGACCTAAACAGATCATCAGGTCCGACCCCCTGCCCCAGGCAGG
>NW_017729022.1:95795326-95796678 GCF_001723915.1 Gavialis gangeticus | reverse complement strand
CCTCATCATAAAAAGAAACCAGGTTAGTCAGGCAAGACATGCCATCAATGAACCTATGTTGGTTGCCCCTGAGCATTACCTCCTCTTCTGGGAACTTGCAGATGTGCTCCTAGATAATTTTCTCAAAGGTCTTCCCAAGGACCGAGGTGAGACTGACTGGCCTATAATTGCTGGGGTCCTCCTTTCTCCTCTTGTAAATGGGGACCACATTGGCCCTTTTCCAATCCTCTGGTACCTGGCCAGTGCCCCAAGAGCACTCACAGAGCTATGTCAGGGACCCCGCTGTAACTCCCACCAATTCCCTCAGCACCCTCGGGTGAAAAGCCTTTGGACCTACTGATTTAAACATGTCCAGCCTCTCCAAGAGTTCCCTAACTAGGTCGTCCCTGACCCTAGGCATGGCAGTGCCTCCCCTGGGTCCGCCTGCACTTCTAGTGGTGGAGATGCCCCAGTCCCTGTTCAGAAATATGGAGGCAAAGAGGTCAGCTTTTTCATTTGCCGCACTCACTAGATTGCCAAGCCTATCCTGTTGGGGCCCCACATTACCCAGTGCCTTCTTCTTACTTCCTATGTATTTGAAAAAGGACTTTTTATTATCCTTGATTCTGGTCTCTAGCCCTAGCTTCATCTCTGCCTTGGCCTTCCTAACTGCTTCCTTGAAGTCCCAAGCAGTCCTCCTTGGTGATAGCCCTTTGCTTCCACTGTTTGTACACCTCTTCTTTTGCCCCCAGGCATCTGGATGCCTTTGCCAAGCCATGGGGGCTTCTTAGCACTCCTGCCCACCCCGGTGCTCATTGGGACTGACTCCCTTTGAGCTCAGAGGATCATCTCCTTGAAGAACAACCACCCGTCTTGGACTGCCATCTCATTGAAGCGCCAAGACCCCAATGCCTCTCCTACTAACTTTCTCAGATTACAGAAGTCAGGCCTCCTGAAGTCAAGGACCTCTGCCTTGTTGCTTGCTTTCACCACCCTGCACTAGATAGTAAATTCCAACAGGAAAAGATCACTGTCACCCAGGTAGTTGAGTACCTGCAGACCCCTCACCATGTTGTTGCCTATGGCAAGGACCAAGTCCAGCAAGGCATTTCCCCTGGTGGGACTATATACTTCCTGGATTAGGTGGAGGTCCTGTATCCTGGCTAGGAACTTACGTGAGTGGTTGGACCTGGCTGACTGCTCTTTCCTGCAGATGTCTGGGTAGTTTAGGTCACCCATGACAACCACATCCCTTGACTTCACTGCCTCCATGAGCTGACCTGAGAATTCCAGGTCCAGCTCATCTCCCTGGTGAGGCAGTCTGTAGTAGAGGTCCACTATCAAGTCCCTTTCCCCATGCCTCACCCTTGCAT
>NW_017729022.1:95786845-95790326 GCF_001723915.1 Gavialis gangeticus | reverse complement strand
TGGATTAGGTGGAGGTCCTGTATCCTGGCTAGGAACTTACGTGAGTGGTTGGACCTGGCTGACTGCTCTTTCCTGCAGATGTCTGGGTAGTTTAGGTCACCCATGACAACCACATCCCTTGACTTCACTGCCTCCATGAGCTGACCTGAGAATTCCAGGTCCAGCTCATCTCCCTGGTGAGGCAGTCTGTAGTAGAGGTCCACTATCAAGTCCCTTTCCCCATGCCTCACCCTTGCATTCTTACCCAGAGTGCCTCATTTTGCCTCTCCTCTGACCCCATCCTGATCACTGAGGATATGTATTGCTCTTTGACGTATAGTGCTACACCCCCACCACCCTTTTCCCTGCTTTGTCTCTCCTGTACAGCCTGTATCCCCCGATATCCACTGCCCAGTTGTGAGTAGAATCCCACCAGGTTTCCATAAGCTCCACTAGGTCTGGGTTTTCACTGTTTGGTCATGGGTAAGCAGGCCATATTCATATTTGGGGAGCAAATAATTACCCCAGAATACCTATGGACACACAATATCAATACCAGTGCAACTTAGATGTTTATTCTTACTCTATTTCTTTTCTGGGAATAACCTACCTTAGATTATAGTAAGTTACACTGCTATAGGTAAAAGGAGTCTAGGCTCCAGCCAGAGGCAATCAAGGCACTGGTAAGTCATCCCCACGTTCCTCAAGAAGAGGGCCATGCCTGCACAGGTCATTAGTAACTCAGGTCATATAGTAGGGTTGTCTGAGTAATAGACTCCTTGGATATTTTTCCTGACCTGCTGGACTCCTGCCAACCAGTTTGCCTGCTTGCTTCTGTCTTGATCCCAACTGAATGTTTCCTAGTTTACCACTTGCTTTGACCCTCAATTCCTGCATGTATCCATGCCTAGCCTGAATCTTTGCCTTGTGCTGACCTAGTTCCTACTTGCACCTTGCCTAGCCTGAACCTATACCTCACTCCTGCCTGGATCCTTGCCTGTCTTTGCTTCTGCTACAGTACCTGCCTTTTCCTATCCTGAATTGCTCTGTCTGTGTCCTGCCTGGGCCTGAGTACTCCTGTCCCTATCTTGGACTTCCCTGTATGATCAGAGACCTGCCTTGACCCTGGCTTGTTACTTTGAAGGCCCATGTTGACCTTGATGCTCTCTACAGTAATGCCTGTTCTAACACACTATCTTTGGACCAACCACCATTTACCAGTCCACCCTAACAATAGGGCTATAGATTGCGTGGGTCCATTCTTTTTTTTCCCCTGTGTCATATGTCTTGGCCCTAAAGATCTCTTCCATCAGGAGATAAATAATAACAGACTTACAGTCTGTGACACTGCACCATTTGCTCCAATGGAAAATAAGAATTCTCTGAGTGAGAACCTGTACGCAGTTGTGATTCCCAGGTCATGGATTTAACATGGTACCATTGATATGTAAACCTGTCTGCCTGTTACAAGTGCCCCCTTACCATCTTATGACTCCTATCTCAAAGGTCTCATCAAAGAACATCTCAAGGATCATTACAAATGACTGGGAGCTGAGTAGCCATCTTCCTTTTTGCTTCTTGTTGATAAGTTTAGAGGTTAAGGACATGAATATATGTTCTTCACCAGCCAAAATATGCATATATCACATGTTGATTACAGGCTGTGTGCAAGAGGAAAAAAAACAGTTTTCTGGACTATTACCACCATGAGCAATGTTTTCATGTCTCGAAGCAATGCCTACCCCCAGCTTTCTCTTCTGTCTTTCTGTTTTCCCCTCCACCTTGTCTGTATTTCAGTTCTTCTCATCTTCTTACACTCTGCTTTCTCAGCATCCTTTCACAGCATCTGAAATGAGCCTCAGCCCACGAAAGCTTGTGCAGTCATATATATATATTGTTTAGTTAATCTATAAAGGTACATATCTACCCTGACTTCTGACTGACTTCAGACTAACCCAGCTAATTACCTCTCCCTCCCAATGGAAAAAGGTCAGATCACATTTTATTAAGCCTGGAGGAGACAAAAGCCCTGTATTCTCCTAAATGTACTAACAGGTTTTAGCTAAAATTTTTACACAGTCTATTATCATTTCTAGTGGGAGATCCCTGTCTGGGGAGGGCATGGGGACCCTTTTCCTGCCACCCTATAGTTGAATAGAAACTGCTTCCCTCAACTTTCTTGGACTGGGGTGACCCGCACCTGGGGAAGGTGTAGGGGACAGGGAGTGGCTGCAAGCTGGAATGTACACTCCCCTTCTAGAAAAGATTTCTGGTGCTACAGATTTTCCCCCAAATTTACAATGCTCTAAATGAATGCCTGTACACACCTTAAATCTGGGGTGGGCAAAATATGGCCCATGGGTTAGATGTAGCCCACAGAGGGGCTTTATTTGGCCCATGGGAAGTCCCTTAGTTCTGCCTACCCCAGGCACCTCCCAGATGGGGCGCATTCTGCTGCCCCTGGGCACACAGTGGGACTGGGGAGGCTCCTTCCACCTGCTGCTACCACTGGTCCCAGACCCCCTGGTATTGGTGAGGGCCTGTGTGTGCAGTCCTGACCTAGTGCACCCTGCACCTGCTTCAAACTCATCTGTCTGGGCTGAGTGGCAGCACTGGGCAGAAACTGCTGCTCATTGTGGGGAGAAAATGCCCCCCACCCCTCACTGCCACAGGGAAGTTCTTGCTGCCATTGTCCTGTGCTGTGCCAGACTGCCCTGCATCTCCATCACTGTTGCCTCTGGGCTGCACTGTGGGGCAGCAGTGACAGTGACAGTGCAGAGCAGCCACAGGGCAGCCCAGAGGCAGTGGTGATGGAGACACAGGGCAGCCTAGCATAGTGTGGGCAGCTGCAGTGAGAATGCCCAGCAGCGGCAAGAGTGAGGAGCCCCTTCCACCTATGCTGAGCAACAGGTTCTACCTGGTACTGCTGCTGCTACTCAGATTGGATGGGTGAGTCTGGATAAGGTACAGGGCATGCCAGGTTGGGACTGCGCTTATGGGTTCATGCAGGTACCACAGGGCTGGGGACAGCAGTAATGGCAGCTGGAAGGAGCCTGCCCAGTCCTACTGTGTGCCCAGGGGGAAGTGGGATGTGCCCCAGCTGGGAGACACTTGGGCCAGGTGGAACCAAGAGACCCACCACAAGCTGGACAAAGTGCTTCACAGGCTGGATCTGGCTTGTGGGCTGTATTTTGCCCACCCAATGTTTAGGGTGTGGACAGGCATTCCTTCTGAGCATTACAAATTTTGGTGAAGTCTACAGTACCACAAAAGCTCACAGCCAAGTTAAGGAAGTATGTTGCAGGCAAGCTAAGGAAGTGCAGACTGAATGAATAGACTGTAAGGTGGATAGAAAACTGGCTGGAGCATTAGGCTCGGAGGGTAGTAATCAATGGCTCAATGTCTAGTTGGTGGCCTCTATCAAGTGGCATGCCCCAGGGGTTGGTCCCGGGGCCTTTTTTTTTCAATTTCTTCATCAATGACCTGGAAGATGGCATAGAGT
>NW_017729022.1:95786501-95786834 GCF_001723915.1 Gavialis gangeticus | reverse complement strand
TGAGGGCCAGGTAAGGCCGAGGCCACCTGAGCCCTATTGGCCCCAGTGTGGGCGGGGATCTTGAGGCAAGGCCCCAGTGTGGGCAGGGATCGTGAGGCAAGGCCCCAGTGCAGGCAGGGAATCACAGAGACAGGCCCCGGTGTGGGTGAGAGTGCGGGGAGACAGGCCCAGGTGCAGGCTATGAGAGCTGCGGGGAGACAGGCCCCGGTGCGGGCTATGAGAGCACAGGGAAGAGGCCCCAATGAGGGCTATGAGAGCACAGGGAAGAGGCCCCAGTGCAGGCAAGAGCTCGGGAGGCAGGCCCCAGAGATTAGAGTGTACCGTGTCACTGAA
>NW_017729022.1:95778936-95781501 GCF_001723915.1 Gavialis gangeticus | reverse complement strand
TTAGAGTGTGCCGTGTCACTGAAGGCAGGGCACGGACTGGGACATCTCAAGACCCCATGCCAAAGAGGGTAGAAAGGCAGCCTCCCTTTAACAATTTACCATCAAAGACATGGCGGACGAGATAGTGAGGGTGCGTTGAACCCAATTTAGCACGGTAGGTAGGGGGCGCTAGGGGAGATCACGGCACCCCTAGGTTGCGTCCTGCCACAGTGACCTAGCCAAATTGGAGGATTGGGCCAAAAGAAACTAGGACAACAAGGTTCAACAAGGACAAGTGCAAAGTACTGCACTTAAGACAGAACACCATTCTGGCTGGGGACTGACTGGCTCGGCAGCAGCTCTGCAGATAAGGACCTGGGGGTTACAGTGGACAATAAGCTGAATATGAGCCAGCAGTGTGCCCTTGTTGCCAAGAAGGCTAGCAACAATCTGGATTGCATTGGTAGGTATGTTGCCACTAGGTTAAGGGACGTGGTTATTCCCCTCTATTCAGCACTGGTGAGGCTACATCTAGAGTACTATGTTTAGTTTTGGGCCTCCCACTAGAAAAAGGATGTGGAGAAATTGGAGAGAGTCCAACAGAGGGTGACAAAAATGGTAAAGGGGCTGGGGGACATGACTTATGAGGAAAGACTGGGGGAACTGGGCTTATTTAGTCTACAGAAGAGTAGACTGAAAGGAGACTTAATAGCAGTCTTCAACTACCTGAAGTGGGGTTTGAAAGAGGATGGAGCTAGGCTATTCTCAGTGATGGCAGATGATAGAACAAGGAGCAATGGTCTCAAGTGGTAGCAAGGGAAGCTTAGGTTAGATATTAGGAAGAATTTTCTCACTAGGAGGGTAGTAAAACACTGGAACAGGTTACCTAGAAAAGTTGTGGACTCTCCATCCTCGGGGGTTTTCAAAACCCAGCTAGACAAAGCTTTGGCTAGGATGATCTAGTTGGGGCTGGTCCTGCCCTGAGCAGGGGGTTGGACTAGATGACCCCCTGAGGTCCCTTCCAACCCTAATTTTCTATGATTCTATGAAAAATCTTTGCTAGAGAAGTAGTGTACATTCCAGCCTGCAGCTATTCCCTGTCCCCCACTCCCTGCACCTCCCCCAGGTGAGGGTCACCCTAGTGCAAGGAAGCCATGGGGAGCAGTCCTCGTTTGACTTCCTGGGGACCAGGAAGAGTGGGGTGGTAGGAGAAGGGTCCTCACCCTCCCCAGACAGGGATTTCCCAGTAGAAATGTGTCTGTGGTATTGGTCCCAATCATGTAAAAACTCACACACAAGGCTAACTTTACACCTGTCAGGAATCCAATTGAGAATAATGGGACTACTTGAAATTCTGTAGGTAAATCTTTATAGCACTGAGGCTTGTATCTGTTTTCTTTCTAATAGTTATGGATGTATTAGAGATAGATTGGAAAATAATAATAGCGGTCAGATTTTCCTGGATGTGATAGTGAACAATATTTCTTCACCAAATAGTCACTTAACTAAGAATAGATGATGGAGTTTTAGATTTAGTTTTGGTGAAGAATGAGAACATTGTAGTAGAGATGATCTTAAAACATCCCAGAAAACCCACCCTTGAATAAAGTGGCCACAACTTGATTCAGTTTTATTTAAATAGAAAGATAAGCAAAAGTGATTAGGGAAAAAAGGTAGCTGTGGTACTAAGATATATCAAGAAAGTTACAGTACAAACAGAGAAATACCAATACCATTGTAGACTGGTGATATCTCATCTGGAATATCATGTACAGTGCTAGTCTCATGTTGCACTCAGAAATAGCTACAGGGAAGGGTTATTAGTAATGATAAAGGGAATGGAAGGTCTGTCCTACAGGAGGAGACTTACTGACCAGTTTATTCTACCAAAATTAAAAGGAGATATGATTGTTGTCTACAAATACATTAACATGGTGAGAGCAGAGATGAGTTAGAACTATTTAGGCTAATGGACAATGTTGGCATAAGAACAAGTGGGTAAAAATTGGTGATAAACACATTTTATTTGGTTTCTAACCATCAGAGAAGTGAGCTTCTGAAACAGCCTGTCAATAAGCGTAGTAGGTGCAAAAAACTAAATTATTGTAAGTAGGTTCATCAGTTTTTGAAAGGATGAAAGGTTGTCTGAAATAATTTAGCAGGGAACTGGACTCAATAATCCAGGAGTTCCCTTGTAAGTCTATGTTCCTAAGAATATTAAAAGGTTTTGCAGGTACGATTTTCAAAAGTGACTTAAGATTTTAGGTGTCTCCATTTTTATGCCCAATGTAAGACACTCAAAAGGAATCTGATTTGCAGAAGTCAGGTTCTCAGCATTTTCTGAAACTCAAAGTATCTCATCTAAGACATTCAAAAACAGGTATCTTCCATGCTGTAGTACTCCTGTAACTGTGATGGTTCAGGGGATACAAAAGAATACCTGTTTGGTAATATAATACCTTATCATTCAAAAATAGAGGCATTCAGAAATTATGCCTCACCATAGCCAAGCTAGAATAGTTGAGTTTGGAGAGGCATCATCAAGTCCAGCCCCTTGCCTGAAGGGCAGGAAGTCAGCTGGGGTCA
>NW_017729022.1:95757766-95777627 GCF_001723915.1 Gavialis gangeticus | reverse complement strand
TGTCCTTGATGCTCAAAGCTAGTTGGAGTTCTGTTGCAGCGTTGGCTTTCCTGGTTTGCTCCCAATTTTGTAATTGAATAGAGGATTGTGTGGATTGTAAATTAGTGACAAAATTAGCAGCTGCAAAAGCAGCAAAATATAAAAAAAAAATCAGTCACATGTTTCTGTCATAACTCTTTTATAAACAAAATGTGGTCATAAATGTGATTCAGCAGATAAGACCTGGTTGAAGAAATTCCTGCATTTTTTTCATTTCTGATGTAAATACTTTTAAGTGGGTGGTTTTGATTTATTTACATTTTTAATTAAAAGAAAATTACAGATAAAAGATGCTATACCAATCCTCTTTCTACGAAAGCAAAATATTGCAATGTAATTAAAAGGACTCCTCAAATTATAATTAGATTTAAAATTTAATTATGACTTGGAATACTTCATCCTTATGCAAAACTGACACCTTATTGATACATAACCTTTATTGTAATGTTATTACATTTATAGTGAGATCTTAATCTACAGAGAAAATAAAATCATCAGATTTCTAGGAAGGCTTAGAATTAGGAGCATTAAGCAACACAATATTGCCTTCTATATATCATGATGTAATTATTGATTTGCATATTTCTTTTGGATCAAATGTTTCAGCTTCTCCTCAAGCACTGCTCCTATCAAAATGTTTAGTAGTTGTTATGTCTTCCCTTCAATTCTATATTATGTAAAGAGCAAATTCCAATGGAGTTGAATATTAGATCAGATCCCTTTAAAAGAACTTGTTAGCACTGTCACCTCTCACCTCCTTGGGTCAGTATGTCTATCCCTGCTTTATACAAATTGTACTTATTTAACTTCATTTAAATTCATGTGTGCCCACTATTTTCATTTCTGCACAAGAGGCCTTATGCTCACTGTGAAAAAAATGGAACCTGTAATTATGCTTCTGCTGGTAACAATTGTGACAGCTGGGTTTCGATACCTCTCAGGGATTTTTATGAACATATTCTCTAATAGTGCTAAGAACTGTCTTCACTACAGCTTACTCCAAAGTTAACAATGAAAGAGCTACAACAAAAGGCTTTGGTGTGAATTAGAGATTCGGTTTTCCCAATGAAAACACCGCTTTAGACAATGCCTCTGTATACGCCACCACAGCAGCTGATATCAGGAATGAGTGTCATGCACAAAGGCAATACATTTAAATAGATAGGAGCCAAAGGCATGGTGCCTTAGTGGAAGAACCCAGAACACTTACAGTTCTGCTCCAATAAAGCCCTTCAAGTATAGTTTAAGGCCTATTCTTTTCCTCAGGCTTTCGAATTGATGTTTAATTTATTTTTCATGAAAGGGTACATCTCATTTGGACATAAAAAGTTGGATGTGTCTAATAAATAGCAGTCAGTTGTCTTCACTGACTTTAATAAGTACACATTTAAAAACAGCTACGGTAATGAAAATATCAGAGAACTATGTAAGTAAAAAGAATTTACATACATAGATCGATTTGGATCTGATAGATTCAAACTTTCATGTTCCTCTTTTCTTCTGTTCATTGAGCTATTATTTGGCAGACAATAAGATTTAAATTTAGTGCAAGTGTACAAACTGAGAGTGTATCTGGATGATACCCTGTTTCTGTGGGGAAATAACAGTTGGCTGTAATTATGTTTTGCTCTGTCTAATTATGGTTGTGTTATAAGTGCAAACCTCTGTTTGGATAGGCTTGTTATAGTATTTCCATACAGCATAGCAAAGATGTGAATGTAACATAGGTAGATTTAATCTACCTAGCACAAGTGACAATAATAAGTAAGACTGAATGACATGCGCTTCAGCACAGGTTGGCAATCAAAAGTACATACCCAGAATCCTGGATAGTTTGTCATCTGGGCATTTGCCCATTCTGGAACCTGTGCTGCTGGATCTTCACTTTTCACTTCACTAGCCCCTGCTAGCTTGATACAAGTTAGCATAAATTTGTTTACTCAATGTTATAATTGTGCCTTTTGCTGTGTTGCCTTATTTCATAGACTTTCACAGACATTAGGGCTGGAAGGGACCTCGGAAGATCATGAAGTCCAGCCCCAATATTTCAGTTTAGCTAACATGTTTAAGTCAATCTGCAATAAACTAATCTTAAACTGAAATTAACTGTCTGCAGAATCCACACTAGTATAATAAACTGATTTAAACTTAATGTTTTTACACCAGTGCAAGTTAGATTTCTGTATCATTTGTAACAGGAACCAGTCTTTACATTGATCTTAATAGGTGACTACCTTCAATCCTGGGTAGGTATTTTCAAGCATCTCTGGTGAAGATTTAAAACAGTTTCAGCTGGCTAAGCCCTGGAAGGTAAAGTATCAGTGGCATCCTGCCTCTTTTATACTTAAAAAAATTGGCAGTAAAAAGCACATATATCAGATATTGACTGTTCTATTGAATAATATTATAAATGTTAATAACTGTTAATAATATTTTAGTATGCTGTATTTACTTGACTATAAGATGACCCTGAATATAAGATGACAGACAATAACTAGATTCTATATGTGGAAAATGTATACATTTGTTATAATTTTCCAGGTGTAGAATCTAATTATTGGACAGTTGTCTTGAATTCATCCTGTCCCCCTGTTACAGTAGGGACAATAGTAGCTTGGGAGGTGGGGGTCAGATGACCCCCTTGCCCTCTGTCCCTGCCCTACTTCTTTCCCCTGCAGCCTTCCTGCCCCACCCTTACTGTCAGACCCTGCTCAGGCTCTGTTCCCTACCCAAGCACAATGTGGAAGGAAGGAAGTTAGCTGTGTATGGTGGTAAGGGGGGAAAGGGACAGGAGAGGAGAAGTAGAAGGCAAGCAGAGAAGGATAAGAGACTGCTGTGGGTCTGACACTGGCCCTGACCCAGACTCAGGGCCAGACTCAGAATCACAGCAATTGCCTGCCCTGCCCCCCTTGTTCATTTGGAATGAAAGGGAACAAAAAAGCACTAACTTTGCCATAAACATATCTATAATCACTTGCATATAGGCAAATTATTATGGGTAGGTTCATCCAGAATTGAGGCATGCTAACTTGTTGCAAACTGCTATCAGTTTCAGCACAGAAAGGGATTTGGAATCTGAAGCTGCAGGCGAGGGTGGAGGATGTTTGCCAGTAGCAGGGCCACATATGGTTCTTGAACAACTCACAGATTTAGAATTGATTAGGCTGATTTGACCTGAGATATGAAAAATGTTATTAAAAAGAAAAAGAAAAAAATGGTTTCCATCAGCAGCATAGCTTTTCAGCCATTCCTTGGCTGAGATCAAATATAGTGGCCAGGCGGAGGCCCAGTTTTACGACCTTGATTGACGCTCGGAGTGCTGTGGGGGGAGCGGGGAGGCACAGATAGTGATGGTACACCAGAATGGAGGTGGAGAGGGAGTTCTCGGAGCACAAAACAGCAGCAGAGGTGGTTTTGGAGAGGAGAGTGGCAGTTATGGAAGGGAAAGCAGATGAAGAGGTGAGAAGCAAAATGGAGAGTGGAAGCAAAGATTGAGTGTCTGATGAAGGATGAAAGAAGGTAGGAAAGAAAGGTGTGGTGGAATTGGCAGCTTTGGAGGAGGCCTTACTATAGAAAGCAATGAGGGAAGAGTCCAGTAGGAAGGAAGAGCAGAAGAAGAAGAGGAGAGGAGGTCAGGATGGAAAAATTAGGAATGAAACAGTGATTGAAGGGAAGAGGAAGACTAGTGGGAGGAATAAGCCAGATCTGCAAAGAGAAAGAAGTCAGGAGGAAGTGAGAAGCAGAGCAGCAGGTAATCTATGCCTGAGAATAAGAGCAGTAGTAACAGGGAAAAGGAAACAGAGAAGTTGGATAATGAATAGATATTAATTTTTAGAAGAAATATCGTTTGAAGTTTTGGATGTTAAAGTGGAACACTTAAATAGTCTGGTCACCTTTCCTAACTAGAAGTCTTGGGAAATTTTGTACTGGAGATGAAACAGTTATGAGGATTTGTGGAAGATGTATGCACTAGTAAGGGAGTGAAGAATTTAAGGGGATACATTTTATTGAAGGGGAAAAGACAAGAGAAAGGGCAATAATTACTTGAATGTACACAGACATGCTTGAGATGGGGGAGATACAAAAATGGTTGGAGAATTATGTAAAAAACAACAGCACTGTATGTTGAGAAGATACATGATAAATATGGCATATGGGATCATGGAGAGCTGAAGTGGTAGTGAGGGCAGATGACAGGAGTCCTGGTAGGATCATGCGCTTACTGCCAGGAATCCAAGTAGGACCACACTGAGGGTTTACAATGTATTTTGGACAGCCTAAACTCTACAGCAGGAAAGACACCTGGCTGCATACTGCTGGTACACAATATGCTACAGATGTGAAGGGAAATGGCACAGGGTGGCAGAATGCCAAGAAATACTGCAGTGTCTTATTTGCAGGGAAAAGGGACAAT
This sequence comes from Gavialis gangeticus, assembly GCF_001723915.1. Lineage (NCBI taxonomy): Eukaryota > Metazoa > Chordata > Crocodylia > Gavialidae > Gavialis > Gavialis gangeticus. The sequence continues at coordinate 95,773,174 of NW_017729022.1, read as the reverse complement.
TATAGCACCAGTGCTTGTTGTCTCTGTCATATAAAGCTAAATCTATAGAGGAAGAGCAGAGACAATAAAGGGGAAGTTAGGAAGATGATGATGTTGAGTCAGATAGCATGACAGTGAAGGAAATGCCACAAGAAGGAAGAGCCAGGGAGGAAAAGAGTGAAATTTTAGTAGTCAAAGTGATGCAGCTGGCAATAGAGAAAGGAAAAGAAGGAAAGATAAGTGAAACAGGTGACTTTGAGACAGAGGAGAGAGAAGGGAAAGAGGGGAAAATGGTACAGGAAGAAGCAGGAGTGAGGGCACAGCAGGAGAAAGAAGAAGAGTCAAGTTGGGAAAAGAAAGAACTCACATGCTATGAATCTTAGAAAGAAGGTGGCAGACAAAGGGGCGGAGATGGGTTGATGAAAAGCTCATAAGAGCTAATGTGATCTGGAACTCATGGGGAGGGGAAAGGAGAGGGGGAGAAGAGGAAAGGTTGGGGAGAGGGGAAAGGGTAAACTTTCTTAAATGTTAAAGCTGGAAAACAACTGGCAAAAACTATGGGGATGTGAAGAGAGGGAGGATTAGAACTGAAGGCATCAAGCAGCAGCATATAGGACTCATAAAGAGGTAGAAATGTGTAATTTAAGTGGAGAAGCATGATTTTGTGTATTGCATCTATAAATGTCAGAAGTGTGTTATCGAGTAAGAGGTGGGATAAGATCATACCAATATTGAGTGGGGTCCTGTAATATTTTTACAGGAGTGTGGAATCCCATGTGAGAGGGATTACAAGCATTTTGTAAAGAGACAGAGATGGGGACCATTGTGGTGGGCAGGATAGGCTGCACACAAAGTGTCTGGAGTTGCCATTGTAACCCAGGTACACTCAAGGGTGTGCCCTCATCCCAATCACAAGGGAGTGGTGAGAGGTGAGGGTGTTGTGGGAGGGATCACCATTACGGACATGTTGTTCCCTCCTTCCTCCATAGAGTTAGACTCTATACAGACTCTTAACTATTTACAATATTTATTAACATATAACGTACATAAACATAAAGCTAAATATCATATACAGTACTTAACTCACAGCATCTTGGTCTTCTTCTCCACCAGTTTGGCCACTATATAACCACTCTCATCAAATTAAACAATAATTATCTCACGGAACTCATTCATGTTTCTTCCCCTGCTAGTCCCAGGCCTTCTGGCCATGTCTTCCTCACTTGTTCCCTTTTGGGAACTGAATCCAGCTTTTTTTTTAACTCTAAATCAAACCTTCAGGGAAGTATATTCTCCCTTTTTTTGTCTCCCCTGCTATTCTCCAATGTAGAGGAATTAATTCAAAGAAAGGGTTTCTTAGCCATGGCCCTCAATACCCTCGATTTCCTTATAAATCAAAACTTATGAGTAAGTCCCTCATATTTCTTCTCCTGCTTTCCAGGCACACACTGCCATAGACTTCAGGTTCCTGCTCAGTTCTCCTCACTAGCAGGACAGTATAATACTTTTCTTTAGTCCGTCTGCCTCAGTTTCATTCTCGGTCCCCACTCTTCCCAGAGGACCAGCTCACTTTTCTCTCCTACTCTTTATTTTATTCAGCTGGTTCATACCAATCATTTTCCACAGGTGTTGTTCCCCCCAGGCATCCCAGATCAGGGCTTCTGTGGGGATGACTCTCTCTGTCACTCCCCCTGTCCACATCTACTTATCTGTCAGGGAGAATGGATTGATCCTTGTGTGGGCTTTTCCTGGTCTTGGCAGCTCCCAAGGGTCCAGTGTGCAGGGTTTTTCTTCAGGGTTTTCCCCTCCTGCAGACTCCTGTGAGGTTTTCCCATGCCAGGAATGCCAACACCAGTTTCTGTCACAGTCCTCCTTTTAAATTACCCACTTCCTGTTGCAGGCCAATGGGGGCTGGTTCCATGGAGCATGTGTCCTCATGCTCCTGGGATTGCCAGCAGCTGTGGTTCTCCATGCTCTGGAGACATGCTGCACATTTGGACTTGGACAAGTGAGTTCCCAGCCAGCATGACCAGTCCCGTGGGAGCATGGCAGGAGCTAGGACCCTGTTGTTACCCCAGGTAGAATTTACAGATGTTTGGGCTGCAGGTGGTAGAGGGTGTAATCAAAATCTGGAGAATCCCAATGGATGTAAAAGGGAAAGGAACAAAGGTGTGGGAGAAGTTAGAGGTAAGAGTGAGGCAGAACTTGGGATCATGGAGTGGTAGAATGTTATCTTTCAAGGGTAAAGTGGCTGCAGCGAAAATAGTACTTTTGCCGATTATCTTTTAGACAGGACTGGGGTATCCAGCATCATGGCAACAGATGAGGGACAGAGGCATATATGCATTTTTGGGGGGGAAGTAAAAGAGAAAAAGTAGTCAGAATAAAGCTATACAAAGCCAGGAAATTAGGATTTCGGGGAATGTCAGATGTAGAACGCTTTGTGCATATTTACTTTATAAGTATGTTCTGTAAAGAGACAACAGAGGTGGTGGGGACGATTGTATGTTTCTGCTGTTGTCTGGCAGGAAGAAAGTTAAGAAGATGGGGCATGTACAGGCAAAAATGGAAAAACCCATCACATGGCAGTTATTGGCCCAGGATGCAAAGATGGAGAGTTTCTTAAGGATACATAAACTAAAGGGAGTGGGATTAGAGTGCTTGAAAGACTGTAAGAAGGTGATTTATATTATAAGAAAGAAAGGCATGATTACAATAGTTGGGGATCTGATGGAAAGGCAGATGGCGAATGTGTGAAAAGAAGTGACAGATAATAGATTGAAAGAGAACATATGGATGTCATATGGATTGATACAGAATATTCTTCCTGTGAGGGGCATTCAGCATAAGCAGGGTTTGGTGAGATTGGCAGTATGCCCAGGGGAGGGATGTGGGTCTGAAGAATCTGTACTGCAAGTATTTTGGGACTGTCCTTTTGTGCAAGGGGTATAAGAGGCAGTATGTCATTTTTGAAGGCAACCAATATAAACTGTGACTTAACACATGAAATCCTGTTTACGGGTTAATAACCGAAGGATTGGAGACAGAGACTGAGAACCATACTACTTTGTGTAACAGTAGTGAGTTGAAAGTAGAGAAATCTACTGTTGGTCAAGGGACTGGCTTTCACTAAAAAAAAATGCTTGGAGTTGGCAACTTTTGAACTGAAATACTATGTGGATCAATAAGCAGATGAGATGGGAAAGGAGAAGGCAGAAAAAAGATGGAGGAAAGAATGGCAATATTTTTTCCAAAATGGACACAGAGATGGAATGAAAGTTGTTGCTTCCTCCTGGTTTGGGGGTGGTTTGTGAGAGGTTAGTGTGTTGGGTGTAAGAAGAACAAGGTATTGCTGTAGGGAAGGATGTCAGGTTTTGTGTTAATGTAGTTTTTTTTACTTGTCCTTTAATAAAAAAAGTTCTCATCAGCTTCTCTGTCTTTTGGCTAAAATCAAGCATTTTTGGCACCAAGGGGAGTGTGTCAGGGTTGGTTCTGGCCCTACCAGTGCTGGCAGTACTTCCAGGCTCAGTGCCAGTTCCCTGTGGAGGCAAAACCCACCCATTTTTAAGGGACACAACACACGGTTCCCATCAGTGTTTTTGCCTAATGTGGACCAGGTATTTTATGGGCACGGTCAGCATGGACTGCATTAAATTAACTTAACTTTGTAATTAGCTTCCATGACTGAGTCTATCTTGCTTCTAGCAGCAACTTAATGATAGACCCATGTGTTTATTGGGAGTAGGGAGAGGATTTGTTGATATGTGAATATATGACAAGGAGCATTTTTCCCCATGCTCATTGCGAGAAAAATCCTCATCTTATATTTGAGTAAATATTATATTTTAAATGTTTGGGTTTTTTTTTCACTTTGAGGACAGTATAACACAGAAAAAATCAACTCACAGAGCCCCTGAATGTTATAACATACACTGTGAAATTGTTAATATGATTAAAGCTCTCTTGCTTTCATAATATAAAATAATTTCCTGACCATTGTATTTTATTTTCATATTTCTGTTTATGACTGCTTTGCTCATCAAATATAATGCCCATGCTATTGGTATGATGGATTTTTTGAATTTTTATGGATTTTCTTAACTGTAACAGGAAGCCCGGGGCTCCTGTTACTTTAAGGAGAGAAGCTGCAGCTGAAAGAGCCCAGATAATCAAACAGGGGTTAGGTGCAAAGCAGCAAAAAACCACTACTGCCTAAAGAGGCAACGAGCTGCCCATTAGAGTGAAGGGGTGCACCTGCAGCCAATCAGGAGAACTGTGCCTGGGATGAGCTGGCTGAAAAGCAATAGTCAGATAAGGACTAGTCTATGACTGCATATTGCAGAGTGCACTGCTCTGCAGTAAGACAGTAGGGCAGAGTCTAACATAGGCAGCAAAGTAGGTGCTAAGAGCAGCAGTCAGAAGCTTCCATAGCAACCTGTCATCAGGCTCTATGGAAGAACTCTTGTGGGTGGCCTCTGCACTACCTGACTGTAAGTAGCAGGGCTTAGGAAGCTTATAAGCCCAGAATCTGAGCCAAAGAGGCAGTCTGGCCCTGCACGGCACAGAGGGGAAAGAGCTCCTGGACAAAAAGGCAGCAGAAAGATGTTGGCTGACTTTGGAGCTGCCTTAGGACTGCCAGTAAGATGCTGATAACACAGAGAAATGTAACCTGGGATGAGTAGAAGTCTGGCTTCACAGACAGTAAGTGACTGTTTGTTTGGACCTAATGCAGACTTAGGAGGTCATACAGCCAGGGGGTTGAATCTTTAGTTCTAGCCAGTAGGTTTATTTCTTTGTTGCAGTTTACACTGGTGGTCTGGATTAGGACTGAAGGGGAGGTGGAGATCCAGTAGTGCCTGAGGGGCACGTGAGTGTTTTAAGCCCTGCAGGGGGACAGGCTCAAGGCACTGACAGGCAGCTCTCAAGAGTGATGCAGACAGGGGCAAGACTGGGGCTGGAGTCCAAGAAGCCAGGCCTGGTACAGTGGGTCTAGGCTAAAAGGATTAGCGAGAGCAGAGGGGTCAAGGCCAGGGCCCCAACAAGAGAGCGGAGGCCTGAGATGGCCTGGTGATATGGGGCAAAGTATCCACTTGAGTGATGATTGGGAACATTTGTGAGGCATGGACATGGCTGTAGGGGCAGAGGCTCTGAATAGTCCTTAAGGCTACAGGTGCCCTGTGGGGCATGGACAGGCTGATAGGGTTCACTTGGAGTAAAGGCATAGTTGAAACAGGTATAGAGTATGGCGGGGAGCTGCTTCAGGTAAATGGCAGCTTGCTCTAGAACCCTTCAGCAGCCTCCCTTCTGGTCTATTAAATACATCAAGGTGTGGTGAGTCAGTGAGGCAGGGAGGGTACCCTAGAGCTGGATCAGGGCAATGGGATAGGTAGTCACCAGGGGGCATCATGACTGTCCCTGGAGACTGAACTTGATTTACTTACTTATCCATATTTTCTTCATTCATTTACATGGAAAGGTAGGCTAGCTCTGCTAGAGTAGATGCACAAAATTTGCTATTTCAAATGTGATCAAAATCTCATGATTCTACTGTATTGGTATAATTCAGTGCTTCCTATTGTTCTTCTGCCATTATCAATACATCTGGAATGTGTTTTATTTTTTCCCAAACCAAAGTAAACCATATTTCCTAGAAACGAAATATATTAGATTTCGTCCTAAATTACTTTGCATAATTAGTTAGAACATTTTCTATACTGGGAAACATAAAGCAAAGAACTGTTAAGTTTCTTGTCCAAGACCAGCTGGCTAGCAGTCAGTGAGCCAAGAGTAAAAGTAAGGTCCATTGGCTCCCAGGCACAGGCTCAGTTCCTTAAGTCACTGCTTTCATAGATTAAGATCAGCAATCAGCCTAGAAATTACTCTGATAAGTGCAGTAGTACTGATTATGACTCTTTTTTTAAGGACATTTGGGGGTGCTGCCAGTTGGGAAAAAAACTGCTTTATGGATAGCTGTAACAGGAACTTACCAAGAGAGTGATTAAGCTTAAGTAGAAAAATCACTGAAGGGTTGGCAAAGACCTATTAGGTCTTGTAGTATATCCACTAAACACAAATGTATAGTCATTTCCTAGAACAGTGATTCTCAGCTGGGGTATCACAGCACCCTGGGGTGCTGCCAGAACCTTTGAAGTATAGTGGAAGGTGTGAGGACATAAGCAGATAAGCTAAGCATATGAGCACAAGCTCAGGCTTGTCCCCAAATACTTGGTTCCCCTTCAAGTAGGTAAGCATGGTAATATATAAATTACTTTTCAAAATTGGGTGCCACTAAATTCATAGAAGTTACAGAGTGGTGCCTCAGGTCCAAAAATATTGAGAACCACTATCCTAGAGTGTCCTTTTTATACCATACTTTTCCAATAGTCAAACAATGTATCCTCCAGAGTTTCCTTACAGAAATGATTTAGCAGCCTGATAAATCTGCTTCAGTATCAGGAAAAAGCCAGGAAAAGTGTGATGGTGGAGTTAGGATTGAAAACAGGGGGGGCTGCAATGTTACCAAAGATAGTCTTGTGATATATTTAGTCTAATCAGAACCAGGGATGGTTCCATCACACCCTAGTTTTGCCCCATTGGTTGAAATAATTAGTTCGCCTATTCTAGGTCAGTTGAGGAGTATTCATTGAGTACTTATTGGGTACTTATTGGAATCAAAATCAAATTCTTAACCTCTTGAAATTTGCTTATAATTAAAAAGAATGTCAACTGTGTTCAAATCTACTGTACAAACACTATTACCTATTTGGCTTCCTCCAGTGTATGTTTCAGTGCAAATGGCTCTTTACATTGGGATATGAGTCAATAAACCATAGTCCACTGCACCTGCAGGATTGGAAGGGATGCAAATATGCAGCTAAGAATCTTCAGCATATGAAAAATGGTACAATGCTTGCTTCCTCACTAACTTTCACATAATAGCTCTATGTACCGGTTGAACAAGAGGGTGACAAGATACGTAAGAGCACTTGAGATGGTGGATAAGCATCATTCTAGAGATGGAGTTACATAAATACATCTGGTTTGCTATTTCTTTGATAATAGTACCAAAATGCCAGGCCTGAACTACTTTAAAATGAAATTTAAGCATGATATAGAAGAACTGACAGCATTTAAGCATGGTATAGAAGAACTCACAACATTCAGTCCAACAGGAGGCAGACCAAATTTAATAATGTTGAAAACAGACACAAGTCCCTTCATTTTAGCTGTTTTGTTTACATTTATAGGAGTAGGAAAATAAACCAGTAATCTTTTAAAATAGTTTTAAATACTCCAGATTTTAGAATTGCCAGGTTGTGACATTAACGTTGATTAGTGAAAGTTGATTTGGATAAAAGGTATGCGGTTTTTGTAGATTAACAAGAACATTTATAGAAAATGACTCACAAATATGCATGCTAATCTGTTTGTACAGAATTTGATCATGTGACCATCTGAGAGTCTAACTGAACTTTCACACTCTCTCTGTTTCTTTTCAGTGACCCAGTCAGAGAGCAAAAACAATAGGATGTGTTCAGTTGTTGAATCACACTCCATAAATATTGAATAACAAACAATATAAGGTAATTTGCTCACAACCAACCTGTAGGTTGAAATATGTTTTCAGAAGCCCCTCATAAATCAAATTCAAATAACAACCAAATTAGTGAAAAGCTAGTCACATCTGTAGAAATTCACAAACAAAAGAGAGAGAGAAACTCACTGGATACATTGTTTGCCAGACCATGCTGGGACAAGAAATGTAAAACCAGCCAACACATCTCCACCACCCCCACAATTACTGCACCCCACAACAGAATCATCACCATTCCTGGATCTTACAGCTGCACCTCCAGAAATGTAATATATCTCATCCAATGCACCAAATGCCCTGATAGAAACTATGTAGAAGAAATCAAACAACAACTGTGCACCAGAATGAACACATACTGAAAATCTATCAAAGACAAGAATACCCAGTTACCTGTGGGGGGTGGGCATTTATCACAAGAAAATCACTCTCTCTCCAATCTCTTAGTTGTAATCCTCAAAGGGAATTTACAAAATACCTTTCACAGGTGAGCCTATGAACTCCACTTCATCAATCTACTGGATATAAAAAATTGTGGACTAAATATAGACATTGGATTTATGACACATTATAACCTGTCTAAGATATGACTCCCCAGGTAAACCCTCCACTTTTTACCAGCTATTTTCATTCCCTGCCCCTCCCCCCTCTCTCTCATCCTTTGACTACAGCTACTCCTCTCCCCCCCCATCCCACCTGTCTCTCACCTCCTGTCCACTTCAATTTACATTTTAACTGACTGGTTTTCTTGCATACATATTGGCCTCTGGTTGCTTTACCATCCAGAAAGAGCACAGACCATCTGCAGATGCTTCCTGAGCCTGACAAAGGGTGTTTGTGCCCAAAAGCTTGCTCAGAAGAATTTTTTCCAACTATTTGAGTTGGTCTAACAAAAGATTTACCCAAAGATCCTTGTCTGCCTTGTTTACTATAACACGTTTTCCATCCTCTGTATCAGGCCATGTTTGAGGCTACTGGTTTGGTACATTAACATCTACCTGATTCAATATGGCCAATGCTGACTTCTGCCTATCCAGTTGCTGGTAATTGTAAGAGGCCAATAGAAAAGAGGGACTTGTTTCTTTTTAACCTAAGCAATGTAACTAATGTAATCCTGCAGCCTTCTCATTGGTTTCTTGTCTAAAATGTAGTTTTCTGAAAACCTTAAAAAAGAGTTGACTCTCTTAATACTTGGCCTTTTATCTAGTCCAGAAACACCTTTCTTCTGCAGATGGCAAAGTATTCCACAGATACTGGCTTACAAAATCTTTGTAGAAATTTGCTATTTCACAGATGAAAAAATTGAGTTCCAAAGAGGTGAATTTTTTGCTCGGTCTTATTCTATGAGTTAGCTGGAAGGAGACGTGGGAACTCCACATCCATGTTCATATGATGAACATCAGAAATGTTGCCCTACATTACCTTAAATACCTAAATTAATCTTTCCTTAAGCCTGTAGCTCTATTTTTATTATATTTCCTGTTTAATATGAGATGACCAGCCATTTGAAATGATGCTATAGAAAGTCCATTACATCACCCTAATTCTAACCTATTTGTGTTTTCTCTGTTTTGTCCAAATTGCTCAAAATTAATGAGCTTTCTTTTCAAAGATAATGTATTGACCCTATTTTAGTGATTTTTGTCTGCTACATTGCTCTTTTCAAGGTAACCTTGATGATATTGTTATAGACATTCATTATAATTTTTTATGCGGGATCTATCTATATTGGTTTGACTGTGGCCTTTGATCCAATAAATCACAACATATTGCTATCTACATTTCCCTTAATTTGTCCGAGTTTAAGTACAGTAGAATGTTTCGCTGGCTACATTAGTGAGCAAACACCAGTCATTTTGTTTAATGGTGTTGAATCTGAGGTGAAAATGTTACATGTGAAGTTACCTCAGGAGCTAATTAGAGGGCTTTTGCTTTTTCAGTTTTTATTAATGACCTGTCGACGTTGTATAGTTCATGAAATATTCTGTACATGTACATGCTGATGATGTGACCTCGTACACAGTAAGAGTGCAGATAAGGTATCAGACCTTGACTGTTCTAACTAGGGATTCATGGAGTGATTTCACAATTTAAAGGCAGTTTTCCCCCCAGAAATAAATTATCTTCATTTCTGGAAAAAAACATGTAATTATAGGGGAAGTCTCTTATACCATAAATGGGGCTATGTGAATTGATCTGAAAAATAATAAGATTCCCCTTACCTCAAAAAACTTCATGCACTGTGGGTGCCAACCCTTTTCTTTTAAGTATAGATTTGATAAAGCTACATAAAACATGACCTGACTGTACCCAAAGTTTAGAGCTTTTTGCCTCCAAGAGTTTGATTCAGCCTATTACAAGGATAGCAGCCAGCTGTGCAGTTAGGATCTGGACACAAACTTTCAAAGATTAGAGATGCTAAGTTTAGGTTCCTCTTGATTTTATTTCTCATTTTTTAAAGTGTTCAAAAAATTGCATTTTATCACCAGGTAGCATCTTGGGCAGGAATCATAAAGCTGCAGCAACACCAGGAAAATTGCTGTTATAGTACTTGTGGCCTGACAAGAAGAAGGAATATCAGAAGTCCTAAGAATTTACTTGCACTATATTTTATAGACTCAAGAGTTTCATTTAGTCTAGATACTTCACACAAAGAAGCCTCAGGACTTTGAGTCATTTCTCTGCTGAGGCTCTTCTGTTATTGGCAGCCAACACAATGCAGATAACCAGAAAACACTTACACTTATGGATCAGCCAACAAGTGATGCACAGACTGTGCAAATATGTAGGTCTTAATCACAATGGCGAAACTCAGACTTAATGCAGAAATCTTCTGGATCAATAAAGTGGTGAGAAACAATATAATAAAGTGGTAGAAATTGCTAACAGGGAGCCAACTTTTGTTTTAAAATGTATGGGTATAAATGTGAAGTAATTAAAGAGGCATCAGTATTCTTTCTTTGGATTTACATGTATGAAGTGACAGACCAGAATCTGTTCTATGACTTCCATTGTTATTAAGTGGGACCAGAATTTAACCCATTTTGAGGTCAGCAGGGATTTTACCACTGGCTTTTAGGCAAAAGGATTAGTCCCACTGAGTGACATCTATGTATGAGAAAGTTAATGGGATACAGCAAGCTAGCTAATAGAAGAGGTAAAATAAAGAGGTGGTGATAAGAATTGCTTCAATTTTTACCCTTCTTACTAGTTGCTGTTGAAATTACACTCTTTTTTGTCTTTTCTTGTGTAATCTATGTATCCTGAATATTCACTGTGGGTATACAAGGCAGGATGTACCATTATACAACTTCCACCACCAAGGTTGGTCCAATGTGGTTCACATTTATTTGAAGACTTAGCATCAGTGGTCACTTTGCCTTTGCCAAAGGACTCTGCCCTCAGATTTTCAAGTTAACAGTTAGTTTGCAGGCTATAATAATTTATAATGGTAGGTGTTTCTATCAGCATCTATTATTTGCACTATTGCCGATAATTTTGCTTTAATTCTGGAAACATTTGCACTATTACCATTTTTAGTGTATAAATATGAAAGACACATCTAATGTCAGAAAACGTGCTTGCAGTCTTAATGTAATATGTGAGTATCTTGTACACAGCTGATTGAGCAGTCACATCAGAGACTGCACAATGTAGCTGTTTGATTCCTATTTGCTTATTATTTGGCACATTTGGGAGGCAATGTCTGGCCCTCTTGGTGAATGATTGCTTACTACACTGTAGTGGAAATTGGGATCTTTTGAATTCTTGTCTTTTATTCTGTCCCTGACGCAGTGGATGCATCTATATGTGCAATTAGGGTGGCTGAATAAGCTCCAGAACACTGTGCCAGAGTGTATTGCTCCCAGGCATAGTGTTCGTGCATGTGGGGGTAGTGTCTGCACTACGGCACCCTTGAAAGGGTCTCTCAGGGCCCCAGAGTGTTGTTTTCACCCCAGCTGAGAACCACTGGTCTAAATGCACTGAAGTGTCCCACTCTGTTCAAGAAAAATCCAGCAGTGTATTTTCTTTTGCAATATATCATCATATGACCTTTAGGACTAAGTCACAAAAAAGCAGTGGGGATGAGGAAGACCCACTCACATTTTGCATTAACCAGGTTTCAGGGACTTGACCAAGGTGGAATAGAATCACATTTAGGTGTCTAAGTCCACTTTCATGCCTAATAGAGAGAATAGAATCTAGCCCTCAGATTTTGTGCATCAGTTCTCTGCAGCTTTTAAATGGGCCTTACTGGGTTTTTTTGAAGACTAATTATTTGATATTGGAAAATGGAAAATGCTTTTAAATGGTAAGTATTGTTTATAGTTTGGCACTCAAGCCCTGGCTGCATTTCGTATATGGCTAAGTTTGGGGGAGGGAAATTTTCAAACCTAGCTAAATGATTTAGGTACACAAGTCCTTTAATGAGCCTGTTGGTAGAATTTGTCTCTCCCATTCACTCTGGTAATTTTGGGAATCTCAATATCTGTTTCAACACTGTTAATGGGCAGGATTTTTCTTTTTCCTTTTTTTTTTTTTTAATAGTGAACCATTTTCTGTCAATCTGTAAGATTTAGAAATGGCCTTGATGTGAGGACCTAGTCAAGGTCTGAGGTCTGAGTCAAAGAAGATGCCACCTAATTTAAGTTTCAGTTCAAAGGAACACTATAGTGGGCAACCTACCAATAAGCCTTAGTTTAATCTTGGTTTTACCATGCACAAGATACTGATTCTTTTCTCAAAATCTCAGATTTAAGAAGAAAGCTCTAGAAAAAGAACTTGCAAAAGGAAATTATTTTAATTACTTAACTTACAAATGTATCATTTTTCTTTTTCTTGCATTTTAACATACCGCTATTTTATCATAATTTATGGGAACACATCTTTGCTGTAGTTATGTTAGTTTTAAATCAATCTTTTTATATTGATAACAGTACAAGCCACTGTGACTAGTATATCTTTAACATCTGGGGAGAACTTTTTATTACTGCTCTTTTAAAAAAATGGTTAAAATAATTAAATTATAGCACAATTTAGCATCTCATGTAAATCAGCATTTGTCCATTGACTTCAGTGTACTTATCCTGATTTATACCAGTTAATAATATGGGTAAAAACATATTAAAATTGAGGTAGGTTGAGAAAATTTAAATAACTTAAAAAGTATTAAGGGCAGTTGTAATATCCTGAAAACAAGCATTATAAATCCATGAAATTAAATTTAGGGATAACTTTAACCATGTAAAGGTGTGGAAATGCACAAGTATAATAATCAAATAAATTTTACTCAGTAGCAACAGCTTGAAGAAAGTAAAGATAAAAAAATGGAACTATCTTTGCAAATTAATTTATGTTTCCTCTTTCTAGTCATGCCCTCACTATCTCTCCCTAATCTTTCTTCCAATATGTGATTAGGGTGGGCCATAGAACCCACAGCAGAAAATGGTGCCAAGGAGAGTGAAGAAGGAGGAAGTACTGCATGTGCAAAAGTCACGGTCAAGGGAAATGGGCTTAAAGAATGGATGAAGATATGGAGAGAAAAAGCATAAGGGTTGTGTGTATGATATTGGAGTGACAAGCCCTTTATTATAACTGCGATAGGAAGACCAGTATTATGTAAAGATGGAACTTGGTGGAAATGCCTAGTTCGTGGGCACTTTCACTTCTATTTTATCACATTAAGTAACTTCCCTCCATTCTTGCAGCTACTTTTCTTGCAGTGCTGCCTCAGTTTACAGAGGAATTATGGCAGCCTGTAACAAGCAATCTTTCAAGCATTATTGTACAAGCAAGCATGTTGCAAAAAAAGTTTTAAAAAAAGATGTATTAACAGGAGTGTCATATGTGGAATCTCTATCCTTGGAGGTTTTTAAGACTCAGGTAGGCAAAATCTTGGCTGGGATGATCTAGTTGGGGATGGTTCTGCTTTGAGCAGGCGGTTGGACTAAATGACTCCTGAGACCCCTTTCAACCCTAATTTTCTGTGATTCTATGCAAGTCATAGGAAATGATTAATTCTTCCTTTCTGTTCAACGCTGGTGAGGCCCGACTTGGAATGCTGTGATCAGTTTTGGGCATCTCACTTTATGAAAAGGGTGCACATATTGAAAAGAATCTGGAAAAGAGCAACACAAATTTTTTAGAGGTTTAGAAAACATGACTTGTGAGGAGAGTTTGAAAGAGCTAGAACTATTAAGTCTACAGAAGACTAAAAGGGAGTGTGATAACAGTCTTCAAGTAGCAAAAGTGTTGTTAATATAGGGAATATCAATGAATTGTTCTCTTTGTCCATAGGGACAAGACTAGAAGGAATGCGTTTATTTTGAAACAAAAGCACTTTAGGTTAGGTACTATGAAGAACATTCTAACTGTGGAGGTGAGTAGATCATCTGGCAAAGTTGGAAAAATCTACATTATTGGAAGTTAGACAAACATTTGTCTGAGATGGTATAGAGCGAGATGATCCAGTCCTCAGTTCTGAATGTCTCTTCCTGCCCTAAATGTTGAAATTCTACACATGATTGTTCTTATTCCTATTAAGTAGAAAATATTGTTACAATCCAAATCTGACTCACTCAAACCAAGAGTAATGAGAATGCTGGAGAAGTTGCACAGGAAGGATTTCCCCAGTTCTATTTTGGGATACCTTTGTTTCACTTAGTGTAACCCTTCAGCCAGGGGTGGATCCAAGGTGGGTGCACTTGGACCCCACTTTGATTCCTTTTCCGTCCAAAGCTTTAAACTATCTGCCTGGCAGTGATAACAGCATTTCTAGTCAGGCAGTGCTGAGAGAGTCAATTGACTTGATAGCTCATTTTTATCTACCTGAGCCCTTCTAAACTTTTCAGTTCACAGGTGTTAACAGCCCTCTCTTCTTTTTTCATAGTCTTGATGTTCCACCAGTCAAGCTATTCTGCAATTCTGCTGTTTGTTAGCTGCTCTTGAAGCTCCTGTTTCACAGCCCTGCAGATTGTTTTGAACTCATTCCAATGAAGTTACATTTGTTTTTGCTTCAATCTTAAACTGAATAATACAGCCCTAATCCCTTAGCATGTTAGTAAAGCTTTGAATTTATTTTTAACTGGAGAAAAATGTGTGTTGTTTTATATGTGATGATGCACCTTGCCATCTGCACCTCTTTTCAAAATTCCAAATCCACCCATGCCTCCAGCAAATTCCATACTGGTGAATTGCTACAGGGTTCATACTAGTGAACATAAATGGTGCCCTGCTACTAAATCCTGCTGTTCTGTCCCTTTTATTAGTGCCCACTGTCTTTTCACTGTACTGCTGGGGGTGTACACTGAAACAAGTGACTTCAACAACATGTTTGGCATGATGGAGCTGGTTGGAAAGTGGGAACATCTTCAGGAAAACGATAATAAAAGAAACATTTTCCAATGAAAATATTGGAAATTGATTTTTTTTTAACTAGCTATAGGAACCAGGTATGCTTTATAGCAGCAATGGTTTCTATCCCGCCAGCAAAGCTCTTTTACCTTGGATGAATTGTTGCAATGAAGTGGGTGCAATACCTATCGCTGGGCCAGGAGAGCACGCTCGTGAAGCTTCCCAGTTTTCTGGAACACCAGTCACAGGAAAATCATGCCAGTATTTTGGTCTGGCTCCCTTTTTCATAGAATCATAGAAGTAGGGTCAGAAGGGACCTTATAGATCTTCAAGTCCGACCCCCTGCCAGGGCAGGAGAAAAAAAACTGGGCTCAAATGATCCCAGCTAGGTAGGCATCAAGCCTCCTCTTAAAGACCCCCAGGGTAGGAGCCAGCACCACTTCCCTTGGAAGTTGGTTCCAGATCCTAGCCGCCCTGACTGTGAA
>NW_017729022.1:95749445-95752766 GCF_001723915.1 Gavialis gangeticus | reverse complement strand
CACGGCAACACCTGCATCCAGGGCTTTTGTGACCCGATCATAAAAGGCAATCAGGTTGGTCTGACATGACCTCCCCCTAATGAAACCGTGCTGGTTGCCCTTGAGCATCATCTCTGAGGCCGGCCCATCACAGATGTGCTCCATGATGATCTTCTCAAAGAGTTTCCCTAGGATTGAGGTAAGACTGACGGGCCTATAGTTGCTGGGTCCTCCCTCCTCCCTTTTTTAGAGATGGGGACTACGTTGGCTATCTTCCAGTCATCTGACACCTGGCCCAAGCACCACGAGTGCTCATAAAGCCGAGCCAAGGGCCCTGCAATAACCCCTGCTAGCTCCCTCAACACCCTGGGGTGGAGAGCATCTGGACTCGCTGACCTGAACACGTCCAGCCCCTCCAGAAGCTTTCTAACCCAGTCCTCCCCAACCTGAGTTCTGGAGGCATTCCCCTTGAGTCCGTCTTGCATCACAGTGGGAAAGTTTTGGCTTGTTGAATCATTCTATTCACATGTAGTTTGATGCTACTATTTTTAAATGCATATTAAATTCAACCTTAGTTTATTGAACTATATCACATGGGGTGAGTTTTATTATTTTCTAATCTGGACACAGGTTCCACTTTCCTTGCTGGTCAACAGCCAGCCCATGGGAATTCACGTGAACAAGCTGTACCTCTGGGTTTGTGGTGTGATTCACCCATGGGGGAAAAAATCTTGTTTACTCAAGCCTTAACATTTTCAGACTTCAGGGCTTGTGAACCTGCAGAAATAGTTCTGCCATCGAAATGCACATTGTTGAATTGAAAATTGAATAGCTTGGCAAAGATCTTCTAACAAAGCCATCTCCTTATAATAATGACAAAACCATTGGTGCTATCAGCAAAGATAGACTTACTGAGAAGCAGCTAAAATGCAAATAAAAAATTCATGTGGTACTTCCAGTCTTCCTCAAAACCTGTGCAAAAAGGAGATGGTAAAAAACAATGAAGTTCCAACTTTCTGGAATAATTTTTATTAAAAATGATGGCCCAATTTTGCTGACTGTATTAATGTGAGGACTGTGATTCATTTAATATAAACCCACCAACTTTGCATGAGTCAGCCAAGCTGAATTTTGGCCCTCAAGGGTGAAAAACAAACCGTAACTACTAAAAAAAAGATGTAGGGTTCCTTATACATGGGCACAAATATTTGAAACATAATAAAAAGTCCCAACACAAACTCAGTAGCTGAGCTTCAAATGCAAAAAGGCCCAGCACAGCATTGTTTCTGAGTTATAGTGAACGCTAAAGAGGCTCTAAAACCAATTAACTTTTTTTACACTCTTATATCTTAAAAATGACCAAAGAGATTTCTTTGAAAATTTATTACAAAAAAAAAAATTGCTCCCAAAATTAAACCTTTTGTGGAAAGCTTCAGCCTGGAGCAGAATTTAATGACTGAGCTATAAAGCACTGAAAACTTTCATAAAGGGGTTCATAAAGAAACACCAACTGACCCTGAACCTGAGGAGGGCTAGCAAGCTCCACTGTAATAAATACAGGGCCTAGTTAATTTTCACTTAAGGGATGTATGACATTTGAGTCAGATGTGGTTACTTTATGCTCACTTCAACTGTACATGTTCAATAGATGTAAATGATAAGCAACTGTAGATTTACTCTAAGTTATGGCTTGTCCTAAATTAAGTTGTAAACTGCTAAGGCAGTGATCAGGGCTTACCATGTGTTTGCAAGGTGCACAGCATTAGTGGGCAGCAGAATCCCGCATAATTACATTTCCCTTCTTCTGCACCTCCTAGTTCAAAGATAGATCCCATGAGAACTTGTTTCTAAAGTAATTTCTCTGATAGAACAAATTGGGATGCTCCACTGCAGCTACTTGCCCAATATAATTCTTTTCCCAGGGGTATGCCAGAATCTGAACCATCTGATTTTATCATTTGAAATTAAATACAATTCAAATAAAAGTTTCCAAAATTTGGATCAAGTAGCACTCTCTCTTTTACATATGTACAGAAGAGCAAAAAATCCTGAATTTAGCTGAATTTACTCAGACATCTGTCCTGCTTTTATGGTATAACTTAGCCATGTCTGACCAAGATTCTAAACTTTAGCACCAGTATTTTATCTAAAAGAGAGAAGCAAAGCTACACCTAGATCAGTGTGTCCTCTTGTCCAGTGAGGGATGCTCTTGCACTGAAGGATGCTTGCTGAAGGACTCAGAGTATTATCCATGCACCCTTCACCTTCCACCCCCAACACTTCTCCCTCCCTGCCCCCATGCATACATTCACATTCATCCCAGGGGTACGAGCACAAGGAAGTAAGGAGCCCTGCCCACAGGGGAATCTGGGACAGTGGCAACCCAACCTTGGAGAGAAAACCCTGAAAGGAAGAATCACTTACCTGTTTCAGGATGCTGAACACAAAATGAACCACACCAGGAAGAAAGACCTGCGCGATTCATCAGCTGCACTTATCTGCAGCTGGAGCCAGCATGGACATGTGACGTCAGTGGGGAACACCGCCCAGTGGGAGAGATAAAAGCCAGCACCAAGAGGGAACCAGGAGGAATGCTGGAGGCCGCGGAGGCTGCAAAGATCTCCCACACCAGTTGCAGCCAGCAATGGCAGGCTAGTGAAGGTCTGGTGAAAGGGGAGATGCTGGAGTCAGTGGAGGCTGTGACGACTCCCCACACCAGCTACAGATGGCACCAGGGCTTAAAAGCAGAGCTGACTCAAGGAAGAGCCGAAGAGGACCTTGGCAGGGATGAGAGCCTGGAGCCATCCAGTGGGACACACTGAGGCACAGGCTAGGGCTGGAGGGTAGAGAGGCTGGTTAGCCCAATGATCCCTCCCCTTTCTTTGTTTTTTCTATCCTATTTGAATGGTGTCTTTTCTTTTCTTTTCTTCTCCTTCTTATTGCTTACTTCTTCGTTTCCTCTTGGTGCAGGTTGTTATATAGAGTTCCTCTTTTTTTTGTTTGTTGTTGGTGGCCCGTGATCCTTCAGTAGCGAGAGACAGGCAGCATTCCTAAGATGACAGTGGTGTACAGAGCTGCTAAGCAACCATCAAGCCTCCAGAGAGAGGTGTGCTGGAGAGTTAGGTATCCAGTTGCCCAAAGTCCAACCCAGGAGAGTAAGACTGATGACTCAAAAAGGGCACAAAGATCAGGAATTGAGGTGACTGGAAGGCAAGCCACATAACCTCGAGAGGCTCATCTCAAGGGCTGGCGCATGGACGGAGTGTAGGGGAGGTGGAGCCGTGCATATATATGCCAGGAGGCGTAACCATTCCCGAGGGACCCTCAATGGGGGACCCCACC
>NW_017729022.1:95694505-95744445 GCF_001723915.1 Gavialis gangeticus | reverse complement strand
GAGAGAGGTGTGCTGGAGAGTTAGGTATCCAGTTGCCCAAAGTCCAACCCAGGAGAGTAAGACTGATGACTCAAAAAGGGCACAAAGATCAGGAATTGAGGTGACTGGAAGGCAAGCCACATAACCTCGAGAGGCTCATCTCAAGGGCTGGCGCATGGACGGAGTGTAGGGGAGGTGGAGCCGTGCATATATATGCCAGGAGGCGTAACCATTCCCGAGGGACCCTCAATGGGGGACCCCACCACTGAAGATCCATCCAAAGTCAAAGCAGGTGAGTTTTGGGGTCCTCCCCAGGGTAATTGAGGGCTCCTTCAGAAGGCACACAAAGCCTCACTGTGCCCAACATGCGGCACATGTGCCAGAGCAGCGTGGGAGCGGATATTCGAATTGAGGCGGGCTCAACATTATTTTGGCCTGTGCACTAGATCGCCCATCTTACACTATCCCTAACATGGGTCTTCCAAAAAGATTGAATTTTTAAAACATTCCATTTTTACCTTTTTATGGCATATTTTGGTGAGACATGGGGAAGTGTGTCATAAAAGTATGAACTAGATCCAGTAGGCAGTCAGAAGGACAGGAGAGTGAAGGAGGAAAGCAGATATTTGTCATGACTATATTTAGGAAGCTGTTGCTTAAATGTAAAAATTAGTTATATTTTAACCATGAGTTGAGTTAAGAGCACAAAAAAACGTGCTTTCCTTCTGCTTGTTTGCAGAACACTTCTCGTTTCTTCACTTGCAATAATGAAATGTTCCTTTATGCTTTGCCTTTACTTGGTTATCAGTAATGCATTGTGGGTCTAACAATGGCTCCTATTTTCACAATACTTTGCAGAATAATATTATTCATCCCCATGGAATCGTTGGTTCATAAAGGTATTGATGAAAGGTGGGGTATATTTACTCAACTTTTCAACATAATATTTCCATTGTTCACTACTGGGGCATGCATAACGAATGGCCTTTAGTGTAAACAACTCAGCCACTGAGCTTAGTGATTACTATAAGGGGTCTGTTTGAGGTGGGTATTTCCATTTCTTTGATATATGACTCATTAAACCCACTCTGTGTAAGTATTGTTTACAGTGCTTGCTGTGTTGGTGGCTTGTGTCTGAGTATTTATATTTAATTTGAAAGGTAGTTTGTTTATACTGAAAAAGGCCTAAAGTGCCCAAACCCTTCTTAGGTTTTTCATTAAAAACCACCTTTTGGGGGTGGGGGTTTATTATAGCAAAAAAAGTGAGCTTTAGTCTTTGCAGACCTTGCTTTGAACTACTGAGCTTCTGTTCACAGAAACCAAGCTGTAGCATAGTGCAACCTTCTCAGTGTTTCCAGCCTTCTTAGTTCGCTAAAATGAAAGGGTTGTCATCACTTCTCAGAGCTGGTATTCCTAATGGAGGAAGGTGCTCGTAAAGGATGGTTATACAGACCAAACTCCTTTTTATCTTATTTCATGTTCATATTCACCCTGTTGCTCAGACACCTGCATCCCAATGATCTAAATTACAGGGTTGCCAACATTTTTTTTTAGAACAGATTAACCTGTTGTGGTTACAGTTTCTCTGCTTCACCAGGCTTTTGCTCAAAACCCAAACTGCTCAAATCATCCTACTGCTATAACAACAGAAGAATCTATTTAATTGGTACCTTGTTGAAATATACTCCCCTGTCATTGGCATAATTGCCAGGGAACAGATCCAGTGCCATTGATTTCATTGACTCCAATCAATGGGTAAATGGTATACCTAGTCAGTTTTAAGTGGCACACCTGTTGTTTGTATTTTATTCACAGTAGTAAACAACTATGAATCAATATTTGCTACAATAAACTCCCTTTGGCATGGCCCTCCATAGATTTCATGCTGGTAGCCCTTGCATAAGTCTCTCTCACTGTTTATTATAAATGTAAAAGACATATAAGATGATTAATACAGTAGCTATTTTTTTAAATTACTGAAATGGAAGTGAAAGGCATGAGTGGATTAGAGTGGAACCAGGTAGTTAGGCATAGGAGTTTTGCTCTAAGCTCTCCAGTTTACTCAATGTAACTGTGATCAAGTTACTCAAGGGCAGTGTCTGTCTCGATAAATTCCCCACATACCTTTGCTGGTCCTGATTCAGCAGGTTACAGATGGCAGAACCAGCTTTCCATGGGTTCCTTCTGCTCTGGAAATATTTGGGTAGTACAAAACTGCTTTAGTAGCTTCTCTGTTACTCCCTGGTGAAAAGGGTATGCCCGAGGAACAAATGGCAAGACCAGGGGTTTCTTTGCATTCCACAGTCATCAGCTCCTGGAGTGACAACTCTGTCTTTTAAAAGCAACCTATGAAAGTTCATGCCTCTCTGAACCAATTAGTTTCTAAGGTGCCACCCTTCCTTGTCTTTTGTCTGATTTATACTAATGGCCTTCTGTAGGATCAGCCCATCCCAGTTTCTCTTAAGGATAGCACTGATCCCAGCTCAGGTGCATTCAGGACCCTAATTTACTGAGTTTTATTTAGTGTTGGCTCTATGCATCGTTCTGCTTCATTCTATCAAGCTGTAAAATAGGAATGGCTACTCCCTACAGTATGTAACTCATAAAGTTATTGAAAAGGTTAGATAATGTTTATAAAGCGCTCCAGGATCCGTGGATGTGTTTCTATGAGCCTCTGACAGGTGGGGTCATTGCTCACTTGGCATTGTGCCAATTTCCCTGGGGAAAGAGTAGGCTCACCTATATGTTGTCCTATATATGAAAATGATAATACCCTATTTTCTCCTGAAGATTTTGAGCTGTATAAAACACTTTACAACGTTATGGTTTATTTATATTAGTATTAGTTATACATATTAATATTAATTTTTAGTTATTATGATTTACTATTATTTTCTACACTAAACACATGCTTAGGCAATTTGGGAGTAGCATATTAAAAATTATTCATAAAAATGCCAATGTACCTAACACAAATTCATTAGCATGATTTAATTGTTGAATAGGGCAACAATTAGCCAAACAGCAAAACAGTTATGGAGCATAACATTTGCTGGGACATTCAGACAAAGATGTCAGGTAAGAGGATCTGGGTCTCCCAAAACATGTTATGAATGTATACCACAAAACTCACAATATTTGTGAAAAAGTCCCTTTTCTAAATTAAAGCCCAATCTCTCATTGCTAATTTATGTGACCATATTTTAACTGAAGTTAATGTTTGCAGACAGTGGTGACATTGACATTGTTACCAAGGGTAATGCTTTTTCACAAGGATGAATCATTTGTTGTACTGTTTCTTCTATGAATGAGGCACATACAGCATTTTCTTCTATTTTGTGTTCCACATCTGTGAAAGAACACCATGCTGATGGTGATCGCTGCAAGAAATATCCCTTCTGCATTCACCTTTCATCTAGAGCTCATGTCTACCTTATCCAGAATATCAGTGCACCCTGAGACTCATTCAGCATTGCTAGAGTCATTTCAGGTCAGGTTCCAACTCCCCCAATGGCCACAGAATGATTTTCAGGGATTTATTATTTAAGCAGGTCAGAAAGAATTCAGATTAAATTTTTCTTTTTCACTGAAATTTTCCAATTTGCTGAAACCTAAAAGTTTCCCAGATGCTGTTCAAATTAAACGAAGTCCTGCTAGATCCCAGGCCAGGTTCTGATTTTGAATTCTTCCTGGCTTTCTGCCAGGTCTTCCATCCTGTTTTTCAGCAGACTGCATGTGAATCAGGGACTGCAGCCTTTCCAAGGTCTTCAGCTCCAGGGCTGGACACCAGGCAGACTACCATAAGGCTAGTAGTCTGTTTCTCCTTGGGGAGAATTTCATTTGAAAACAAAGCAAAATGTTGATACTGGGCACCACTCATGAATCACAATTCATTTTTTTTCAAGCCAGTTTTAATCATTACCCAATAAAAGTTCCTTCATTAATTCTGTTGAAATAAAAGTACAATATCTATGTAAAGAAAAATATCACTCAATTATTATTTGTAAGAGTACTTATTTGTATAGCAATAACATCAGTGGACCCAAGTCAGGGATTTGTGTCCTATCCTGCTAGGTCATGTACAAAACACATAGGCATGTCCTTATCCCAAAGACTTGCCAGAGACAATGGGTGGATATTGATATTGTTACATTGTTAAGAGTGGGAACAAAATAAATAATTCACAGAAAATAGTTGCTACCTCTAGTCTCTTATCTGTTTGTCAGTTATCTGCCTGGCTTGGCCTGGCTTGTGGAATTTCCCCATACTTTGCTATGCACATGAGAACTGGGGAGGGATTCTTCCTTCCTGAATCCCCTAAGCAGTTCTGCACAACCCATCTGTGTATGAAAAATGCTTACACGACACATTTTGTTTTAGCTTAAGTTACAACAATCACCTTCTAAGTAGATAACTGTAGCCATTTCATTGATGGGTAAATGAAGCAGATGCTAGTTAAATGATTTGTCCAAGCTGACAAAGTTTGTCAGTGCCAGAATAAGAATGGAACTTAAGGGGTACAACTCTCAATTTCCTTCTACAGCCATCAGAGGTACTTTCTGAAGGGACCCTTTCACTGCTCTTTGTTTTGTTCTATTGACAAGTATCCAAGGGCATGATTCTGGAGCATCAAAGATAGCCAAGAAAGGAGATGTATTAGCAATTGATGGTACCTCTTCTGATCTGCAATAAGAAAGATCAGGCTAGGTACAGACATTCAAAAAGCCTGAGGCAGAATTGATCTAAGTTACATGGTTTTCTGTATGTGGCATAGTTTAGATCAGTTGTGAACAGACCAGGTGTTTGCCCTTTGGTGGGGTGGGGGACAAATCTTAGACCGGGTTCTGCCATTTTTAAACCAGGCTGTGTGTGCCAAATTTCTGTTCTGTTACGGGTATAAGCAGAGTTTGTGTTTTGAACTTCTGTTCTGTTATGGGCATTATACGTTTATTGGGATAGACCAGTTTCCAATCAATTACACCAGTAAAAGTGTAATGTCTGTACCTGGCCTCAGTGCTCTAGCACTGTTCTCTGACAAAGTCTGCTTCCTTGTTAGTATGGTGTAATGTGTTTCTGCTTGCAGCTCTCTCATATTGTCAAAAATAGGAAAGCATTTTGCACCCATGAAAACAGTAGATCAAGGTCTGCCTCGATGCTATTGTGTGTTATTTTTGCTACGTTTTCCATTACTTTTCTTTTTATTATTCGTTTTCTAGTACTAAATAATAGTTAGCCCCACAGCTCTGGCGCATAGGAACCTGATGAAAGTGAACATATAAGAAAAATATTAGAGACCTGTATTCTTCATATGCAGATATAATGCCCATTGACATTAATGGGAATTATGCATGTGTGGAGGAAGAGCATGGCCCCTTTACTTAATAGAGCCCTTAATATGTTTTAGTGAGCCATGGTGATGTTCTAAATATCACGAAACCCAAAGGAGATAGAGAAACAGCTTGTGGTACTGATGAGCTGAATTCATTGCTTTGAGGTGGATGGTTTTTCAGGAATATCCCAGACTCTTTTCCTCTGGTGGAAATGGTGGTGCCTGTACTGATCATTGACATTAAAGAGGGAAAGACATAAAGTCAGGCAATAAGAAAAAGCAATCCAAGATATCAGATTTTTATGTATAAAAACGTCCAATCTAAAATTAATCAGTACAAACACACACACACACTTCTGTACTCACCATTTTTTGTGGCTGTCTTTTATTATAATTGTAGTCTAGCCCTGCTTTGCACTATGTTCTGTTTTATGAAAGTAAAATGTGAAAATCTACTGATAAGCCAAAGTAATAAAAACTTTATAGCATGTCAGACCTATTTTTTATTTATTTATTTTTAACCTCGATCGAGTTATAATACTGAACATGTGTATCCTTGGCCTTAATCACCTTGTCGAGTTAAACTGTATATTCAACTTCATTTACATGACACATGATCTAATGCTAGAGAACAACAATACCATTGTAGTGTTAATTGAAAACTCTGAGCAGAGCCAGAAGAAACCACTGGTCTGATTGCTGAGGGTCCCAGGGAAAGGGATTTATTCCCACACCTGCAGTTGGTCCATAACACTAACATTGTTACCAACATCTGGGTCTAATCAGCACAGAGCCCTTGATATGCTGCTCCTGTGGCACATAAATTTAGCATTATATTCATTTTAAAGGCCCCCCTCTTTCAGTTTTTTAAGGACAAGATAGATTCATGGCTCCACAGAGTCTAACAAAGTAGAAACCACAAACAGAGTAAGTTACTGCCAGGTTTCTTAGACCTTACCTACCTAGTATATGCCACTTAAATAATGGAATTTTATGCTCCATTCTGGCTTTCAAAAATGTGTCTCCACAGAATGCAAAGTTCAGCTGAAAAACTAAATTTAAGGTAAAAAGCAAATACTCTGAAGGTAGGCCAATTTGCATATATCAGGTTTTTATTGTGACATCCAAGATATATCAGCCACTGAAAATGATGCTAACTAGTAATAGCTCAGGCATTTCAGAGTAAAACCGGAAGGTCTGTTTAGACTGGCTTCTGACCTTGGGTTCAATAAGAGAAAGACAGGTTAGCCAGTAAGGTCCTTTCAAAAAAAGGATTCAGTAGCCTTTCTAAATATTGTTGAGCAGCCTGATACTTCCAGTTCAGAGTAGCATAGTTTGAATTCATCATTCACATTTTGGGTTTCAAATTCAGTTTTCCAGCCAACAAAATATAGCTTTGCTATGGCTGTTTTTCTATTGCTTTACACAAAAAGCAATGGGAAGTTCTAAGGCCAGACTCTGATTTTATACCTGAATGATGGAGCACAACCATGTAATTGCATGTTGCTCTTTCTACACTTATGGAATGCCCATTGGTGTTGACAGGGATGAAAGGTGACCCTAGTAGGTAAGGCACTGTGTTGACATGCAGGAAAACTGAGTCCGCTTCCCAGTTCAGTTCATGACCTCAGACACTTGTGTCTCCATTCTTCATCTGTAAAATGGGTAAAGTATTTCCTTACCACACAGGGTGAAGCTAAAAATCCAAGAATGATTGTAAAGTACTTTGCTAATGAGTAAAATAAGCACCCAGATATGATGGAAAGTCTCTGTAAAGTGAATAAAATAGCAGGCCTAATATCCACTATGTAGCTCCAAGCCCAAAATATTCTTACGCATTTGTCATAGGTAAATAAACATTATTTTTGCCAGCACGTTCCTTGACTATATTTTTACAGGAACTGCTATATAAAACAGGAACAAACAAGGACATGGTTAAATACAGTGGCTATTTTCTGAGTTTCCAATCACAATGTGCTTTTTATTTTTGTAAATGGCAAATTACAGTGAGAGAGAGTTTTGTTCTGAGTTCTGATCATTGTTCTGACACTGATTTTTTTGTGTCAACAGGTAGTTTTCTTAACCTGTCCACTTTGCTTTTCGAATCCATAAGTGTAGAGATAACTACACAATAGTTTACCTACTTTTTGAAGATAAAACAACGTGCCATGGGAGTGCAGTGTCTTATTACTTTGTGTCATTGACATGTGGGTAATTGTGTCATTCACCTAAAGATAGGGCTTCAAAGGCAGCTTCCATCTTGGTCACTATGTTATCTAGTATAGCTATCCATTTTCTGAAAAGCAGTGTTTGCGGTACAAAGACACACTTGGAGTGACTATTCCAGGCAATTTCACTGGGGGCTGCTTGGAGTAACAGAGGGTGGAATTTTCCTATAATTGCAAATATCTCTTCATAACATTTTAAATCTAAAGGGGAAAAAATCAGGTGGTTGATGGTGTAGGAACAGTAAGACATTAAGATGGTGCGGAAATGAAAGATGACATTGAGGAAATTAATATAGCGGGGCTAACTGTCATTTTGGTGGTACAAAAATCTATCCAAGCCAAGAATCTGTCTTATTGTATATGAAATTAGTGCAGATCCTTTCCCTTACCATAGGTAATATATTTGGCACTACAGACAAGTTTAGGGGTTATGACAATTTACTGGCTTTGAAGAGTTTCTGGAAGCTAAAATAAATTTTTGCAGCTATATTCTAACCATCTTTCCACTCCTCCAGTTACAAGAGTCAATAGGAGTCTTTTTTTGCCCCACTTTCCTCAGGTTTCATTACCTTTCTATCAGCTCCATAATAGTTCAGCACAAAGCCATGACCCTCCACAACTGAAGCTCGTAAGGGTGCTTAGTTTCACTTAATTCAGTTAGACGGAGCTGAGCTTGAGGGAATGACAATTAAAGGAGGGTCACAGGATAGAAGTTTTAGAGAAGTTTAATTTTTAGTAGGGCTGTACGACAAGGCTGTTTCATTTTGGTTTCAGATTTGGCCGTTTCAAAGGACAGTGATTCATTTCGGTGTTTCGGATCACTGTTATGTTTCGATTCAGCCGAATCTGTTCCAGAGTTTCAATGCTGTTTTGGCGCTGATTTGGAGATTCAGATCAGCTGGGGAGAGACAGGCATAGCCAGGCAGCTGCAGGGTCTCTTGTGGCTCCTCCACTGTGCCTGCCTCTCCCCAGGTGAGGGGAGCCACGGGACAAGCCCCCATGGCTGCCCTGCTCGGCCCCATTCCCTGCCTGACCCCAGCATCCAGGCACTTAAAAAAAAAAAAAAAAAAGCCCTGTACTTATTGCTTGCAGCAGTGGTGATTGGGACCTCTAAAGGCTTGTGGCAGACCCCTCCCCCCCATGCAGTGTGGGGCAGTGGGGGGTTATGGGGACTGCACCCCACATCTGGCACCAGTGCAGCAGCTGCCCCATGGCGTAGGTGCTGCGTGGCTTGGCAGGGCACTGCACGCTGTCTGCGAGCTGGACCGGCTCCACCTGTCAGCCAGAGCCTGGCACCACTCAGCCCCAGCAGCCCCAGCTCACAGACAGTGCGTGGCACCCTGCCAAGCCACACTTCACCCGGGCAATGTGACAGCTGCCGTGCGGGTGTCAGGCAGGGGGAAGCGATCCCTGCTGCCCCCCACTGCCCTGCACTGCCCTCAGAGGCCCTGATTGCTGCTGCAGCCGATGGGTGAGGGTTTATTTATTTTTTTTAAGTGCCAGGAGGCTGGGGCTGGGCAGGGAATGGGGCTGGGCAGGGAAGGCATGGGGGCTTCTCTCATGGCTCCTCCAGCTGTGCCTGCCTCTGCCCCGGTGGGAGGAGCTGCGGGAGAAGCCACCATTCCCCGCCCGGCACTTTAAAAGGAGGGCTGCAGGGCTATTCCCGGGGTGCACCTCTGAAACATGCCGAAACATCCAAAACATTTCCAAAACATTTCAGATGGTTTCGTTTCATTTCAGAGATGTTTCAGAGCCTTTCATTTCGTGTTGGATTCGGTGTTTCAGGCACCAAAGTGGGCTGAAACACCTCCAAAATGAAACAGCTGCTGAAATTTTGTACAGCCCCAGTTTTTAGTATTTCTCATTCTTATTCCATTCTTCACCATGAGAGTAAATTCTTGCTGCCTCATTTTTCTGTTCAACTGACCAAATTTGTGGCTAGACTGAGGAATTTAAATGCCGATAAATGTTGCCTACATACAGCTTCTGTACTCAGGCAGAACTCTCACAAAGTCAGTGGAAGAAACAAGTGAATGATTTGAAACCCAGCTTGTCATTGTGACAGATGCTTACTGTAGCATGTTATCTTTTAATTTGTCTGCATTGCCTTGCTATTGAAAGTTCTGCAAAAATGGGTTAAATGCAAATGTAGTAACTGACTGGTCAGTTTTAACAATCCTTTCCTCCTAGGTTATGGTTATAAATGGAGGAGCCCAGCAAAGTTATGGAACAAGGAAAAGATCAACGCAACACAGTTTGCTAATGCAGTTTCTTTCACAGAACATCTGAGCCACACAAGTATCTTGCTTTTATAAAGCAAGATAAAAATGCCACCTATTCTGACAACAACAATATGCCACCTATTCTTGCAACAACATTAACCATACTTAGACTGCATACAGTGCTGCTTTATATTCAAAATGCTTTACAAACACACATAAAAAGTGTATTACTGGAATCATTACATAGACTTAATAAAGACACCAGGAAGATAATGGAGAATCAAGTATTAGAGAAATTCAAATTGAAAGACTAGATCAGAGAGAAGATGTTCATATCCTTCCATCTTCTTGAAGCCAAATGAAATTGATACCATACAGTGAGCACAAGAAAAGAATTAGACACTATCTATTGGAATTTCCTGATCATACAAACATGTGTATTGTAATGTGTGAAATGCAAAAATATGATCAAACAGTCAGTGTGTTACTATTTGAATCAGAAGTTCTTACTGTTTTTGTATAGTTCTCTGTAACAGAATGGACTGTTTAGCTTTTTTACTTCAAAGTAGGACATCTTAAACATGAGGAATTTTTTTTTCATCTAGAAATCATTATGCATCAAAGCACATCCTTTTTCAAAGTTGACATATATTAGATGTAGAAGTGAACATGGCATACAAATATTGTGACAACAAAAATGTCCAGGTTTCAAAATGAAGGGAAACAATCAGAAAAATGGTTTTGGCACAGCTTTAATGGGGCTGGAAGAGGTGAGCTCCAGCTAGACCCCATTCTTGCAGTACATTACATTGATGTCAGTAGGATTCTTCTGGGTAGCAAAATCTGCCCACCTGGTGTTGACAGAGGGATTGGAGTTGAATTTCCTTAAGAAATTCATCAATTTTTTTCATTGTAATTAATTTTATCCAACAAATTAAGTCCTGTATTTGTGAATGTTTTACAAGCTGAGCCTGATTCTGAGCATCATCTTTGTTTGCAAATCTTTACAAATAATTATTGCAAACAAATTTGAACCTACATGCTGTTTGTAAAGGATACCATTCACCTATTGACTATGGCCCAGATCTTCATGGGTATTTAGGTGCTCCCCTCCCACTGATTTCAATGTGTTATTCACAGGGAGCATCTACATGTGATATTAATGTGACGCAATACATTCTGCCACAGTTCATGCCAGGTTTTATTGCTTCTGGGTGCAATATTTACACATGCGCCTGGGACCTTAGCACTTTGAGCTGGGGTAGTGTAGCCCTGGCTGGCAGCAGACCCCAGGGGGCAGGGCCAGCCTGCCAGCCTGGAGCTACTCTGCCCTCGTTTAATGTGCTGAGTAGGGGCTGGCTGGGTCACAAGGGTGTTACACTATGGGGCTATCTACATTTGTATTTCACCACATGTAACTACCCCACTGTAGGATAGTACTTGTGTTGGGCAGTACTACAGCAGAGTTCATTAGTTTACTATGGCTTAATAGTGCCACACGTGTAGATGGTAACAGTTTACTGAGAAGCTAATTAGTCAGATCTCAGTAAAAACCATTTTATGTAGGTTCACCCACAGAGTGCAATTGCTCACCTAAAGAAAATGTTATGATATGATTTCTTCTGGTTTTGGAATTACTGAGAATTACTGAGCCTTTTAAAGAGGAGAATTAAAAAATAAGAAAAAATTCCAGACTGAATGTTGATTAGTGAATACATTCTATTATTCACACAGGCGGGGATTTGCACAGGGGCCTGAAGTGAGGAACATACTCACTTAAAAATACAGTGACTGTAATGTAGCTATGTTATAGCTCTGAAAATTCCAGTCATAGGAATCAATATGACAAAAAGCCATTCCTATTCTCCAAAGATTTATAGGGGGAAAATAATCACACAAGTGTTTAGAAATGGATTTTAAAAGTTATAAACATAATCCATTCAGCATTCAAACAAATATTCAGAAGCATCATTTTTCCCCCTCAGATATTCAGTCACCTCTAGTGTTTTCATAGGAACAGACAAATGTTTATCCCAAAACAGATCGATGATTCAAATAGTTTGGTATCCATTCTTTCAGAAAAGTATAAAACCTTCATAATGTATCTAATTTGTCAGTACTACTTTATTACCCACAGGAATAGTGTAAACTGAGTGGAAGTTTGCTGGAACACAAAAAATGATAATTGTCTTAATTTTCAGTGTCAATCCTTCGCCTGTAAAATTCCATGCTTTCAGAGAGAAGGGTGATTAAAAGTTGAAAGGCCATTATGAATCTAATCTGTTTCATCCTGTTTGCATTCATCCCTTAAACAGTATGTATAATATCTAAATCATGACAAATCTATTATATTGATAGAAACAGGAGAAAGCAAATGTTTCCACGTGGCAATAACTCTTAAATCTGTTATGCACTAACTTGAAGAAATCATGCATTGGAGATCTCATTAGGATAGATTGTAGGAAATGCTCTGTATTATTACAGCCACTGTATTATGTAGCACTTTTACTTGTGTAATTGCCTAATATTATCTAATTACTACATTAAATAATAGTTTCTAAACAGAAATTCCAGACAAAAGCTGTCTCTGAATTCTTTCCATTTTTGCTTCAAAATCTAGTTTTACATAGGTTTCCTCTTTTTTCTTTTGTAATTTAAGTTATAATTCTGTCCTAGTAACATTATCCCTGTCTTGGTACAGAAACTAACTTCTTAACAAGAGCACAGAATGAGAGGTCCTTTTTATTTTTCTTTTCCCTTGAATGTGCATATTCCTGGTGGAGCTTAAAAACTTCCATAAATCAATAAAGTAATTGCTGCATAATGACCTATTGTTAGTGAGCGTGCCCAGAATGATGTCATTGGGGGGTAATGGAGCTACTGAATCAAAAAAAAATGGCAGCTGTTTCCAATTTATTTGAGAGTCAGTTGGACAGAAAATTAAATAAACACATAGACAATCAGGACAAGAGCAAGTCCTTGCATTATTCTTATGATAGTTTTAATTCAATCGCAGAAGTCAGCAGGCAGCTGATATTATGGCCGAGTTTCATTAATTGCCGTCTCCTAGCTCAGTCAGACTGCACATGCTCATTTCATCACTTTAAGCTTTTGTGACTTGGATTTTAAAAAAGGCCAAGGAAACAAAGATGAAACTTCTTAGTTCTCTCTTTCTCCCCCACCCTTTGCAGCATAGCAGGCTATCTAGAAGATGCATTAATAGAAAGAAATTTTCATTTCTTCCTCTTCTGCCTCCATGGGGCCTCTACCCTCTTTTCCCTAGGATATGCATGAGAGCTTTATTTTTTAATCACTCATATGTCCTTTGGGAAGCCCCCTAAAGTTTCATATTCACTGGGGAGAAAAAAAAATGCCACCCACCTCACCACTCTCCTTTCTGCTGTGACTAGCAGCTTTGATGTGCTCTTTTGAAGTTACTGGCTTCAGGCTGCATTAGAAAAGCATCAAATGTAGCCTTAGCAGTGAGTGTAGAAGCTGGTAGCATGTAATGTTTGTGCACCGGGCTGCAGGGGCACCTAACATTCAGCTGAATGGAGGGGTGCAGAACAACAGGCACACTAGGAAGACACACTTCTTTTGCAGAACACTCTTGTCCATTTCCTAGTGGCAATTTATTTAAAATGCAGCAGAATCTTGGATGTTTTCCATGATCTTGATGTTTTCCATGGCATCCTTACATATATCCTTAAAACGGGCCCTGCAACTGGGACATCAGATTTGAACCCATTCAAACTTTGGGAACGTTTTGATCTGGATCTGGATCAGAATTAATACAATAGCTGTGAACCCTCTGAATCATGAGTCCAGTTTGGCCCCAACTGTGATCTATCAGTTAATATAATGTTGAGATTAAAATATTTGAATTCTGGCTTCTTCATAAGAAAGTCTGTTCATAATTGTGAAACCTGGTAAGTGTTTTATGTTTCCTGTTTTTTTGTCTTCCACATATTTACTTCTGGATCCCACTGCTTCTTGTTTTAGTTCTACCAGTGGTTTAGCTGTATCATCTTTTTTGACTCAAGGCACCCATCAACAGAGACTCACAGTACCCCTTGAAAGATGCCAGCTCTTAATTTTCACTTGTTTTTTGACTATGGAAAAACAATTGAGGAATTTTTCAGTTGAAAAGAATTCAGAAAAACAGGTTCAAATGTTTTTAACATTATGGATTCCTCCTGTTTGAAATTCCAGGTTTATTTTGTGAATCATGTTTGCACAACTAAGAGTGCTTACATTGAATGGCACCCTGCATTACCCTTGAAAGGATCTCGGTGTACCCCCAAGATATTATTGCACCCTGGCAGAGAATCAGTCATCTATGTGTGAAATGTACAGGTAGAGGGATCTTTGTATTTGTCTCCAAGTTGATGAAATGCTTTTTCTTATTATCATTGCAGCTCATCTCAGATCAGATTTAATATCTTTCTTTAGTCTAATCATTTTAATTTGGCCCAACATGTTCCATAATTTCATTGCATAGCACCATTAAATAATAGCAATATTTAAAATAGTGTTACGCAGTAGGGAATTAGATGGAAAAGTAGGTTATTTCAGTAACTTTTTATGTCTGGAGACTAGAGGTTCAAATTTGTATTAGGTTACAAGAACAAATGAATTGGTCTCTGATGAACTTGTGTTCACATCACTAACTCCTGAACTGCTTTTCACAGTTCATCATGATTGATAGCTGAGTTCCAAAAGGATAGTAGATCTTTTGCAGGTTGTAAGAAGAAATATAGTGAAAAAGTCAGTGCCTAATTTCACTGTTCTAGCTAGAGTTATTTATGTTGGGGGAGCCCTTTGTTCATAGCATGGACATTGAGTATAGTATGAATAAAGATGGCAGAACCTGGTTCTCTCCTACTGTTGCATGTATCTGTCTTTCAAAACAAAAAAGATGCAGTGGTTACCATTTAACAAAAAAAATAGATGCCACAGAGTAAGCAAGCATTCTTTTCTGTGTCTTATTCCTTCCTGAAGTATCTGTGAAACTATTTAAGGTATCATTGGGGAATACTGATATTCCATTTACTGTAAATCATTTTCTATCTATTATTAGTCTTCTGTTTGAAAGTGGAAAAATGTCCTATTCAAATATAAAGAACTTACAATTTTTCTGATCTGCCTAGGAGTTCCAGATCCCAATTTGAGAAATGCTTTAGTAGGCTACTAGGCTACAAAGGATACTGTTTTCTAGTATTTTTATAGTTTATGGTAGTGATGGTCAACTCATCCGGCCTGTTGAGTAAGTCCATGGTATGGATTTGGTATGCACGGTTGGTCTGCAGCCCCAATCCATTGTGCAGGCTGGTCTTCAGGACCAGTCTGGGGCCCAGGGCCACATAATGTGGCCTGCAGGGCTCCCTGTATGTCCAGAAATGTAGTAGCATGAGTAGCAACAGCATTAATTGCCATGCTTCTGAGAGTGGTGGCGATTAATACTGCCACCACTCTTTCATTGCCAAATTTCCAAACTTGTGGCTAGCCTAATGGCTGGACGACATGGCTCCACAGGCTGGATCTGGCCTGTGGGCCATATCTTGGTCACCCTGGTATATAGTATATATTTATATAGTATTTTGCTTTACAGGATTTTATAGTGTTGCCCATCACCATAGTATTTGAGGACTTTCCACATGAAATCAATAAAGCTAGCAAAGTTTCAAACACAGTCTCTGGTATTTCTTAATTTTCAGGGAAAAGATTGTGCTTGGGATGGCACTTTGCTGAATGTTTTTTGTATGGGAGGTTCAGAGTTTTCTTGGATGGGAGGTAATTGGGGTTTGGGCATAGAAGGGTTTATTATTAAATTGTCAGAACTGTAGCAAACTGCATAGAACTTGGAGGTAGCAGGAGGCAAAAGTTTAGAGGAGTCACAAGGACATTATCCCATATGCATGTGGCCTTAAACTGCAGCTAAAATACCTCTGTAAGTAGTTCTCTTAATGAAGAGCTAGTTATATTTTACAAGCATGGAATTTCTTGTGCATAATCCATTAATGCCTTTGAAGGTTATAACCAATGCAGGAAATGGGCTTTGAAAACCTGTTGATAGAAAGCAATTGAAATGCACTATCAACAGCCTGAGTTCTGCATACTATGGAAAGCTGCATTCTGCACCAGTTGGAGCTTGTATGTGAAGCTGAATGGGAAGATTAGTTATAGTAATCTATAGTAATCTAGCCTGGAGGTGCCAATTTCATGGTTTAGTGAGACCAGGTCCTTTCCCGGGAGAAAGGAATTAAATTTCCCAAAAAAGTTGGTGATAAAAGAAATCATTTATGGAAACTGTTGTTACCTGTGCATCCATGTTACTGAGAAGTTCAAGATCACTCTGAGACATCACGCAATTTTGATGAATGGGATGTGAAGGCTTTCCAGGGACAGTGGAAATAATGTCTCCACTGGGACCAGCTGTTCATAGTATTTTCTTCTGAATAGCGCCATTTTTCTTTTGTGGGTTCCACTTGAGCCAGCTGTTTCTTCATCCAAGAGCTATTTTAGGAGTAGAGATTCAAATCTCCAAAACAGCATCAGTTGAGAATGAAAGATGTAGTAGAGTGTCATCTGCATACTGTTGGCAGCTAAACCCAAAGCAATTCAGTGTTTCTCCCAGTGCTATCATATAGATATTGACAAGATGGGTGGACAGGAGGACTGTGGGAAATTTTGGCAGCCATTTTGTTTTGGAGGTATTTTGGCCCATTTCACTGCCCAAAACATGGAATCTGAAAAGAAATGGAAGGCTCCAAAACATCTCTGAAACTAAATGAAACCATCCAAAATGTTTTGGAAATGTTTTGGATGTTTTGGAATGTTTCAGAGGTGCCTCCTAGGAATAGTCTGGCACAGTCTACAGGAGAAGCCCCCTTGGCTGCCCTTCCCAGCCCCATCCCCTGCCTGGCCCCAGCCTCCTGATGCTTTAAAAAAAAAAAAAAAGCCCTGCACTGATCAGCTTCAGCAGTGGCAGTCAGAACTCTGAGGGCTCATGGCAGAGCCCCCTATGCAACATGGGCCAGTCAGGGGCAGCAGGGATCCTGTCAGCTGGAGCCTGGCACCACTCAGCCCCAGTGGTCCCAGGTCACAGACAGTGTGTGGCACCCTGCCGAGCTGCACTACACCCATGTCATGGGGCAGCTGCCATGTGGGTGCCAGGGTGCCTACTGCCCCTCACTGCCTTGTGCTGTACGGGGTGGCTCTGCCACAGGCCCTCAGAAGCCCTGATTGCCACTGCTGCAGCCAGTGAGTGTGGGGCTTTTTTTTTTTTTTTTTAAGTGTTGGGAGGCTGGGTCTGGGCAGGGGATGGGACTGGGCAGGGCAGCCATGGGGGCTTCTCCTGCAGCTTCCCGCATTGGGGCAGAGACAGGCACAGATGGAGGAGCCATAGGAAAACCTGCAGGCACTTGGCTGTGTCTGCCTTTCCCCGGCAGATCTGAATCTCCAAAACAGCATCAAAACTCTGAAACAGATTTGGCTGAATTGAAATGGAACAGTGATCCAAAACACTGAAATGAATCACTATCCTCCGAAGTGGCCGAACCCGAAACTGAAATGAAACATAGCAATTTTGCACAGCCCTAGTGGACAGTGTCAATCCCTAGGAGACTTAGCAGGTGAGGGCCTTCATAGAAGATCAGCGCTTACCATCATCACTCTGAGTTTTACAAGAGAGAAATGAATGGATCCCCAGAGTCACTTCTTATTATCTTATATAGGTACATTGTGGCACCTTGAGGTCCACTGTGTCAAAGGCCACAGGGAATCCAGAGGTATAAGTATGGAGATATCATCTCAGCCCATAGCAGTGAGATTGCCTCTTAGTGCTACTAGAGCAGTCTCTTGTTGTGACATGAGTAATTGTGAGGCATTCAGGATGACGGCTGCTATCACATGTTGTTGGAGCTTACTGATTACTTTCACAAGTATTCAATCCAAGAACAGAAAATTGGAGACAGGACAGTAAATGAAAAGACTTTTCAGGTTGATAGGTTGGCTTCTTGATGATTGGTTGACCTATTGTATTTTTCAAGGAATTTTCAAGGAGCAGTGTACATAAATGTTCACTGGCTTTGACCAGCCTGGAAGATGGGATCTATTTCATGGGTTGTGAGCATACCATTTTCCAGGACCTCTTGAACTTCAGACAAGGCCAGATTCTCAGAGAGAATGGAATGGACAATACAACAGGGTCAGGCTTGGGGTCTTTTTTCTTCCCAATTAGTTCCATGTGTATTCAGTTGACCTAATCAGTGAAATACGTTGACAGCTCTTAACAGGAGTTGATGCTTGGGTCTTGTATTTAGTCTACACAATCTGATTACCTGGTTCCTTGTATGAAACAGGTCTGCTGTCTATGAATGTACCACACTGATTGTAAAGGAATAGAGGTTTGTTTTGCCTCTCTTATTGCATCAATATAATCATGGAAATACATGAGTACTTGGATGAAGTACTAGTAATGGATACTAGTCAAGGATTTCAGAATATTTTTTACAGCACTGGAGTTTTAATTTTGGCCCTGCATGCTTCATCTGCTGTGGTTTATCTGTAAATGGTTCATCTGAGGACCATCACTGAATGGATAACTTACACTCAGGTTGAAAATCTATACTGCTGAGGGAAAATTCTTTTTTAGTTTTAAAATAGAAACTCTGCCTGAGAGATTTCCTCATTTGTTTGTGAGTCCTGCCAGAAACTTGTTGAACATATTGGGAAAGGTAGGCAAGTACTGGTGTCCAAAGACAGGCCCATTGGCCGTGGTGGTTCCAAATCAAAGACCTCACCGAAAGTCTTGTTATGGGAACTAAAATTGACACTAAACAAGAATTTACTTCTTCAGAAAACAAGCCTACAGAAAACAGTAAAAGTCACCTGCTACTTTTAGGGGAAAAAAGCACAAACAAAATATGGTATCTTTTCCTTCTGCCCAAGAATAAAAAAATGAAGAGAGCCAACACTGAAATTTGGGAAAGGCAGACTGGCTGGTCCTTGGGAAATTAAACATTCAGCCAAGCTTTAGTCAGGCACTGTTGGCACAAAGGATCCAAGGCTTTTTTTTTTAATACAGCTGGTAAGGACATGGGCAAACAGAGCAAGCTAGATCCCAACGTAGAAGAGGAGACATTCTTACCTGGGTGGGGATTGTTGATAGGGTTTTTTGTTTTTGTTTTTAAGGGCAGGTTTCAGAGCGGCCCCTCTATATACAGACTGAGTACTTCCTCAGAGTTCTCCCTCATATCTGCACCTTACCTACTCTATCTCTAGGGTCCTTTTATCTGTGAAAATAGTTTCACCATCATTTGTGCCTTAAGGCTGAGGCATTTGTCTGACAAACATTCATCATGGTAATTAACATGAATGGCAGAGAGATCCCCTGTGTTTTTACATGTTTACTCATGCATCTAGAACTTTTCTATAATTTTCCTTTTGGGGGTGGGTTTCCTAGTCTATACAGACACTTTTTAATTTTGTATGTTAAGTGACTCCTTAGGCTTGCAGCATTACCTTAAAAAAGTGTACACAGGTTACTCCTGGTTTCCCTGTAAAATTTTCAGGGAGAGTAAAACCTCCAGTCAAAGTGCAAGGACAGATTTTTCATGCAAAGATACCATACATTCCAAAAACTGGCTCCAGACATGCCTTTATAGAGGGAAGTGTGCAGTCAGCTCCTGTGTCACATTTAAAGCTTAAGGATAAAAAAAAATGTTACCCTTATCAAGAGGGATCCAGATAGACTTGATGTGAGAATGACACTAAAGTCCAGGCACATTTCACTGATGAATCTGTTTAGGATTTCTACTTTATCTAGCTCTAGTTATGATGCCTCGTTCTCAAGTTCTGAGAACTTTTCAGCTGAAATTTTAGTAGTTCTGCTAAAGAAATGGTAAACAACAAAATGCCATCCTCAGAAAAATTATCCAGTGTAAGCCAGTCAGATCACTGCATGTTTATTAACCCCTCTTGATGAAATTGTAATAGTTTTGCTTAAAGGAATGGTAAACAACAAAAATGTGTTGCTAATATTTAACAGATGGATGCCATAACCATAAATACTTGCACGGAAAACAAGTCAGAACACTGCTTCAGTGTTAACATTAAAGATCTAGAGTTGAATAGAAAATGTTTATACTTTGACATAATTTTAGAACGGTGATAACATTTTTCTGCTATAATATGGTATTAAAAGTTGAAAAATCAGAATTTTCTACAGACTAAAAGTCTTGAGGAAAGATTCCATCTAGGTCAATCGGAAAGTTTAATTGCTGTTTCAGTGCTCTTCCCCTGCATTCTTTACTATTTCAAAACTTTCAATATTTCTTAACAGGAAACTTATCGACATGGACCTTTTCTTGAGAACAGTTTCCATTCTCATGAATTAAAATTTTCTAACAAAAATTCCTGACCAATTTCATCAAAGTTGTAGGGAATAAATAAGTATACAAAATGTTAGGTAAACCATGAGTTTCTTAATGCAGAGTAAGAACAGAGTTACTTTTGCATCTTTTCTAATGTTTTTAAATTATGCATGTTACATGTTATTATCTGGCAGATCTTTTATTTTGGGATTATACCTTGCCCTGGTGTGGTTTTAGACTCAACAGTTTAATAGGTTTTCTTTTCCATCTCTAATTTCTGTGACTTAAAATATATATATATATTCCGTGTAGGCTAATAGAACAAAAACAGATCCTATAGCAAAGCTGAGACCTAAGTGGAATGCAGTATTCACCTGGTGCACACATTCTATAATTCCCCATATGTTGGAAGCATGGCTTTTCCCACCCTATTCATTCTGCTGCTTTCACTTCTGGATTTCACTGTTGTTTCTGGGTGTAACCCTTTTAAAAAATAAAAATAAAGTTTTGGAAAAGTTAGTATTGCTAATTTTCAACCAAGTTTCACTGGGGAAAAAAGAGACACACTTTTGGAAAATTTTTAGAGAGATGCACTCTCTCTCATCTTCCCACCAAATCATATTCCCCAGTAACTGTGCCTATTACTTTAACTGACATCCAGTGTTTATACAAGGGGATGAAATTTGTGTCCAGCCTAGTCATTAATTTATAATATTTGGAAGTATCCTGCAAAATGTAATTTCACTCTCAGCAAAGTGCACTGTGTCTTTAGTAGACACCCTCTTAAAGAATTATGTCACTGAGCATGAGTCTTTTGCTGTAGCCGTAAGCAAACAATTACCAAGTGTATATTTTCAAGATGAGAAAATATTACATTTTATCATTTATTTTTAATAGCTGTGAAGTTTTCTAAATTGTGTTCATCTGATGTGATGGGAACAGAGATCTTATGTTCAAAATATATTTTTGTTCTCTTTCTATTATGAGAGTTCCAGGTAACAGGCATTCTGCTTTCAAGATAACTTAAAAAGCTTTAGCTGTGGTTCTCTTAATACTGCCCCTTCATAAAATTTATATTTACTTAAATATAAGATGACCCACCAATAATTAGATTTTATGTGGAAAATCTATAAATTTGTTATAATTTTCCAGGCATAGAATCAATTATTGGAGGTTTGCCTTGAATTTGTGCCCCTCCCACTGTTACAATAGGGAAAATAAATTTTGGGGGATCAGATGGTCTTCTTGCTCCATGCCCCTGAAATTTCTTCCCTTTCCCCCCTGCTCTCCCTGAGCACAAAGAAGTAAGGAGCAAATTCAAAAACACTGGGCACATCTACATATGCCTATTAATGTGCAGTAATAAATTCAAGACCTTATTGCTCCCAGGTGCACATCTGCACATGCAGCAGAGACTGCAGCGCGCTGAACTGGGGTCGAGCATCCCCAGCTGCCAAGGAGCCTGCGGGGGTCATCCTGCCAGCCTGGGGATGCTCCACCCAGCTCAACATGCTATGGAGGGGCTGGCTGGGGCACAAGGGTGCTTTAGTGAGGGGCTGGCCAGCAGGCAGCCCCTGAACTGAAGCACCCTCATGCCCTAGCTAGCCAGGGCAGCATCTATATGTGTGATGCTGCAGAGATTTTTACTCTGCAATGGGATAGTACTTGTATTTACTACATGTATTTACAAGTACTATCTTGCTACAGAATAAATTAGTTTACTCCAGTCTAATGTCCTGTACACGCCAAAACATTTATTGCACAGCTAATTAGTCTACTGCACAGTAAATGTTTCATGTAGCTGTGCCCATTGACTTTGAAATAAACCTGCCTATAGTAATTTACATATAGGCAAATCACTATGGGTACCCATAGACTTAGTTCATCTGGAAATGATCCATCATATCTTGTTTGAAACTGCTGCAAGTTTTAACGTAGGTAGTACTTAAATACACTTTTAAGCAGAACTTTTGTACCTATTTATATATAGTAAAAATTATTCGTGATAGTAGTTCAAAGCCAAAAGACTCATGATTTACCAAAAGCCAAAATATTCACTGGGCTGGGCCCCAGCAGAGTCAACAGCATTTCAAGCCATGGTGTCTCCATAACTCAGCACTACTCTGTAGGCATGTCTACACATGCAATTAGCATCCCTTAATAAAGCTTGGTGTAGTTTGCACAAGAGTTTATTGCTCCTGGGTTTGTTATTTGCATATGTGCTTGGGACCATGGCCCACTGAGGTCAGCCTGCCAGCCCGGGGTCAGCCTACCAGCCCAAGGTCAGCCTGCCAGCCTCCCAGGGCTCAGCCTACCAGCCCAGGGCTGCTTCGACCTGACTCAACATGTTACAGCATCTACACATTCATTGTGGTGGTGTAAATAACCACCATAGGAGAGTACTTGTGTCTGGCAGTATTCTGTCCTAATAGAACTGCACCTATAGATGCTAATGTTATACGGTGGAGCTAATTAGGCAATTGTGCAGTAAATGTCTCATGTATCTCTCATGTAGACATGTGCACCATTACTCCAGATACCTCCCCACAAAAGATTGACCTGCTAATTAGTACCCCCTCCCCCCACTCATGGCTGCAACTAAGTGTTCTTGTCACAAGTCCTGGGATTCTCCAAAAATTTATATGCAGTTATCATATGTGACAGGCTGAGAAAGGGGGTGACAGAGGGATTCTGGCTGAAATGTTGGTACCTTGTTTGGTGACGGTTGCCAGACTTTTAGGGTGCAGACAGAAGTGTAGCTCCCAGCTGTAACTCAGAATGATTTTTTGAAAAATGTTCTGATTTACAATGTTACCCTAGACCAAACAGGAATTCACTCTTGGTTCCAGGGGGGAGGGGAATTTATCTGGGGGCTGGGAGCCTGCAACCAGGTTCCCATAGCAATGGCCATGGCTCTCTGCCAGTGCTCACAGTTTTTAGAATGGGAGGGGGAAAGACAGAAGAGTGCGCTCATGCTTGGGTCTTCCCAGCTAGTACTGAAGGGTGTGGTGGGTAAATTAGAACCCCCCCCAACCCTGGAGGGGCTCCAGTACAGCAATCCCACCCTCTGGGGGGGCTGAAAACCCCCTAGCCTGAACTGCTTTTCTCCCCTCCCATTCTGAAAACAGCAAAAGGCTGGGAACTCCACAGATAGAAATTATATAAGACACTACTTTTTCAGATGTTTATCTGATACCTCATGCAATGAGGGGTCAGATTTTTACCTGATCGGACATTTTTGAAGCTGTTTGGAGCTGTGCACTTTTGTTTGGTCACACCTACAGATTGATTTCTGAGGCCAGATTGGGCAAATTTTTTCACTTCTGTCTGCACCATTTAGGTTAGTGAAGCAACAAGAATAATTGGAACGGTAAAGAAAAGCACTGCTCAGCTGTGGGGGTGCAGAGTAAATCAAAATAGATTCAATGTAGTGGATCACCATTATTTGAAAAATTGTCCAATACCAGTGCTGAGGGGACTGAGTGCAGTGGGCATTACCTTATGTCTTATTCTGATAGGCTGCCATAACTTAGCTTTGGGATAGGCTTCTATCTGTAGATTGCTTCCTCAGCCTAATCTGGCTAGAAGGTCTAGGAGGGATTGGCAGTGGCTGAAGCCACAGCAGTGGCAATGGTGGCAGCAAAGAAAGAGCTGGGACAGACTGCACCTGGTGGAGGACAGTGGATGAGAGCTGGGGGAGGAAGCAGTTCTGTGGGAGGATCTCTACAAGGCAAGGTTTTTGCTCAGGAGTTTTGAAGCTAGAGATGACTTGGCTAGATTTCAGCAGGATGATACTACAGTGGATATTGAAAATTTGGGTGCTTGATATAAATTGCCCAATCAAGATACTGAGCAACTTGGAGTGGGATGTAACATTTAGGGATAAGACAGCACACTGAAAGTTCTGGCAGGCCTACAAGGAAAGTCAGGAAGACCCCATCCTAGCATATTTTGATTTTGGGGCTGTGGAGGACACCCAAGAAAGAGTAGTCATAATTAAGATCTGTACAGACTTTATTGAAGAGAAGGGTGTAAGATTTTGGCTATCAAGGCACTGTGAGAGAGTGGGGAATGTGGAGCACTCCGAGACCCAGACAGGGTATAGACTAGAGTCTGGAGAGCCTGGGTGGATTCAATAGGGACAGGTGGGGTACACCACCTGCCTTCCAGGAATCATCTTAAGGCCCCTCAAAGAACTGGTGATTTGCTATGGACAGCCAAAGTTATGCTTGAGGTGCAAGGACATGGGGCATGTGGCAATGGCTTGACTTATGAGATTTGGACAGCATGCAGGGAAAAGGGTCATGAGAAGTGAGAGTATAAGAAGAAGTAGAAATGTAATATGTATGGAGAATTAGGTCAGGTGTTTCACACCTGCCCCAGATCATTCAAAAATACAACCAAAAGAAGACAAGATAGAGAAAGTACAGCAGGGGAAAGTGGGAAGGGAGAGGAGTGGTAGAGGGATTGTAGGGAGCACAGAAAAGAGAAAAGGAAGCAGGTGAGGCAGTGCAAAATAGGTTAGAGGGGGAGAGGGAGATGTGGGCCACAGAGGAGGAGGAGTCAGGAGGAATACAAAAGGAGAAGATGAGGAGAAATAGAAAAGGAATTGGAATGGGTAAGAAGGAAGGACAGGAGGAACCAGAGGATGGGAAGGCAGATATAGAGAGAGAATGGGGGGGAGAAGAAGAGGCGAGGATGAGTAGACTAGAGCACATGGAGGGAGGGACTGAACTGTTTGAGACCCTGTTCAGTGATGTTTGCCAGATATTTAAGGCTGGTGAAGAAACAGGACTCTTTGGAAATGGGAAAGAAAGGTGTAGCTCAGTTGTGGGAGTGAGGAAAAAATTGAAATATATTAATTGTAGTGGTTCACCATGACTTGAAAAAGAATATGTACTGAGGGAGACTGAGCACAATGGGTACTACTATATATCTTATTCAGATAGCCTGCACTAGCCTATTGTAATAGTAAGAGCTTTGCTAAGAGCTAGAGTTTTGCACGCTGATTCCATAGTAGGCTGGTGTAGCGGCACGTAGCCTCCTGCTTTGTGAGCGTAACCAAACCCTGAACCTAGATAGCAGAATGTTGTAAGACCATGGAATGTGATAAACACCACATGCATTGGATCACGACTCATCCCCAAATTCCTAGCTTGAGATAACCAAATCCTTAGCTCGAGATAACATTGTTTACTTCAGACTATATAAGCTGTATATTCTTAAGTTACTGTGGGTTCCTCAACTCTGGCAAGAGTTCCAGCTTGTGTGGAGCCCCGGCACAGGCTATCACATCCCCGGGATCAGGACACTCCGGGGCCAAGGGAACCATGCAGGATAGCAGCTGCTGCCTAGGGCTGATGTGAGGTGACTGTCCTCTCTGCTCTGTTCTATCACCTGCTTCTGCAAGTATCCTTAAATAAAGTTTTGCAAGGGTGAAAACAACTGTGAGTACGTCCTTTGTTCAAGTGTGGGCAATCTTCGGAACCCAGTAGTTCATTCTAAGACACCTATCCTTGTGGTAGGTTCCCATTAGCATCTTGGCCCCATATGGGCTATGTGTTTTACAGTCATGTTCAGTGGTGGCTGCATTTAAACAGCTTCCTAGTATTTTGGAAGCAGTTTAATGATAGAGGTATTTAATGAGGTTTCCTTGCATGTGAATTTAAGACGAGAAGCTTTTCTTCGCATGGTGACTGGGGATTAAAACCTCATCTTGAATTCAAGCAAATATGGTGTATCTCTT
Source organism: Gavialis gangeticus (assembly GCF_001723915.1). Classification (NCBI taxonomy): domain Eukaryota; kingdom Metazoa; phylum Chordata; order Crocodylia; family Gavialidae; genus Gavialis; species Gavialis gangeticus. The sequence goes on along the minus strand of NW_017729022.1, from coordinate 95,718,565 downwards.
CTTTTTTTTCGCTTGCAAATACATGTGTATGTGTTATGCATTTCACTCAAATTTGCATTTAATTGTGTACTAACCTGAATTTTCCCTTCCAGATTCCTTACCAAGTCTTTCAAATAAGGGTTGATTTTTTTTTGTAAACACATTTAATAGAAATGGTAGTTAACAGCTGAAACAACATACCAAAGGGAAAGAGTACACTTTCTATCATTGGAAGTCTTTAAATTGAGACAGATGTTAGCACAAATAAATAAATACATTTATCTAATAAATGCTGTTATTTAACTATATAAGCTTAGATGCAGAAATTACTAGTAGAATTTGGTATCCCATATTATGTCAGAAATAAGGTTTTATGATCTTTAAATTGATCAATCCCTATTTAATGTTACTGACTGTTTAACCTTTTACACAAAGGCTATCGTGGCTGCTGGGCCTTGAATAGCCGCTCTTGGGTGGCCTTTGCTCTGGTGGTAGACGTCAAGAGCCTTATGGACTCGTGTCACAGACCGAGTAGATGTCTCCCCCTCGAGTCACCTCCCCTGTTCTCTCCTGCCACAACTTGTTGTTTCTCAGTAGGTGGGATTGGCTGTCGAGTGTACTTGGTGACCTGTGGTTCACCCGGCGGTCATTCATGGGGCTCCACCACCCCTACACCCCGGCCTCACGCCTCCTTCAGTGCTTCATCCAACTGTTGGCCTCATCCCCTCCATTGGGATAACACCTCCTGACTTGGCATCTAGGTGCCCATGGCCTATAGCAATGTTCGCCCATGTGGGCCTACCTCGAGGCCCTTCTTACCTCCACCTCTTCATTCGGGGAAACACAAAAAAAAGGTAAACCCTCCAAGGCTCCTCTTCAGCCCTGTCCCTCAGGGATACCCACACTCTCCCCCTATGCCCCTTCTTACGGGGTAACTAAATAAACATAGTAACAAAACACAAAAATAATAAGCCACTTCCTGACGTGCTGGCCCCCTGCCCCCTTACTATCCTTCCCCGGACTCTAGCAGGGGTGGGAATTGCTTTACTCCTGACCCGTCACCTCCAGTATTCACTCCCATCTGCCCATCAACCTGGCTGGGACTGGTGGCGATACCCATCCCGGCTGTAAACCCCTGAGTGCTCTCCTGGGGTCTTCTCCCTTGGCGTGGCTTCTTCCTCACCCCTGTCATCCCGGCACTCCCACCTGGGGTCAGCTCTGCCTCTGGGTGCAGCTCCAGCTCTGCTTCTGGCCAGCGTGCTTGTCACTCCCTTGCCGTCCCATGCGGGCTCCAGTTGGGGTGCTCTGCCTTGCCCTGCCAGCATCTGCCCCTGCTTGCCAGGCTCCAAGGGTCGCATGGGGAGGATCCCTTTCACTCCCTGCAGTGGCTGCAGCTCTTCTCCCGTGCTGTCCGCCTCCTCCACGGCATCAGGCACCATTTTTATTTTTGTGGCCGGCGTCTGAAGCTGACGTCATCAGCTGGCCGTAATTGAATAAAGAGGCAGCTGACGAGCTGCTCTTCATTCCGCCCCTTTTGTGCTGTCTCTCGTGCTGCCGGTAAGTATCCTCCGTTACTTCTGTCAGCTATCTTTTTTAAGTATTTTTTTTCTTAATTGGAGCTGGTCAAAATTTTCTGAAGACTGTATTGGGTTTTCAACAATTATCCCTCAAAGTTCAATTTTCAAGGGACAAATATTTATGTAAAACTGTTTAGGTTTATCAGCCAGTTATTGTAAGGAAGACTGAAAAAATTTTGGAGGACTGAAAATTATATTGAAATTTGAAAAAAAGTTAAAATACCATTTTTTTTCTTTGTGGTTTCTCAAGCAGCTTTAGATTTAATGTTAAAAATCAACTTGCTCTGAGCTATCACAGTGAAAGAAACCGAACTCAATATCTGTGTTCTTCCTGATGTTTCTGAGGTTAGAAAGGAAAATCAGGGTGGTGTAGGGGAACTAAAGTTTTCTTGCATGGAGAAAAAATAGAGTAAGTAGCAATAATAATAATAAAAAAGGAAGAAACTCTACCATTTTAATTTTAAAAGCTCTTTTCCCGCCATCTTACATCAAATGCAAAGAAAATCATGTGTTTAACTAAGTAAATGCTGGTCTGTGCGGTGATTCTATGCAGAATAGATACCACAGAAATAGGCTATGATATGAATTTAAAGTACAATACCTATTTTGACCTGCCCTAACTCCCTAATTTATGTGTAGCTTAATTTGTGCACTCCAGTTTATTTTGATATGCTTTGGAAGAGGATTAAGTTAAATTACACAGACAAAAGGAGATCTAGCTCAGAATAGTTATCCTAAACTAGCTACTCTGCGGCATCTATTCTAGGCTATTTCCCCCGTATAGGCAAGCCCAAAGATTAACATGATTGAAAGGGTCTCCTAGATGTTAAAATGCAGGCTAACACCTGACTGACATTACTGAGTAAAACATCTACTTTTCCTGCCAAGACATAATCTTAAAATCTTAGATTTTGGGTGTAGTCTTTGTTTATCTTGGATGATGGCAGGGACATTTCTTTTGGTAAAACCAGTTCCTAGCTATCTCAAAATTTAGTTAATGAGTTATAGTGATCATTTCTTTAATTCCACAATGTTGGCCTTTTGAGCTACCAGACTTCTGGTCCTATATATATTTGCACCATTGCATCTCCTGACAAGACCAATTGTAGCACCTTTTCCCCATTCAATATCAAAGTTTATGTTCATGATATAGTTACCAGGTTAACTATACTTCTTACCCTTCCTGGTCTCTTCAAGGGACACCTCCATATTTTAGTTCTTTAGCCCTCGCTTGTCTCAAGTTAGATCATGTGATACTTTCACTCCCACATTGGACCCTGTACTTGCAGTTCTCTACAAACAATCCTGTTTGGCTTTACCAAGCCATATTTTATCTTCAGTGTCTGAAGTTCCTTTCCCTCCCAGGAGCTTCCAGGATCACTGACAATGGTCAGCAGTAACCAACCAGGTTTCATAAATAAATTATTATTTATATAGAGCAAAATCATTTACAGAAAACGGGTATTTAAAATGCTAAACAGGTCTACGTGTCTGCCTGTTTTTCCCTAAAGCTTACTATTTCCTGCATCTAGGTAAAGACTCAACTCTCAGATGCAACTCTTTCTCTATGGACTTGACAGCTATCTCCCTTTCTTTTCCTAAGAAGCTTAAACAGCCTTTTAGCTTCTTTCTCTATTAAGTCCCAGAACTGGCAAAACAACTGAATGCTCAGGCCTAGAAATATCTGTTTTTCTTTTGACTGTACCCAAACTGCTTGGTAGGAGGATTTATGGTTACTGTACTGCTTTCCTGCTTTTTTTTCCCACCTTCATCTATTAAACTAGAAGGATACATTCATGCAGGAAAAACTTACAATTATTCTCTCTCTAATTCTTTAGGAAAATGTTAACAAAAAGGTAGCAATGAGATGGACTACATTTTCAGTAGTTGCAGACTTTTAACCTAATGTTGTAACAGATACTATTCCTGTCAATTTTGGCTAATTTGCACTTCACATGTTTTCAGTATTTATAAACCTGTGGAAAGTTGTGCTTCTCTATCTTTGTTTAATTTTATAATTTTATTTCCCAGATATCTTTTAGCTTTCTTCTGACCATTCTTATTATCTATGTTAATTTGAATAAAGACCTTAGAGGGGCTCAGATCCTCAAATGTGGGCTACTTAGAAGTAAATTTTTCTTTGTAAAACAAGAGTGAAGTGCACAATCTCTGAGGCAGCATGGATTGCTAATTTCTTTTTTTTTCATAGTTTCATGCTTGTAAGTGCATGCACAGAGAGAAACACTGTAAGCTTTTTATACTTAATAGGGCCCTTGGCATTTTTAAGCCTTAGTCTTGAAGACTAATTTGTTTTATTCTGTCTCCCTTCTGTTGTAGTTTGGTGAGTGTTTGAATTCAGTTTAAGTGAAGTCCCTTGTGATCATTCTGCATGAAGGGCACCACAGAAGTACCACAAGCTGATTGAACTGGTTGATTGAATATACTCCTCCCTTCTATGTTCTTCTGTAAACTGGTATTTAAAAGGAATGGGAGTGGTTGGCTGTAAATAAGTTATTTGGAGTACATCTTTGTGTTGGATAGTTTTTCTTCCAACAAGTACACTTCACACTATCAAAATCTTCAACCAGGAAAATTATCATGAAACATCTCATTACCAATGATAGCTTGTTGCTTGGAAAGGTAGGAGAGGGAACAGGGAGGTTTCATTTAAGTTCAACTTTATGGTAGGTAGCACAAACTAAAGAGTGCAGAAACACAGGGAGTTCAGTCAAAATTACTTTTTAGACACATGGAAGGCATGTCTCATTTCTCCCACAGCCCACTACACCAGCTGGCAGGTACAGAGCTGTGCCATGAGAAGTGTGTGCTGTATCAATGGAATTGTTTTAGCAAGGACCACAGACAACTGTGTTCTTATCTAGCATCCTTGGAAATATGATGCCTGCTACTGGCCCCCAGGCATAGCACCATGCTGCCATATTAATATCAGTGCAAATATTGTTTAAGTCACCTATTTGACTTTGATGCATGAGATGTATGAGGGGATGGACTAGATTGCCTAGCAGCTTTTTCCACCCCTAGCACATATGAGAATTGCCTTCCTATTTAGAGATATGGTCCTGTCTATGGTGAAGCAAAAAGGCAACCACAATCATAGTATACATCATGAGGTATTTCTAGTAGAACTGGGACATATTAACATCACTGTAAGATCTCATGTGGAACACTTGCTATGTACACAAGTTAAAATGAACTGGGAGAATTCTCCTAGGTTTGTTTTCCTGGTAGAAAAACTTACCTGGAGATTCCTGAATAGACATTTGTATGCTGAACCTCTGAAGAGCAGAGCTTGCAGTGCTGATGTTCTGCAGCCAGTGGGCCTCTGTGGACACATCTCAGCATGTTTTGCAGGCTCCCTCAGTCTGCCTGGAAACAGGTAGTAGCAGAACACAGGGCAGTCCTGATTGGTTGATCCAGACTACCCAAGGTCAGCCTGTGTCTATCTGCAGCATAGCATGGGGATTGTGAAGGGGGTGTGTTCTGCTCAGCTGGAGTAGTAGAGTCCAGTCTAAGCAATACACTGTCTCCCTGGGGGAGAGAAAGAGGAGCAAAGCACCCTGGGGTGCTTGAGGATTGTGTTGTGGCTTCTCTTAGAAGGAAAAATGTGTAGACATTCACCCTCTCAAGAGAAACTCCACCAGGAACTATTTAAACCTGGTTGTCCCTGGGCTATTTTTCTCCTAGAGCAGACTTTTTTGCTCTGGGAGAAAATCTGAACATCTTTACACTCATGGTTTCTACTGGGAGAAGAACAACTCTCACAGAAGAAACTCAAAGTCTGTACATGGCCATCTGCATACTTTTCTTTCAAGAAAGAAAAATGCAGATTGGAATACTTGCATAAATGGTTACGAAGATGGTGAAAGGAAATGGAGAGCCTACCTTATGACAGGAGACAAAAAGAGTTTGGCATGTTTAGCCTAGCAAAATGAAGGCTAAGAGTGAACACAGTGGGTTTTAATAAACATAGCAGGGAGGTAAACACTAAGGAAGGAAAAGAGCTACTTAAGCTCAAGGACAATGTTGGAATATTAATAAATGGTTATAAACATGCCATAAAGTGAGGTGCTGAACAGGATTAGTGGGGACAACTAATTTTAAGTGGAGCTTGATCAGTTTTTGAAAGGGATTATATGATATGGTTTCCCACAATAATAGGGGATTGGATTCAATAATGCGTCTGGCCCTACATTCCTGTGATGCTATGGAGGAGAAAATGCCTACAAGAAATACATTCATGGAAAAAAATGCATTCCACTTTGAATAATATGAAAGCAGGATGAATGAAGCCTCTGTTGTTTTTTTGGAAAGCATCTTTTAGGATTAAAATACTTTAAAAACTCTGCTATTTATAGTCTACTATTATATTATGAATCTAGCAAGATATCCCTAATGCATATAATCTACATTATTAGGCTAGTTGACAAACAGTATTGTTTAGAACCTATTGCCTGTGGCTTTCTTTGGAGTGCAGTAATGCAGCCTCAGTCAGTTATCACCCCGATCTCATAAATTGAGCAGTTCTGAGCCTGGCTAGAATAGAAGTTAGATATAGGAGCCTGAGAAACATTCATTTGGTAATAGAGAAGGCTGTGGCATGCCTTCTATGCCAATACTGAGCAAGTGATGATAGCGGAGAGCAAAATGTTGGAGATATTGAAGAGCTATAATGGGCTTCCTGTAAGTTTTCACATAAGAATAAAGCTGAGGTTCTAACTTTTTTGGTTATTAAGAATATCACAAACAAAAAGTTATTTCGCCTGGCCAGATTTTATTTTGGGCAATTATATTTCATATGCCTTGATTACTTCAGTAGTTCCACCCAAAAGAGGTTATTGGTCTTTGTTTTTGTCCTAACCTGTTATACTGCACAGAAAGCCCTGTGACATGATTGCTATGTTCTACTGTCTGGATATTTGTAGTGATGAACTACTCAGATATTCAGTGTTTTCAACAATTTTAATCCATTTTCTGTAAACAGAGGTACAGGTTTTTACAGATTTGTTTGTGGTTCTATATTATTTCATTATTGTTTTATGTAATTAAGTTTCTTCCCATGGTTCACTCACAGTTTGCTCTATATTTATTCATTTTTGTCCGTGTATGATTGGTCACTTCAGTCACATGGCATTGTTCCTGTTCCCTGGGTGATTGAATATTCCTTGATAAACTGTGTGGGGAAGGAGAGGGTAGCATCTATTCAGTGGACTTTTGACTGTGTGTGTGTGTGTGTGTGTGAGGCAGACAGGGGGAGTTTCCAGAGTTAATGAACTAGGTCTGCCAATTTAAACCTAGTTTAGTATGTTTTAATATTCTTTTTTCCCAGTCTACTTGAATCAGGCTTTGCTCAATAGATTAGTGCAAGAAATATTGTTATTGTAGTGCCAGAGGCTGTGGTCAGATGTATATAATGAATTAATTCACTCACCACATTCACACAAAGTAATTCTGTATGATACATGTGTATATTGTGCCAGCCAGGAAAGGCAAGGCCAGATCCTTGCCTGGCTTATTTAATTGCCTCTTCAAATTAGCTTTGTGTGGTCCTAACTGTGAAAGGTGTGGTCAAATATCAGTGTCACTTGCCTTTCAGCTGTGGCCTGTGGTTCTTGTAGCACAGTCCACTTGGGGCTGTATGAGCAAGACCAAAGCTTCATATGACACTGTTTTCACATTCACCATGGGTATTGTGCAAATTAATGATATACATGTGCAGATCTATTTAGTTCTACATTGTGGATCCAGTGAGAACTCTAGGCACAATTAAGGGATCCTATAGGATGAATGTTGGAATATAAATGCAAGATATTAATACACTATTAAGCTTTGTTAAAAACATGCTTCTAAGGCAACAATGATCACAATCTGAGAATGAAAATGCTGCTGTTTACAGTATGCCTAATTGTTATAACTGAGCAAGCATTAAAAAATGCAGCAGTTTTCAGGAGAAACAATTGTCACTAAGCATTCTCCTAATTCTCAAAAAAAAAGAAGAAATTACTGATTGGGAACAGCCTAGTTCCAGAGAGATAATCCTAGACCACCCAAGTATAGTTTTTAGAAGGTCTATTTTACTAAAGAATTCCAGAATGTTATCTCCTGGGCTTATCAAATAAGAAATCAGTGCTTGTGCACTAGAGGCTGTTTATTAAGTTATAGATCCAAAAAGAAAATGGGGGGAGGGGAGGATAATAATGGCAAACTGCTTTAATATTATTATATTTAAGCTATAACTCTCCATTTCTTTTGCCACCATATTTTATGGAAAGTACAGTGTTACAAATAAAAAAATACAGGTAGCAGAAAACTCCACAATGACAGGACTATACCCATATGGCATGTTGCATTATAAGCAAATATATAGATTTGGCTGAAAAATACAGAAGTGAAACAATCTAACAAAACTTTTACAACTTTCTATAGGTAATTGCATAACTAAACAATGATGTTATTAATCCAACTGCAGTGGGCAAACACCAAATGCCCTGCCATCTTGCTAAAACAGTAATACTGTGCTAACATAGAATGAGGACAGAAGCAGCCATTTCAAAGTGTGAAGTCCTGAAAAGGAGGCATACAGTATAGGAGATCAAAGGGAATTCTAATTGTAACAAAGGCTTCTGTCATGCAATTGTATTAAGGGTTTATCTCATACAGGGTTCACACTTAATGAGCCAAAGGTTCTGTCGTACTGAGGGCTATTGTTTTCCTGGCTGCTGTACAGGAAAGGAGCAGAGAAGACTTTCTCCTTTTATGGTCAACATAAAGACCAAGCAGAACTCCATTCCATGTTCATATGGGTGTCCCGGGGAGCCAGAGCGGGACTTACCAGCACAGCAGGAAGAAGAGCACGCGGTGCCGCCAGAGAGACCCGCGTGACGCGCTAGCCGCTTTTTTATGCAAATGCGCCTGGAAGATGACGTCATCGGGAGTGGACGGCCGGTGAGGATAAAAGTGGCTGCGGAAGAGAGAGAAGGAGGGACGGAGGAACTGGGACCGGGTCCAGCAGCGGGAGGGGCGGAGAGCCCCAGAACAGAGGAGGCAACAGCTCCACGAGAGAGAGGGACGGAGAGCCCCAGGGAGGGGCAATGACTGGCTCCACCAGGGAGGAGAGTGGCAGTGATGGCCAGCAGCAGGGCTCCGGATGAGCAGAGGCAGGCAGCGTGGCTAGAGGCTGCTCACGAGGGAAGAGAAGCAGGAAGAACGTCCGATGAGGGACCCTCAGGATACGGACCTGAAACCAGCGAGACCCACAGGTGGAGTGCTGGGGTGGCGGTGCAGGGATTCAACCATATAAAAGGGGACGAAGACCCAGGAGAGCCCTGAGAGGGTGTAGTCGGACGGAGGTTGCCGCCAACCTGCCGTGACCAGAAACTTGAAGTGGGCTCTAGGGAGGTTAAGGGCCAGAGACAGCCCGGGAGGACCAAGGGAGGTCCGGATAGGATCCTCAGCCTGTAGAAGGGCTGAGGAGCTGGTCTTTAAGTTTGTTTGTAGATTTGTTTTTTTGGTTAAAGGAGTACCTTAGCAGGGACAGCTGAGGGGGTACATTTGTGGAAATAGGGTCAAGGATACTCCAGAGAGTCCAAACCTGTGCTGCGACCCCGTGCTGGGTCAAACAGGGAAGAGGAAGGAGGGAACGGGGTAGGCTGGTCTGTGAGTATCCCAACAAGGGCAGGCCAGGTGAAGGGGAACTACTACCCCACCAACAAGAGATCAGAGCCATAGAAGGGAAGGCACTAGAGGTGGCGTGAGGCTGGGGTGCAGGGGTGGCGGAGCCCCACGACGTGACCGCCAAGGGATCCTGGGCTGCGGAGCACTCCACGAACTGACCTTAAAACTGAACGTAACATCAAGTCGTGGCGGGTGAGAACTAAGGCGGGGACTGGGCTGAAAGAGATCTGCTCCGATCCCATAGTAATCCTGTGAGAGAAGCGTTATCCCTCTATCAAAGGTAAACCTTCTACAGGTGAGGACTCTAACCCGGTGGTCACAATGGGACACTATCTTCTACCATCTATTTTCCCCTCTGCATGGGGCTTCAAAGGGTGCTGGGAAGAGGTAAAGATATATGAAGAGGAATGGGAAACTGTGTTGCACTGGGAGCCTGGCTGGCCGCTGCAGTGTGACTCCAGTTTTGGGTGGCACACACTGCCTTCATATACTCTGCCTTGCTTTTTTTCTGTGAGGATTTTTTTGACCCTGAGATCTCCCCAGGTAAAGAAAACCCCCCATGCTGCAAGGCACCAGTGCCATAGATGGGTCTCTGGCATCACATACTGCACAGCAGCACTTGTCTGGACACAGCCTGTAAGTACAAACCTGCGTCAATGAACCTCATGAGCTGTTCTTATGGCCAGTGATTTGGTGGGAGAGTGGAGCGGGAACACATGTCAGTCTTGAGGACAAACACACAAGACTTATGCATCCATGAAATCTTCAAACCAGGACTGAAATGGTCCTTACATGGTACAGAGATCTGTGCTGGCACTCTTCCTCAGGGTGGTCACAAAAGGGTTACAAAATCAGGCTCTGCTTATATACTTAAAGACTGTCAGGGGCAGTACCATGAAAACTTGTCCCCTCTTGAGGCCTAGATTGGCAGGGAATGGCTAGAGATGGGCAGAGGGAAGATAGCAGCTTATCTACCCCACTTCCCAGAGTGGCAGGACATCCTGACCCTGCATCCATGTCTCTACTGACTGGAGGATAGGATTGGCATTGGTGAAAGCAGGGTTCCTGCAAAAATCAATAAAAGCACAGGATAGATCTGTGCAGGGGAGTGACTCCTTGGTGAATTCCTGCCTCCCAAAAGATTGTGAGAGTTGGGAATGACTTAACAGAAGAGTATATACCCAGCCTCAAGTGCATTAAATGAAATGATCCTTTCAGACAAGATTCTTTGGGTAAATCTTTTATTAGACCAACTCAAATAGTTGGAAAAATTCTTCTTAGCAAGCTTTTGGGCACAACCACCCTTTTTCAGGTTGAGGAAGCATCTGCAGATGGTCTGTCTCAAACTACTTACCTATGGAGAGATGCACATTCATTATACAGCAGGATAAGATATGCACATAGAGTTGCACATGTACACAGAATGCACCTAGCCTTCTTTATGAATGCTTCAGTCAAATTTCAGTCAGCCTCTACTGGTGTACCCAAATGCATTTTCCCTCAGTGAGGACTAAGCCCTGCCAGTCCTTTTTTACCTATAGATGCAGAACTGGTTAAAAAGGGAAAATCTGTTGCAAGATTTTTATTTTTTTATGAAAGAGAAGGTGTTTTTATGGTTTCCTTATTCTCCTCATACTCAGAACTGGCTGAGCCTTGTTTACTCAGACTTTCACTGAAAATTCACTTTCAGGGAGAAGTTGCTTGGAAAATTTGAATTAGGTAGGTGAATCAAAAAGTTATGAATGATAGAAAACAAGGGGGCTGTATTGGAAACTCTTTGGCAACCTTAACAATAGTTGTCACTAGTACTCCAGCTATGATTCAGTGTTGTTTATTATCACAGTAACTGGAAGTGCTGATGCTGTAATAATAGCCTACAAGCACCTGTACTGAACTGTCGGTTAAGCTAACAATTATTATTAAGTATCATCCAATAACTTTTGTAAGTGACACTAGTCTTGGAAAAAAAGAGAGAACGGGCTTTCCATAAACTTCAGTCACTGTCTAGTTTAAAACATTCATTACAGAGAATATAGACAGCGATCAGAGTGGACACAGAACATCCTCTTACCTGCAAGAGCAGCTACCGAGTTTATTATTAGTACCACTGTGCTGAGTTTTAAAAAAAATTCCACAGAAACAGACTTATAGAACAGGGGGATCAGTCTCATTAAGGAAGAAAGGGGAACTTTATGAAATATATTTACAGAAAAAGAGCAAAGGAGGAAGAAAAGAGTGCTCTACCAACTCCACTAGGGAAATAAAAGAGACAACCAGCCTTATACCAACAGAAAGAGGCATAGAATTACTAGAAAAACAACTATAAAGACATCATAAATCAAACAGCATAGAGTTTAGAACATCAAAAACGCAGAAATTTTCATCTATTATTAATTATGATAAAAAATTCTATCTTAGAATATTTTACACAGCAGCTCTTGCCAAGAAAATCTACATCTTCTTGAGCTGCAGAACTTTAAAATCAGAGGCAAATCTTCAAATATTCAATGGAGCTAGCGTAGATCTTAATAAAGTATTTTACCATCTTCTGTCCGTTTTTCAGTTGATTAAAATATCCATATGAAATGCAAAACTATATTATATTTTATTTTATTCTGATGCTATTTGAGCATTTAACTGTGCCCTAACTAGAAAAGGCATATATATATGGGCACAGTTAAATGCTCAAATAACTTCAGAATAAAATATATATATTTTATGTATGATTTTAAAAATCAGATATTTCTTTGTGGTTGGTTATGACTGTTCACCCATGTGGATGGGTAGTCAGCTCTCTCTGAGCTGTCTAAAGAGTAATGTAATTCTTTTCATATTCAATAGTTGGTATTGCAATAAGGACCATTTTAAAAATAGTGCTCTACTTAGAATAATTTCAAATATACCAAGCTAGTCCCCTCCTCCTGTGAAGCCTATAAATGCCAATTCTTCTAGTTAAAATACTTGTAACTGAACGGCTGTCCTTACCTTATGTTTTGTGCACATACCCACACACACAGATACACACAGACGCATTTATGTGTGCGTGTGTGTGTGTGTAATTTGTTTTAAGAACTCAATTCTCTATTTGTAAAGGTGGGGAGGTGTAGGACCAGTGACTGGCACTGCAGAGATGCCTGTACGCCCAGCTCCCAGCTAGGGGAGGCAGACCACAACGTAGGAGCAGCAGCCTGGGTCTTTTTTCAAATCCCTCAATCAGGAAAGAATCTTTGCTCCTCTTTCCCTTCCCCTTTGAGCTCAGTGGCACGTCCCCTCCCCTCCCCTTCATTCCTCCTTCCCCTGACTACTGCTGCTGTTGTCTCCACTGTCCCCAGCTGGGCTGAGGGTGGGATCAGGGGAAGGGCTGTGATTCCAGAGCCTCCCCTGCCCTGTTCCGGCTAGGCTGCACAGGGAACCAGGCAGCAGTCCTGGAAATAGCAATGGTAGCACCTGGATGGTTATCCTCTTTAATTCCTGCTCCCAAACTGGAAGAAAACACCTGAGAGGGACAAGGCAGGAGGAAGAACCCACCCACCAGTGCTGCTATTCCTGACTGAGCCTACCTCCTTACTTAGCCCATTGGGAGCAGGCAAAAGAGGGTTAGGAGCATACCCCCACCCCAGCCCCTGGGGCAGCTGGGGACAGTGGAAGTGGCAGGTAGGGAAGGAAGGAGAAGAAAAGAAAAAGGAGGAGTACCACTGAGCACAGGAGGGACGGGAGTGGGGTGGAATTCTTGCTAGCTTTGGGAAATTAAAAGTCCCCAACTGCTGCAGTGTTGACTGAAGGCAGGGAGCATCTGTGTCATTGTAGCCCCCACTGGATCCATCCCTGGTGTAAGGCTCTATCTGTACAGATCTGATTACAGAGCCAGGCCTAGTCTGCCTCATCTACTTTGTTAGGTAGCCAGCCCAGTGACGCAGGTACATAATCACAGACTGTCCATTCTACAACCAAGAATGTCATCCATGTTTTATAAATAATATTAACGTCTGCCCTGGAGACTAAAATTCTCTATCTACAGAACAGGTTGCAAGTAGCTGAAATGCAGGCTTCTCCTTGTTACTCTACTGATATACTTCAGGCCTGACCTAAAAGAACATCTTGAAAAGTAAGAGGATATTTCAGTCTCCACATCCATTCAGTCCTTGTCTTTTTCCACAGGGTGTAATTTAGGGTGGTTTAAGCTACTAATTGTGGTTTCTGAAAAATTGATTAGTGGCCCTTAGTTGTCTAGAGAAAAGAATAGGTATCATCAGAAAAAATAACTTGATAAAACAGAAAGCTCTCATTGATGGATGGGAGGAGTATTTTGAGTGGAAATACCAGTTACAGCAAACATCAATAACCAAGTCAACTTTCATGGTTAGTATTTGACAACAGCCTAACACATGTACATCAATCAAGAGAGTCACAGAAGCAATTCACTCGGAATAATTGGGGTCTGTTAGCTTCTTGGAGTTGCAGCTAAAGGACAACATATAAAATGCTTGCAAGAGTTGAAAGGAAATATTTTTGGTACTGACTTGAAAATTATTGTTCAGCTCAGCTGCTAAACTAAAAAAACTTTCTGTTAGGATTGAACCAAGTTATTTTTTTATTGCCAAACACCCTCGTCCCCTATAAATTTATTTTACATCAAACAGAATGTTCCATTTGACTCAAAACAGAATGTTTCATTTTCAAGCGTTAGTAGGAAAAATAAAGAAATCAAAGTTCTAGATTTACAAAACTACCAGAGATACAAGTGTCATGCATCAACTCAGAGGTTAGGGCAGAGTTTCCAAAACTTTTGATAGCTGGAGCGTGCTTTTTTCAGAATTAAAATTTGCAGCATGCCTCATGTTTACACCCAAAAAGGTGTAGGTGTATGTGTGTAAAACATATAGCAAATCCAAAACTCTCACATAATTTTTCTGAACCTCCAGCATCTTCAAACTTTGTCTGGAAGTTTTACAAGAACAGGCCTTCTTATTAAAGTTCACCTGCATACTCTATCTGGCGGGTTGCAACCTACATGGAGTTTGGAGGGAGAAGTATATGTTGCAGGAAGGAAGGTTTTGGAACAGACACAAGCAAGCCAGTCTGCATGCACATCTGTAGCTAAAGCATCTCTGTAAATAGTTTTCTTAATAAAGAGCCAGTTTAGCATTCAAGAATGGATTTCTTTCATGTTATTATTCCTCCCCTTCAATGCCACATGGTGCACAAACATAATAGAGCAGGAAATACCATCAGAACAACCTTTCCTGTTGGTAACATGGTACTCTTACTTTCAGTTCAGATCAAAACTAGGAAGTGTAGGGGGGCACAAATAGCAACATACATGTAACTGAGAACATTTCAGAACCACCAAAATAGTTTGGGTCAGGCTTGGGTAACCCACTCCTGAATGTGGTCCAGATTTATCCTGTGCTGTGCAGGTGCCCAAGTTGGTTTGAAAAAGTAGGGTTTTTGTGAAGGTTAGGATAGGCCCATTTCTTCTTTAATGGTCACATATTCAGCTACCTAGCATGTATCACTAGGTAAAAGTATACACACACTGTAACAGGGTGGCCTGGCCCTTTAAACGGGAAGTCAGCCATGTTGATGAAACCCAGCTCTGGGGTATTTAGGCTGCTGAAAGATATTAAAAAACCTCCAAAAAACCAAAAACCCTGAGCTTTCTGGAAGAAGCAGTGTGTTAGTTCAACCTGGCTCCACAGCATCTGTATAGATTAGGTTCTCCAGCAGGGCTATTTAGTGCTTTCATCTACACCTGAGTCGATCATTTATTAGATAAAAGAGCCAAAAAAGCCCAACTAAAGCTCCCAATTTATACAGATGTTGGGTGAGTTGGGTCCAACCAATGCAATGCCTCTTTTGGGTATGCGCCAGACTAGGTACATGGGAGTGTGTTGAATTTAAAGTAAAGCGTTGGGTTTTTGTTTTTTTATTTTTTAACATCTGTAAGCAGCCTTAGATAATGAAGGAGTGTTCCACTGGGAGCTTAAAAACCCCAAAGAGAGAGCAGAAGGGCAGCAAAATGTGAGGGAGCAGCTGAGAGCCAAAGATAAGCTGTAAGCTGAACAAGCTTGATACCAAGGAAGGCCAGGCTACTGTGTTGGGGTGAGACCCAAAGGGTTTGTTCCCCTCCAAGAGCCTGGAACAGGGCAGAGTGTTTGGTTTTGTTTCTTTATTTGTTCATTTATTTGCTGCTCAAAGACTGTGCTTTAGCTGGAGGACAGGCTGTGGAGCTCCTCAGGGAGTGGGTAGGCAACCAGCTTACAGCTTTCTGGAGGAATGGGAATACATTTTCCATGTGTGTGCTGTCCTCCCACAAGCATCCTAGCAGAATAACTTTGAACTAAGAGAAATGCCCAGAATCACCAGCTATAGACATATGCAGCTATGGACCTGTGTCACAAGCTGGAATATGCATTGGATTGTAATGTATCTTTGGCATTTTCCAGACTTTTGAAGATTGACCCTGCTTCAGGAAAACAAAAATAATAATGTTTCTCCTGCAAATTCACCGTATGATGTTAAATACATTTTCATCTTGATGTATTCGTCTTCCATAGTCACTAGCTAGTTATTCATGTCCCGCCAAGGAAACAATGATGTGCAGTGACTCATCTGCCTAAATCCTTTATTCACCATTCAGTATTGACTGGTTGTCATTTTTTTTTTTTTTTTTTTGCTTAAAATTATTCACAAGTGAGTTAATAATTTGTGATGGGAAAACATGTTTCAGAAATTTGAGCAGGCTTAAAAAGACAACAGAAGCCTAATTGTTGCAACAGGAAATCAGGGAGTTCAAGAGTTAGCCCATCCTTCCAAAAACCTAGCCCAGTCTCTAGAGTGGAAAGTTTTATAAATTTAGATAAGCATATCAGGGACATTTTATGCTTGCTAATATATGGGCATTTTCTTCTTCTTTGGAGATGCATTGGGTGTAACCCCACACAGAATTTGGCTCTCCAAATTTTGATGCATAACCAAAGTTTTTCATGATCCTATTGCTATTATTTAAATAAAAGACTGAAATAGTTCCAAAGTATACATTTAGGCTTTTAGCAATATGTATTTGGGATTGGTTAAATGGATATCTTAGACCAACTGGTAACAGCATATTATTTGCCTGATTAAAACAGTATGTTAGACCTAATTCAGTCTTTATGGCTGCATCCACATGAGCAGGGGCATGCATTGCAGTAACACAAATAGTACCGCTACTTTGTGCTGCAGTGCATGCTCCTGCTTATGTGGTTTGCAGTGCAACACGTTGTCTCGCTGCTCCATGTGCTGCAAGGGGAAGCTGTCTGGGGCACAGGGTGCATCAGCATGGGGCTAGCTGGCAGGCAGCCCCCACACTGAGGCACCCTGTGCCCCAGACAGCCAGGGAGTGGAGTGGCACATGGAGATGGGGAGCCCCTGTGTTGAGGCACCCTGTGCCCCAGCCAGCTACTCCCTGGAAAATCCCAGTAGCAAATTTTGCCCCAGCACTGCAAATATGGTTTAACATGCCACATGTGTGGTTTGTAGTGCCACAAAGAGGTTTGTGGTCCCACAAACTGCACGTGCCTGCGTGTCTGGATCCAGCCTGTGTGAATGGATGCCTCTCCACTGAGTTGCATGAGTTGTTCCAAATCTGAATTTGGCTTCATTCTTATTTCACAACTGTTTGGCCATGGTGCCTAAAGGCCAAATAGGCCAAGGCCATTTGTACGTTGTACAAACCTCTTGTAACTTAACTTTTCCTTGCATGTTATATCTCGTGTTTTAACATGTGGCTAAAATTGTGAATGTGGCTTTGTGAAAAACCCTATCTGTGCTATGTTTTATGTATGTACTTGGTGAAAACCTGCTTGAATGAGGATCTTTGGCAAATGCCCAGATCAGGACTTTTCTGACAAAATCAGGTTCTATTTCTGTAATTCCTGCAAAGTCAAAGGAGCTGTCAAGAAAATGAGTTGGATTATTATTTCCTATTGTGACTGTCATACCAGCAACAAAACTATATACAAAATTCTAGCATTCCAGCTGTACAAAACCTTTGTGTGAGAGAATGTAGGTATATATGTGTAGGTGTGTGTGTGGAATGATATAAGCCCAAAGAGTTCATTCTGATGTTCAAATCCCATGATGTATCTGGGGTGCTGGTAGTCATAAAATGAAAACATCTTCTTACTGATAAAGTGACTAAATTTGATATAGAGTCACTGAGAGAGCATTAATGTACTACCCCCACATTGTCATTTTTAGAGGCACTTTTTTTTTTTTTTTACTGTAACCACCTTTGGGGCAGCTTTAATTTCATTACCATAAAATCCCTCATCATGCAGAAACAGTTTCATTGGCCAGGCAAAACTCCCTAAATAGCAGGTCATGATCAGGAAAATTATTAAAGGAAAATGTAATTTGGTTTGATTACTGTTTTGTCAATCTTAGTAATTAAAGATGGATAAAAAGTGTAGATCAGTGAGCCATTCCTATGGCAAGGCGACACCAGCTCTTGATCAAAAAGGCATTTACAGTGAAGAGCATCTGAGTACTCTTTTTTCCTATCCAAGAGCTACAAAACCTCAGAGGCTTCCAGGGAAAGAGTAGCATAATGGAAGAAAGATGGACAGTCATGAGGAAGCCTCTTGGCAATTCAATAAGGATATGCAAATAATGTCCCATCTTTCCTTGAGCACTTCAGTATTTCCCTGAAGGAAGGGAAGGCAGTAAATACTGTCTTCAGTTTGCACACCACATAATTTCTTTGTTTCTTACTGTCTTTCTTACCACCACCAAGATTTTATTGAGTCTTTATTGCTTGGTTTTAACTCTCATTTCTTTAAATTTCTCTTGTGCACTTGCTAGATTTTAGAATCACTCCTACAGTTTCTTAATTTCCTTCTGTTTCTCTCTTTTCCTGGTCTTACAAGCAAAAGCAAAAGGAGATTCAGGGGGGAGGGGAGCAAGTATATTGCTAAATCCTCATCCTGTCTGAGGTGTTAATCTTGTATGTTCTTTTGATCTGAATAATGATAATGGGTTGTTTTTCAATATTGTCTCTGGTTCATTAATATGTATGTTGTCTGTTCCAATTTGTTGTTGTTGTTGTTGAGGAAGCACTTTGAAGCTACCTTTGTAGCCTCTTGTCTGCTTCAGGGCTAACTTTGACTTTTCCACTCTTCAATATTTTGTCCTGTATTTTATATTTTTACCTTCTTTATGACCACTTGACTTCTTTAGCCACTGTTGAAGTGTCATTCACATTTGCTTTGAAGAGAATATTCCACCCAATACCATCTTGTGCTGCAATTCTTTTCTAGCTAACAAACTAAGCCAAGCTGGGCATGGATATTGTATGGACAAGAAACAGTGAAACAAAAATGATTCTGATGTCTCAGTTGGTATCACCCTTCTCTTGTACACACTCTAAAATAATATCCTAGTCAACAGTCGGGAAGGCTGTGCAGTAGCACATATTGTTATTCAGAAGACATAAAAACTGGAGGATCTCACCAGTATTATCCACCCATAATACTTTTATGGAAGAGAAGATGGTGTTAAGTCTGTTGTCCACGGCTAATTCAAACTAATTCAGGTTAAATAAATTCTACCTGCAGTTGTTTCTCTGCAAGTCATTTCACATCCTGGGCTAAAATGTGTCTGGTAGTGTTGCTGAATGCTTGTAAATAAGTGCCACATTGCACCTGTAGGAAGGAAAAGAGGTATCTGTATAGCTTTTAAAGCACTTTGAGATGGAAGAGGCATTAGGTCATTTTGTTGCTGTTTTTCATTTAAATACGCCCATCTGTTCACCATCATTTGGGCATCTTGACTGGAATTATTTCTTTTAATATGCTGTAGTGCATGTGTTGGCATCCCTGTGTTCTTACTGATCTTATGTTTTTCTGCCTTCACTTCTTCTCTACTTTCTCTATATTTTCATGGTTGGTTTGCCAGAGCTGTGGGTTACACCCATGTTTTGTTTTTGTCATTTATTCACCCAGGAAAACTGAGCTCAGAGGAAGTGTTTGGTTTTCAGCAAAATCATGGGTTTTTATTTTTTCTATTTAATAATGTTATGACTTTGTTGACTTGTCCATGGTCACACAGTGAGTCAGCACCTCATTTTGGGTATGTCGACACTGCATCCCTTGCATTCTCAGGGAAGGACCCTCTAAAGCACACCCTACCCACCCACTCCCATTCACACATGCTAAACCCAGAAATATGGTAGTGAAGCCATTCTTATGGTGCCTGTGGCAGCTGTGTGAACTCAAACATACTATAAACTGAGGTCTGGAAAGCAGCCCCGGGAGCCTGTAGAGCAGCTTTACTGCTATTTTTGTGGGTTCAGTGCATGTGACAGGGAGTGGGTTAGCAGGGCACTCTTCCTTAAGTGTTCTAGGAACAGTCATGTAAACACTGACCGAATAAGAATCTAGCAATGGCTTCCATTTCTTTGATCTAGCTCCAGAGAATCCTGAGCTGCCCCAAGCTGGAGTAGTCATTCTTTTTGACATATGTGTTTCTGCCTCCCTGTGGGAGCTTTGCTCCTGGTGTCCCAAGAAATGTGGGACAAGGAGACCTCAGGGACTCATCTTAGGACACTGGGGAAGAATTGGTGGGCCCAGTAACAGCCAATTGTGCTTCTTACTTCCCAGCAGGAGCTTTGGCAGCTTCTGGTGTAACCAAAAGCTCAACATCAACTGGGGAAGGAGGCTGGTCCAGCAGGGAAACAGCCAGCAGCATGAGCTGGACTTCAGAGAGTCTGGGGGCTCAGCGTCCTGTTGGCAATTCCTGCACTCAAGGGAGAGTGCATGTGAAATCCAGGCACTTGGAGGAGTATCTGACAGAAGGTGCCCAGAGCTTGGAACAGCTGATGGGGACTCACCATGGCCAGAGGTGGCCAAGGGATAGCCAGAACTGAAGGTAGAAAGTGGCCAGCATGACTGTGGGGGGAAGCCCTGTCCTGAGACTCTAAAAAGATTACTGAGATATTTTGACAACACTGACTGGGTGTCAGGTGAATGGAATCTATTTCTTTTCCTTTCTCTTAATTTACAATCAATTTTTCACTTTGGAAACATCTGGCTCACGTGTGGACGGAGTGAAGGGGAGGCAGGAGCCCCATGAGGGAGATCTATGGCCCTACAAGTGTAGCTCCAGTGACATCAAGAGCCTTCTGTTTGCCCAGTAAGATCAAGACGGGGTAGACAAGAACAGAAGGGAGGCTTGCAGGTGAGGCACATGTTCAGGCCAAGCTGTCTTCATATAAGGCCAAGTACATAGCTTGGGCTCTCACGCCTGGTGTTATCGGATTCACCTTTCGTGTCGGATACACTCCCCGAATCATTTTCACAGGCCTGAATACACTGTGTAATAGGCAATCATGTTACAAAGCACTCTAATAAATTAAGAAATGTATATGTTTCTTTCTGTGCACCAAAAAATGAATAAATGAAGTTTCAGGAAGGAAGCCTCCAGGACCAGCTGTATTTCATTTCAGGATTCACTAGATGGACATGTCTGAGGGGACAAAGACATCAGTCTGTGAGGGAGATGAAGTGATCAATGGAAAAAAGTTGAGCATTTATGAAGCAAACCTAGACTGCTACATTTTGCTCTGGCCCCAAACTGGAGCTTCAAAGAGCCTGGTAGGGTAAAGCTACCTGCCCCCTGAAAATACTGGAGACTAGGGGCACTTATACACATGCACTGGGAGGTGTGGGTATGGGGAAGGGAGGAGGGAGCTTTAATTAGAGTGGCTTTGAGAGCCCTTCTAATTAAAGCATCCGGAGTGTCATGTGTACCAGTGTCCCTACACTGAAAAATGGTGATGGGGTTTAGTTAAAGTGCCCCTGCTGCCATTGTTCAGCACAGGGACATTGATGCACATGACACTGGAGTCTAATGGAGTACAAGCGCATCAGAGCAGCCTCAGCGTACATGTATAGATGCCCTTAGAGTCCCGGAGCTGTTTGATATTGTATCAATTACTAAACCAAGAGGGAAGTTGCTATTGACAATTAACACAAAACAAATAGAAAACCACAAATAATAATTAGGGCTTCATTGCATTAGGCATTATAAAAACACATAGAAACAAATTATTCAAACCATTAAGAGTTTATATTCTAAGCAGGGAAAACAAAGAAAAAGAATAGGATAAATGTGGAATTATACTCTTATTTTACTGTTACTTACTCTTATCTTACAGATTAAGCCACTTGTCCAAGGTTACCAAAGCAGTGTGTGGAAAAGCTGGGTAATTAAACCCAGACCTCCTGAATTTCACCCAGGAGTCATAAGAAATGACTATTCTTCCTCTCTTTGTTAAGATTTTTCCAAAGACATCTATTTTTCAGGGGGGTGGCAAATTTTAGTCACAGACAAATGTGGAAGTGTATTACTGTTCTGTGCTTGTAATTGCTGAAGAAGAGTCATAGACTCCTCCAGTAATCAGAGTTACATTTGACAGGGAAGGGCAGGCAAGACAAGGAAATGAGAATATTCAAACATACAAAATAGAATTTTCCCAGTCCAAATAAAAGGCTAATTTAAGTTGTGTTTATAAAAAGTTTGTTATATTCAAATTTCACTTCATTTTCTTAGATGAAGTGTTTATCCACTAGTTCTTTGAAAGAAGGACTAATTAAGAAAAGGATCCAATTGGTAACTTTATTACTTTTTAAATCTTTCTTCTTTACTGCTTTGGTCACTTCCTTAGTCTTTTGGAGAATTTTCTTCAGTTTACTGAAGAGACTTCAGTTGCCTCAAACCTTTTAATTTCAGCTTATTTAAATATATCAGCCAGTTTCAAGACTTGATAATGATGAATACAATTAAGCTTAGGGGCTGAATAAGTGTAAGGGAAAGAGCTTTTATTATGACACGGGGTAGAGCCAAATTAAAAAAAATATCTCGTAACTCTCTGAAAATGTAAATGTGGAAATTTCTGACTGAAATGAATTTTGTATGTGATGATAATGACTTACATTTATATAGCATCTTTCCTCACAAAGAATGCTAAAACACTTGTGTGGTTTGGTAAGGGGGTGTATGTGAGAATATGTATTTATGCATATATTTATAGTTAATATATTATAGACTAACAATATACATTCCATAATTAAGGTTACAGTAGAAACTCAGGTGCAAACCTGCTTTTATCCATCATTCTAATACCCACAAAAATATATATTAAAATCAAAATTGGTACACTAGGCTGAGGCATATTTTTCCAACCAAATGTGAGGTCAGTTGGACCAGCAGCTCCTGAATTATAACACAATAATAATAATAATAATAATAATAATAATATTTAGCTGGTAAGTAGTACTTTTCATCAGTCAATCTGATACCAGTTTACTGAGCAAATAAGTATCACTAGTCCCAAACAGACAGGGAAACTGAGGCAGTGACAAAACTAGGAGTAGATTCTAGATCTCTTGCATTCCCATGATATAGGCCACATTGTCTGAAGTGTTCACTGGTGATCAAAAAAAAATGTAATGGTTATAGATGGAGTATTGTCTCATTTTTAGGTCACCTTTTAGGAAAACAAAAAAATAGAATACACTGAAGAGAGAGAGCAATCTTGGATTACTGGACTCTTCTAACTGAGGTCTCCTGCACAGACTCAAAGTTTAATTGGTTAATTAAATTAACTAATTTTAAAAGTTATTAAGGTTTTCAAAGATCAAAACACAGAACCACCATGTGGCAATGGTGAGCTTCTGTGAAGGTGCCAGAAAACTGGTGGAGATTATGGGTATAAAAAAAATAGAATGCCTCCAGTAATTCTTCTTAGGGGAAAAAATGTAGTTTTTAATAAAACTAGAGATGGTTGAAAATTTATGAAGTTTTGCAATGAAAAAAGGAATATGTTTTGGGAGGGATTTTTGGTGAAAAATGTGTCCTTCTTTGGATTAGCTCAAGGTAGAATGCAAGTTGCAAAGTATTTATCAGTGAGACTTGTTCCTGTTGGAAACCTTAGTAGGATTAGTAAATCCCAACAAACCTATGTACGTTCATCAGTCCCTTGGCAATCCTAAATGTATCATAAAGGGACCAGGAGGCTAGCTTGGTATTAAATATTAATGATCATTATTATGTTGCTTTGGCATTTTAAGTGGTTGCTGATCCACTTTTCGTATGTTGGGGATAAAGTCTTGCAAGAGAAGAAGGGCTTGCTGAACCCTGAAGAGTTTCCTAAGGCTAGCTTGCAACTCATTAGCATTCATATAATTTATTCATCTCATAGTATGCTTAACAGGAGCTTAGCAGTTAGAAAGGAGAGGTCTGAAAGAATGCAAGGATACCTGCATTCTAATCTTTACTCTGATGCTAACTTGCTTTGTGATTGTGGTTTGAGTTGTGATTGTGGTCTGTTGACTTTCCTGGTCCTCAGATTCTTTGGGCCTAATACTTCTGTAACATATAAGTTTTACGTCACATAGGCCATGTCCACACGACCAGGGACATGCATTTGCAGCAGCACAAATAGTAGCAGCACAAATTTGTGCTGCTTCTTTGTGCTGCAGTGCATGCCTCTGCTTCTACAGGTTGTTGCAGGACACATTGTTCCGCTGCTGCATGTGCTTCAGGGGGAGGGGAAGGTGCCTCAGTGTGGGGCTAGCTGGCAGACAGCTCCCATGCAGAGGCACCCTGTGCCCCAGGTAGCTGGGGAGAGGAAAGTGGAGACAGGGGAATAGGTGCCCCAGGGCTGCCTGCTTGCCTGTCTCTGTAGGCTGTGAAGCCCTGCACTTTGGCATGCCTTTCGCCGCTATTTTTTTTTTTTGGGGGGGGGGGGGGGGGGGGGGGGGGGGGTCCA
>NW_017729022.1:95687463-95689505 GCF_001723915.1 Gavialis gangeticus | reverse complement strand
TGTCGTCGTGTTTTTTTTTTTTTGTGTGTGGGGGGGGGGGGGGGGAAGCGGGAGTTGCTACCAGGAGATCCTGGTAGTAAATTTCGCCCCAGCACTGCTAATCAGCACCGCTGTGCATAGTTTAATGTGCACCACATGCAGTTTGTGGTGCTGCAACGAGGTTTGTGGCACCACAAACTGCATGTGCCTGCACATTTGGATCCGGCGATAGAGATCATTTACTCCTGCTTTACCCTGCTCTAAATGAGCTCACAGTACAGAACCCTATTTGTATAATGGAGCTGATATTATTTATCCACTTTTTACAGATCTCTTTGGATGAAAGACAGAATACAAGTAGAAGTACTGGAGAAAACACTATGATGTGCTAGGATTGATTGCTACTGCTATTTCATTCTTGGTTTTGTTTAGCTTTGGGTTCAGATTAAATAACCAACTGCGCAGCTGAAATATGAAAATTTAAGAAGGGATGCTGTTAGAGCAGAGAGTAGAGTAGAGCTGACCTTGACTAAGACATGCAAGCTCTGCAGAGGGCATATAAATGTGTTGCACTGTATAATATGCAGAAAGGTCTAAGGTCTCTCCCCTCTCTTAAAACATCAAAGATGGGATAATGTATTTTCATCCTTCAACATTAAACATTCTGTTATAGTCTTGGCAAAGAAGGGGAATCATCTCTGAATTCTACTGCCATATGAGGTCATACAGTCAAATACTGTGGCTGGATTGAAAAAAAGGAAGAATAATTTTATGACAAATCATAAAATGTGTAGCTATACATGCTAAAATAATGATATGTGCATAACCTGATCGAAGCAAGGTTCAAGAAGGAATTCCCCACTACTTTGCATCTAGTTTTGTACAATTAACCTGATGGATTATGGAGAATCAGGAGAAGTGGGTCACCTTAATTTGAGGTATTGATTGTTGACCAATACAATACCATATTTACTCAAATAGTAGAAGACCCTGATTATTAAGACACCTCCCCCCCAGCAATCCAATTCTATATATGGGGAATTTATAAATTTGTTATAATTTTCCAGGTATAAATTTTAATTACTGGAGGTTTGCATTGAAGCTATCCCCCTCCCACTGCTACAGCAGGGAAAATAAATCTGGGGGATTAGATAGAGTGGAAAAATGGGGTTCCCTGCCTAGCCACAGTTCTAGGTCCTCCACCTGACTTTCCTGCTATGCCTTGTTCTTAATTAATTAAGATGTTAATTAAAGCGGCAGGCTGCCCATTCATACCCCAATGCCACAGGATGCTATCTGCGGCTCCACACCTTCCCTACACTGGAGCCCATGCCTCGCAGATGGCATCCTGATGTCACAGTGCTCCCAGCCTACAGCTGGGCCTAGCTTAGGCCTCGTTATCAGGCCTCAGTCACATAGACATTCATACTGCCCTCCTCTCACTAGGGCCTCTCACACTCCACCTTCTCTCACAGGGTCTCTTTCATGTGTCAGCAACTTATTCTGCCTTGTTCCCTCTAGGAGCAGGCTCCTTAGGCCATAGGCTTAGCTAATCCATTCCTAGGGTGGCAGATGTACCATCTTTTGGGCCTCTCCCATGACCCTCACCAGGGTAGTGGCCAGCCAATTACCTGACCAGGTCTAAGCTTGCTCTGGCCTCTTCCAAGGGCATCTCTGTACATACATATATAAGCATACTGGGCTCTTAGCCTTCTGGTTTTCCCCGCCTTCACTAGGGCTCCTCATTTCTAAACACACACTGGGGCTCCACACAGCCCCCTCACTGGGACTACTCATCTCTGCCCCTTCACTTGGGGCTCCACACCACCCCTCACTCAGGGCCATGGGGGCTTCTCTTCCTGGTAGGCTTAGGTGGCTGTTGCCATGCCTGGCCCCAGCTACCTTTTCTCTGGGTCTTGCACCCCCCACAGGGCTCAGGTGGCTGCAGCTGTGCCTGGCCCCTACTCACTCTCTCCTTGGGGTCTTGCACCTCACAGGGCTGGAGCCAGCTGTGCCCTTCCCACATGCCCCCATCACTGACCCCAGCACAGGGTGCCACAGTT
>NW_017729022.1:95659208-95682463 GCF_001723915.1 Gavialis gangeticus | reverse complement strand
GCTCAGGTGGTCATAGCTATGCCTGGCCCCCACTCTCCCTCTTCAGGGTCTCTCACCCCACAAGGCTCAGGTGGCCATGGTTGTGCCTGGCCCCAACTGCCTCTGGTGTTATGTGACCCACCCGAAGGTGAGGGCTAGGGTTAAGGTGCCCCTTTCACTGGGGTGATCACTGGCCTGGCATTTCCTGGAGACTCCCATGCCACTGAGAGCCCCACCAGGCCACCCACTCCCAGCAGGGTGCAGTTTTATGTTATGCCCAGGACCAGGAGCCTCCTAAACTATCCACTACAGCTCCTCCCTTACCTCCAGGATGTTATGGAGCCTTACAGTTAAGTGATGCTGCTGCCTGGGCTGCCAGCAGCGAACTGTCCTGCTTATATGGGTGGCCAGAGCTCTAAAATGGCTGCCACAATTAAGCACCTGCTGGCTGCTTGACCCCAGGTCACATACTATCCCCCTTTAAATGGTACATGGGGGATGTTTCCCCTGCTGCTCCTCCAAGCAGGCTCCCCTCAGAGCCTGTGAGAACCCTAAAGTGGTGAGCACTCCAAAGGTGCTCCGCCACAGGTAGCCACTTTATTTTCTGCTTCCCTACAGTTTTTTCCCCTGGTAGCTCCTTTGTCCTCTCCTTACTGTTAGACCCTCTGAGAGCCACTCTAATTAAAGTGCTTACAGCATCACATGCATTCAGCATCCTGTACTTCAAAATGGTGAAGGGGGTACTTTAACTAAATCTCGTTCAATGAGTTTTAGTTAAGGTGCCTATGCTGCCATTTTGAAATGCGGGGACACTGAATACATGTAACGCAGAGGCTGCTGGAGCACACTAATTACCATGCTCCAGCAGACTCACAGCAAACTTGATTAATCTGCTCCAACACGTGCTAATTAGTGTGTGTCAGAGCATAGTTCTGTCATGTGTATAGACAACTTAAGTTCTCATTGAAGTTTTTCTATTGTCTTTTGGTCCAAGTTTATTAGCAGCAATTGTAGCTGCCTCATGCTCTGACATAATACTAATCCCATCTTCCCTCCGTGCTCCAGTCAGTTTCTCCCTTACTAGAGGGATTCATTACTGGATATTTTATCAATGTGACAGTGTTACTATACATTTTTTAATCTTAATTTCTTGGAACAGTGCCTCCAAGAGTTGTAATATTCTGTAATTGTTCAGCCCACCTGTTTCCAAATACCTCAGTGTGAAACTATTTGTTTTTTCCTGTGAGAAGACTATAGTACAAGTTCTGTTAAACCTTTGACACCCAGCCAAAAAATACACCATTCATTTAAACTTGAGCATTAAAGACTCTATTCACAAAAAAGAGGGGGGAAAGTAGTTAGGATTATTTACTTTTTTCTACAGAATTTTAAATGGAAATAAATGTGCATTAAAAAGTCATAAATGCCAGCATTGTTTTATATAGCAAAAGGATGTTATACACAAATTTGGGCAAGTCATTTAGGTGAGCATACATGTATAAACATTACTTTGGGCATAGACAATAGCAAGATTTTGTAATATAGAGTAGATGCCTCCAGTAAGCCTATGCCTACATGAGCAGAATTTCTTTCCTGTCTGCTGTCTTACTGGAACATTGCATGTAAAGGAAGAGTCACTACAGAGAAAGTAATTCAGCAGGATTTGGCCAAAGGATTTAAAAGATGGCAGGTTCATGGCCATAGAGGGTAATCTGTAAGGGCAAAGACCATAGCTATCTATGTTTGTACAATGTCTTAGCACATGGTGATGTTGTGCCCTCCAGGCACAGTTGTAATGCAGGTAATAAATAATAATCATGCTTATTTAGGATTAAATTAAATTTAGGATTAGATTAAAAGATGAGATATATAGCAAAATGGTTTAATCCCAACCCTGGTAATTACTCTCTGCCTATGAAAAGTCACCCTGCAGTTTTAGTCCAATATTCTGCTGTACTTAATAGCTTGGAATTCTTGTCTCTCTGTGCTTTTAAACAGCTGCCACACTTCACCCCAGAGGCAGCTGCAAATCAGTGATAGGTAAATTATCCCTATATTTAGACTGTAAAGTTTTGAGATCCTCCATCATGTTAAGACTTATTTAAACATAAGGTTTTGTTATTAGTGGTAATATAAAGTAATATAAAGTTTGTTTGTTTTTTAAGATTCAACCATGTTGTTTCAGTTTATCACCTCCTAATGTAATAGAAGCAGCAAACCTATGTCCAAGAGATTTACATTTACAGTTCCCCTATCTTAGTCATCTTGATTGCCCAAGGGCATTTAGTAGGTTAAGTACCTGCCCATATCTACTCCTTCAGCCCTGAGACACATAGAAGTTAATTGGCTACCAGCATTGCTTAATTGCAGGAGTTATTAGTGCAGCAGAAACTAACCAGGTTGCATTCTAAATGTGCTTGTTAAACATATGTATTTCTTCTGGCTGGAATAGTGACTATGTGCATATAATGCATATTTATATTTGCCCTGCAGCTCATCTCCTCCTGCATAAGGGTGGTGTCTCATGAGCCAACCTAAACTCTATTACCTCACCCTGAGAAGGTAAAATATTCCCTAGGTTCTGTAAACATATTGATATTTCAGGCGTTCCTTGAAGACATCAAAGGTAAAGGGGGTAAGGGGTTGCAGAGCTTGAGCCTTTTAGAGTAAGCGTAATCTTGTTATGTGTATAAAGAGCACTAATAGTTGGAATGACCTTTATTTTAGACAGAGTAAAAAAGAACAAAAAGTAAACTTCTAAGGAAGAACATTTACCATGTATTTCTTTTTACAGTCTGTGCTGAACTTGGGAAGTAAAATGGCTGCTCCGCTACACACAAGCATTGTAAAAGTAAAGCATACCAAGCAAGTGTCCCAATGTCATACACCACAGTCCCTCCCCAAAGAACAAACCTATTGTAATTTGAGTTCTGTGCAAAGTATTTCACAGGCCTAGCAAGTGAATGCCCAGCTACCAGGTTTGTTTCTCAGGAACGGTGTATGTGCATTCATATGCTCTACCACCCCATATGTTCTTAAGATTATTATCTTGTTCTTCTAAAGTTCAGTTATTTTCTTTATGATTATGGGGAAAAGTAAACCCTCAAAAATATAAGCTTAGAACCTAAAATAGTATGAGAAATATGAACTCTTCCCCATTCCACTCAGCAAGCTGTAAACTCAGATGCCTGGCATTTAAAAGAGACCTTTGTTAACTGTGTTATCCCTCATGTAAGAAAGGAGAGGTAAGATCACAGATCCACAGAATATGCTATGACTAGGGCCTTGAGTATGATTACTCCTACTCTTACCACCATCTCTATACTTATTGTCAAGCTGCCAGCATACTTGCAAACCCAGGCACTATGTAACTGTGATGCCAGAGCTCAATGTGCATCCTAGGAAAACATCAACTACCAAAGGGAATATGGAAGTCTGTAGAAGGCACAGAAATGTCTACCTGCACCTTCTGTTGATTGCCAGGAATCAGAAGAAGTCTTCCTTCATTCTGCAGAGGTGGCATAACTCTACTATCAGAAAGGAGGGCTCTGCTGCCACAGAGGAGCTTTGGATGTGGAATCCAAGGCTAGGGACCAGACGTTACACATAAACCAGATCAGAAACTGGTTTAAACCTGTAACAGAACAGACATTCAGTGCACATAAACCAGTGTGAAAATGGCTAAATCTGGTTTGAGATAAACCTGGTTGAATGTAGTATGCCAGAGCTCAATCAGACTTAACTGATTTGACTCAAATCGGTTTATGCAATGTCTGTCCCAGACTACTTGCTGTTTTAAGTTAGATCAGTCCCCCAGCATACCAGCATACTCTCTGGGCTGGGCAGAGCTCTCTGCTCCACAGCAGAGCTGGCCCCTTTCCTCTTCTCCCTGGCCAGAGCTTTGGCAGAGACTTGCAGGCACAGCAGGGTCTACTGGCTTCCTCGTGCCCCCCTACTCCCAGCCCCCTCACCACTCGCAGCATAAGTGGGGATCCCTTTCTCCTCTCTACCACAGCATAGACCACAGCCAGTATGTGATCTGCTAGCTAATGCTGTGTAAAGCTCCAGCAGGAGACTGCAGACACAGCAGGGTCTGCTTGGCTTCCCCCTGCCCTAGTCCCCCTCGCTGCTCAAGCAGGAAATCCCCCCCCTCCTTCCCATCTCCCACAGCATGGATCCCAGCCCCATAGACCCTAGGCATGTAGTATGCTACCTAATGCCAAGAGGTGTCTGTGTGTATGTCTGTCCAATTTCACTGGGGCAGGCAGACAGACCAGTGACTGTTTAGGGTTGTTTAGAACTAATCAACAAGTCAGCTGGTAAGCTGTTTAAGAAGTTTAAAGTAATGGAAAGAGGCCATTGGTTTGCTTCAGGTGATAAAGACTATTATGACTCTCAGCCCTCCGCTGGCTTGCTTACCTGTTAGTTTGCTGCAGACAGTATGATGAAGCAGAGAGGGAGATTGAAAAGTCCGTATCATCAATAGATGCATGCACTCCACACCCCACTTCCCAGCCCCCCTTGCCTAAGAGTGCTAGCCCAGGGCAGGGGGCTGGCAACACTCCTGCCCCTTGAGCAGCCAGTGGGGAAAAGCCTGGGACAGCGCAGGCAGACCTCCCTAGTGAGAGAGTCTTTCCGGGGCTTGGCCCTGGCCCCTTCAGCTCAGCTCCCTGCAGAAGGGAAGGGAGGGCTGCTCTAGCACCCCCGCCCCTGGTTTCTAGCCTGAGCCACTGAGGCATGTGCCTGAATTTCCTCAGTCCAGACAGAATGTCTGTCCAGTTTCAAACCAGTTTAGCCTAGCCAGGTTAGACTAACCTGCAAAGATTGAATCAATTCAGGCTCAGGCTGTTTGAATGTAAGGCCCTAGCCCAAGAGCATCCACCCGCAGTTATCAATGTAACTGCATTCAGAGTTCACACCGAAGTCCAAAGCTTTATAGTATAGGCTAGACTTGATGTCTCTTTTTAGTGCCTCATGTTGGTGGTGTTTGGGAGACAACATCACTCTTTTTTGCCATTTAATCAAGAAGGAACAAAGGCCAAGGAGTTTAGTAGAACCCATAAAGAAAAAGTATGCAGAGAGCCAAGGTCAAGGAGTCCGGTGGATCCAGATGACATATATTATCTTATTTTGAATAGCCTTGCCAATTTTGCCATCTTCTGAATGGGATACAATATTTTTCCTGCTCTCTAGAACAATTGGTCGGTGCCCTGGAACATGTGATTTGATTACAGTAATTTTAGCCTGTGTAACTGTAAATATTGATCATCAGAAAGTTACTTCTTTTCTCTGAAACAACTTAACTTTTACCATTTTAATGTTCTTTTGGTTTTTGACTTCTAATAACTATAAAGCTTAGTAACTGTTTTCAAATAGTTAAACTTGAATCCTTGTGCACCACTCTGATGCATTTGTCATTATTTCTAGTGGGGAAACTGATGCATGGAACTTGTTACTTGATCAAACCCATGGTGGGAGCAATTATCAGACAGAATTAGACTGAGAGTGGATTTCCCTCCCCTAACTTCCTTGCTGAAAGAACATTGGATAAAGTAACTCATCAAGACAGTGTGAATATCATACTGCAGTGTCACTGTGTTGACTTGAATTCCATTGTTCCAACTAATATTTCTACCATTTTAGTCACAGGACCAAACTTAGTGCTGCTTGTAAGCATGTGGTATTCCCTCATGAGTCAGTAGGTTGTACTATGGCTGCACTGGCTGCAGAGATAATAGCTTGCATGATAATGCAGCAGGCTGATTTCAAGCAAATGCTAAAAAGCAAACAAATTGGCAAACAGGCATTTCTCCTCTTCTGCCAAGCAACTTCAACATTATTTTTTGGGTGTATTCAAATCTCACAGAGTGGAGTTTTCCATTACATGATCCTAATTGTTAAAAACTGGGCCTGTTGGAATACTTAAAAACTAGTCTGTTTAGTTGTACTTGTTACCATAACACCAGGCTGAAATATTGCTTCTCCCTCAGCTGGTTAAGCCACAGAAAACGGTAGCAGCCAACCTAGCAGTGTCAGGACATTAGACAGAGGCTAAGCAATCCACAGTCAACAGAATGAATGGAACAATTCACACTGTTGTACATAGATATAGAGGTTAAACCCAAACACATGAAAAAGTGATGCTGGAAGCACTTGGGAACAGCTGGGCCAGATGAATAACTCAATTGGATGCCATGAGGAACAAATTAAACAACTGACTGGAGACCAGGCTGCTCCTGTGACAGACACTTTAATCAGGAAGTCAAAAGCTGATTGACAAGATGAAAAGCTAGATGACATGAAAAATGGAAACAGAAGGAACAACACAAGAAAAGGGCACCCTGGGTCAGCATGCTGACAAAAATAATCAAGTACGACAGGCCATAATCCAATCTTCGAATGTTTGGCATGGTGCTAGTTATGAGAGTCTGCAGCCAAGAGGAAAGAAAACTATTATTAAGCAAAAGAAATTATCTGCCTTTCTAGAATTCACTAGTATATGTTCACTAGAGATTCCTTTCCCTCCTCTTCCTATCCCTCCCCCCATAGACATATAGTAGAAATAACTTATGTTGGATTTTATGGGATAAAATTAGACTGTATTGTTATTATATATAGAAATAAAATAGTTTTGCAGTTCCATTAAAAGTATTTTATTGCTTTTTGAAAAACTACAACCAAATGGGTGTTGACAGGGAGTAGATAGAAAAGTGAAGACTATCAAACTGTACAGGATTTTTTTTTTCCTGAAGCTGAATATAAAGCTATTCCTTTCAGGTTTCCTACAGGGACCTGTAGTAGTTAAGCTCCAAAACAGAATAGCTCTGGTATTATGATTGCTAAATGGAGGGAAATATGAAATGTTTTCAGCTCCAGAGTCTTAAGACCAAGTTTTACAAATGAAGCTCAGTTTGGCCCCCTCTGATCAATGGGGCTGCAATGTAATAATTGAAAGCAGAATTTAACCTTTAGTCTCATCTTAAGACCAAGATTTTTTTAAATGGACCTAAATTAATCTCCTAAATTCATGATTAGGTACATAATAAGTGGCTTGATTTTTTAGTGTTGAGTACCTTGCATCAAAGAGGAGTAGCTCACTACTTATTTAGGTACTTAAATATGGATTTTGGAAGTTAACCTCAGGCCCCAGTATACATGGATTTCTGGCTTTAAGCGCTTTAGGATGTTTAGGGAAAATCTCTGCCATCACCTGGGCAAACTGGCTGATTCCAAATGACTTTGCACATGCTTGAGAGGAGAATTTGGCTGAATGTACAGGATATTTTATTTCACAAATAGAAAGGAAAAAAACATTAGATAGAAAGCATTAGTTATAATGCATCCAGTTATAATGTTGAAAACAATGGACTTTGGGAAATGTGGTTTTGGCGTTTCTTAAAATAAATAAATAATAATAATAGAATTAAACTGGAATAGGGCATGCAGTAGTAGCCTACACTTTGCTGGTGTTTCAACTTTGTGACTAAAGTCAGCTTCTTTGCAGATCATGGCTGATATACAGGAGCAGAGCACTCTAGGGATGTTTGGTCTATTACGCCTTGTGCAGTACCTGCTCTGTCATTATGCAGAGCAGTCTTAAAGGAAAACTGCTGAAAAGCCTCTTCAAAGTAAGTTGTACCAGCCATTACACTGGACAAAGCAGTGATGAATATAGGATTAGCTTTAATGAACCATTCTGCACTGGCAGGAGAATGTCACAGTTACTTTGACTCTTTTATTTCTATGATCTCAGGGCCATCACTCCGGCAGGTTGCCTTAAAAATTACAGCATTCTATATCAGATGCTTGTTTGATGCTTTGAAATGCAAGACGGTATTTGGCATGCTAATGTTACCATACATATGTTTGGTTTTTTGGGACTTGATTCAGATCCTGCTGAAATCAAAGAAAAGAGTCCTACTAATTTTGTTGAGCTTTAAGTCAGGGCTTTTATGCCCCTTAGGTGCATTCAGATGAGTACGCACTTGCAGGGTTGCATAAATAGCAGTGGCACATATATTTGTGCCACTGCCTTTTGCTGCAGGGCACATCCCTGCACCTGTGCTCTGGCATATGGCAAATGGTTCCAGGTGAGGAAGGGGAGGCTGGTACCAGCACCTGTGCTGGCCCCAGCAGCCTTAGCTGGGGTCCTGGGAGCTTCCTTAGGGCAGCAGCGGCCCCGATCCAGCTGCTTGGAGCCTGGCCAACACCCAGAACATGGCTGTAGATGGTCAAGCTCCGTTTCTGGCAGCGCACGCTACTGCCACATGCACCACATTGCTTTTTTTCCTAGGCTTTTTTGACACTGGAATCTCCCAGTGTCAAATTTTGGTGCTGTACTGCAAATTAGCAGTGCGCCAAATGCTTGCATATGTGTTCTGTGCAGTTCAAATATGGCGGCTCAAACAGTTTTGAGGCACTTCATACCACACATGAATGCTTGTCTGGACATGCCTTTAGTGGCTTCCATTTCAAGTGCTGCACTAGGTTCTATTTTCCTAGCCAATTTTGAGCTTTCCTGGAGCATGGATCTATCCTGTAAGATGATAAAAGAAAATAATTTTAACATATTATGTCATTTTGAAATCATTTTTTTAAGTTTATGCCAAAAGGAACGCAAAATGGGGATTTGCTGGGTTTTTTGTTTCCAGTCTATTATGACCATTTATATTTTAATGGTATTTAAAAACAGTAATGCAACATGTGTTAATGAGGAAATTGACATAGTTACAAGTTATTTTCTAGTTCCAGTTTTGCAATGAAATAATTGGAATTTCACCTGAATGGGGAGTGTAGGATCAGCTATGCAGAAGCAACCTGGGGCTCCTGTGAAAAGCCTGCATTGTAGGGACACAGGTATTGTACAAGATATGATTAGCACTGAGACTGGATGTCTCACACATGGCAACCAACTGTGTTGCCAGAAACCCACAGGTGTTCACACAATGAACAGGTGAAAATATGAAGGTCAGAGGAGTGGGGAGTTATCAGCGCACCACAACTCTTTTAATTTTTCCTTTGATTCATAGACAATATTGGCGGAATCACAAATGCAGCTTAGTATGCGTCTAAGGGGAAATGTTCTAGATGTTAATACTCTCCAGATTTAAAAACATTGGGAGATTTTTTTTCTAAGAGAATAGATATTATTTTGCATTTAAAATCTTTTAAATTTTAAAATGAAGGCTGAAAGATGCAGGTACATTGTTCTCCTTCAGTGATGCACATCTTCACTGAGTATGCACATATGACAAGCACTCACCTGGAGACTTTTTACCTTAACAGTACCTGTAGGGTGCACCATAACCCCTCCTTCCTTAGTGCCATGAGCGGAGGGGATGAAGGATGTCTCATTCTTGTGTCCTCTCTAATGTCTTGGTTAGAGAAGGAATTCCAGTGTATCAGAACTCAGGATAATAAAGAGTTTGCCAAAACTTTCTCCACTGCAGTTGGAGCAGTAAACAGATTATGAAAGACAACTTTAGCAGAATTTTACATCAGCAGGCAAGGTGAAGCAAGACACACCACTCTGAAGAGAAAAGCAATCTGCCTGTGGCACTGTTGCATTGCCATGATACACTTGTTAGCAGTGCACATCTTCAGTCTCTATTAAGAGATCATTTTAATAGAGTTATCTTCTCCTACCATGAAGTGGGAAATGAAGAATTCAGTTCTCCAGTCCGTCTATGCAGATGGGTTACCTGAACATAGTTTTGCTTGTATCAATGTTGACAGAAAGCAACAGTCATTTTGCTTCAGGGGAGGCCTCTTTCAAAAATCTGTCTGATGTCTCCTTATCTTGCAGTCAGGAACCCTAATGAATGCCTTTGGACTCACAGCTCTGATCCCAGAGGTACTGGACAAGGTTACATACCAGTGATCCTATTAGCCTTTATGTGCCTGAGATGGTTTTGGTACCAAGATCTTTTGCTGATGTTGATAAAGGACCCTGGAGTTCTGCCTCTGTTCCCAGCCTCTTTTCTTGGGACAGGAGCATAGCTTATCCAGCCTGCATGTTGGATGACTCAAGGAAGTAGAGCAGAAGTGTTCTGCCCAAGTAATGGACATTATTCACAGTGGAAAACACATCAATAGATGGACTTACCTGGCTGACTGGGCTGATTTTCCAAACACTGACCAGTTTCAGCTATATTAAATTATCTTCTGGAGCTCAAGCTTTCAGACCTGTCCATTCCAGTGCTCAATCCACATTCTCCTGGCAGCTGTCTTAGCCTCGAGTCCTCTCGTTGGTGTCCAGTAGATGCTTCTTCTTGGCTCTGATGAAGGTCTTATCCCAGTGAGAGACCCTGTTCCATAATGGAATCTAATTAGGTCCTCATGTCTGTAATAAGGCTGCCATTTGAATCTATTGCATTGTGTGTTCTGCTCTGTCTGTCTGCCTATGAAAGCAACACTTTGGGGGTTATCACTTCAGCAAAAATGGTGAATGAGACCTGAAAGTTTATAGCGGATCCTTTCTGCCTGGTCTTTTACTCAGAAAAGATAAGCATAAGAACTCACTCAAAATTTCTTCCCAAAGTGGTTCCTGCTTTCCACCTTCACTAGCAAATCAACTTATTGGTGTTCTTTTCAAACCTGGTTCTGCCTTAACTGAGATGTCCTTACATATACTCAATGTATAAAGGGCTCTCTCCTTTTCCTTATGTAACCCTTCTGGCAAGGCACAGAATTGCAGTAACAAGGGCCAAGTTCAAATTAGGGGTTTTACACAATTTAACTTTCTTAGCTTGAGTCCCTACCCAGAAACCTGGGAAAATAAATTCTGCTTGGGTGTTTCAATGTGAACAAGCTTCTCCACTTGCAAGCAATATTAAACTGTAACCAAGCTGATTGGTGGGGAAGGAAAATGGGACAACAAACAGAACTGGGAAACCCTTAATAATCACTAGTCCACCTCAGCCAACTACCATATTTAGTCAAATATAGGATGACCCCTTAATAATTAGATTCTATATTTGGAAAAGATAAGAATGGGCTTGGAGAGTGGAAGTGAAGATCAAGAGTCTGCTGGAGGATGGATGCAGGTGGGAAAGAGGATACTAAGGAGGTAGGAAAGAAAGGTGTGGTGGGATCAGCAGTTTTGGAGGAGGCTTTACTGAAGGAAGCAATGAGGGAAAAAGAGTCCAGTCATTAGGAAGAACAGGAGAAGAGGAAGAGAGGTGGTCAGGAGACAGAAATGAAGCAGGAAACTGTGATTGAAGGGAAGAAGTAGATTACTTGGAGGAATAAGACAGACTCACAAAGAGAAAGGAGATGGGTGGAAACAAGAGACAGAGTGAGAGGTAATCTGAATGAATAACTTTCACTCATATTCAAGTAGGACTACTACTGATACTAGAAATCAGTTTCCATGTGTAGGGTTCAGGAGACGTGCCAGAGCAAGTTGGTGTCTATGTTGCCTCCTACTGTTGGCCAAGGGGGCGCGATGATGTTCTGGTGTTCATTCTGCTTCCTTCATAGTGGAATGCCAAGCTTGCCTATCGTTGCCATATCCTCCCAGGAGATTAAGTCTAGCTTGGCAGACTTAATACAGTCCTTTTAGTGGAATTTGGAACCATCAACCTTCCTACTGCATTTTTCAAATTCACTGTACAGAACTCTCTTATGCAGTCAATCATTGTCCATATGCATGAAATGGCTGACGCAGGTCATTTGCCTCCATGTTAGCATGACTTCCATGCTTGGCATGGCTTACTTCACTGGTGGAGAGTTTGTCTGACCATTTCATTCCTAGTATGTTGGTTAGGCGGTGTTGTTGCAGGCAGTGAAATTTTTTTATGTGGCAGTTATAAAGGGGGAGATGTCTAACAAGCATAGAAGTGAAGGACCTACAACAACTCTGTAAAATTGGCATTTTGTAGACACTTTGACCCCCCTGTCTTGTTTGTATTCTTTTTTGTAGATGACTGAAAGCTGAGGCAGCTGACTTTAAGCAGGCTGAAAGTTCTTTGTCAATGCTGGTGTCATCAGTAACTGTGCTATTTAGGTAGCAAAAGGACTTGACATTGTTTAGGTGACTTCCATTCAATTTTACTTCTAGTGGTGATGAAGGTGATAGGTTTCTGTCAGAACATGGTTGGTACAGGACTTTGGTTTGGTTTTGTTTTTTTACATTAATACAAAGGTCAAAAAGGAATGCAGCATGGGCAAAGGAATTTGGTAAATGTTGCAGGTCATTCACAGGAAGCATGACAAATGCTGAGTCATCAGCATACAGTAGATCCTTTACTTCACTTTGTTGGGATTTGCTTTTGGCCTTGAATCAGCAGAGGTTTAGAAGTCTACCATCAAATTGTGTTGTTAGGGTGACACCAGTAATGGTAATATATGTGGCAACTTCTATCTTTCCAGCCAAGCACAGAGTGAATAATGTAGGAGCTTTAACCCCATGGGCTACAGGAAAGGCAACAGATGGGTCAGCACCCACTGATACATAGACCTACATGTTGTCTTGGAAGCAGCATATAGGCTAATTAGTTTGTCTGGGCAGTCAAACTTTGCAAGAGGGCACCATAGAACAGAGCATCCAACAAAGTCAAGCACCTTATTAAAGTTGACAAATACAATGTACAGGGGCATTTGCTGTTTGGCAGTTTTCTCCTGTAAATGGTGTAGGGTGAATATCATGCTAGCAGTGCTCTGTGATGATTGAAAAGTACACTGGGACTCAGGGAGTATATCATCTACCATAACCTGAAGCCTTTTCAGCGCCAGGTTCCTGAAGGTATTACCAGCGATGGAGAGGAGTGAAATACCACAATAATTGCCACAATCATGTATATCTCCTTTGTGCTTGTAGATTGTTACAATTTTGGCAGCTTTAAAATCCTGGGGTGAAGTCTCATTTTCCAAGCAGAAAGTAAATAGGTCTAGTAAAGCTTTGTGAAGTGTAGGACCACCGTATTTAGGCACTTCAGTTGGGATTTCATGAACTCCATTGCCTTTCCATTTGTCATTTCCATAAGTATGTTTTTAGTCTCCTCTAGAACCTGGGTGATCTTCGATTTCATATTGAACTGGTCTTTGCTCAATTGAGTCTATTATTTCACCACTTGCACTCAACTAATGATTGAGGAGGGTCTCAAAATGTTCTTTCCATCTTTCTAATATCATACTGTGCTCAGTCAGGAGGGTGGTGACATTAGTGGACAGGTCTGGACGAGTACTGGCTCTTTGTAGTCTATAAATGGACTGTACCTCTTGAAAAAAAAAACCTTGGGTATTATTTGTATCAGCAAAAGCTTATAGTTCTGTTGCTTTGTTTCTCTACCAAGTGTCCTCCATCTCCTGCAGCTTTTTCTATGCCTGAGGATAAGAGCAGTAGTAACAGGGGAAGGAGAACAGAGAAGTCAGACAATGAATAGATATGAATTTATACAGAAAATATTGTTTGAAGTTTTAGATGTTAAAGTTGAACATTTGAGTAGCCTTGTTAACTTTCTT
Source organism: Gavialis gangeticus (assembly GCF_001723915.1). Classification (NCBI taxonomy): domain Eukaryota; kingdom Metazoa; phylum Chordata; order Crocodylia; family Gavialidae; genus Gavialis; species Gavialis gangeticus. The sequence continues at coordinate 95,669,020 of NW_017729022.1, read as the reverse complement.
AAGTCTTGGGATTTTCATATAGGAGCCGAGAAGGTTATGAGGATTTTTGTAAGATGTATGTGGCAATAGGTGACAGAGAAGAACTTAAGTGGATAAGATTTATTGCAGGAGAAAAGACGAGAGAAAGGGCAATAGTTATTCAAATGTACAGACCTACAGAGAAACAGCAGAGACAGGAAAGGGGAAGTGGGGAAGAAGATGTTGAGTTAGACTATATGATCATGGAGGAGATGCCATGAGAAGGAAGGGCTGGGGAGGAAGAGAGTGAAGTTTCAGTAGTTGAAGGGCACAACTACTAGTGATGGAGGAGAGAAAAGAAGGAAAGATAAAAGGAACAAGTGATTTGAGACAGAGGAGAAGCAACGGAAAGAGGAGAGAATACTCTAGGAAGAAGCAGGTGGACTGAGGATGGAGGAGGTGAAAAAAGAAGATAACCAAGTTGGTGAAAAAAAGAAATCACATGCTGTGAAGTTAAGAAAGAAGAAGGTGGACAAAGGGAGAGGGGGGCAGGAGGGAGCCAGGTTGACAAAAAACTCAGCTGGGCTAATGAGGTCTGGGACTAACACAGAGAGGAAAGAGGAGTGGTGCAGTGGAAAGGGGGAAAAGGGGAATATCAAAGCAGTAAAACAACCAGAAAAGACTACAGGGATATGAAGAGGAGGAGGATTAGAGCTGACTCAAGTAGCAGCATTGAAGACTCATGAAAGTGGTAGATATGTGTAATTTAAATAGACAAGCATGACTTTGTGTATTACATTTATAAATATCAGAAGTGTGTTATCGAGGTGGAGGTAGTATAAGATTATACCAATACTGAGTGGGGTCAATATGGACATATTTGGTGCCTACACACATGCAGAGAGGTTGCTGCGACACATTGTATTTACAATGCATTAGAGTAGACTCAATTAGTCAAGTCTGCTGGAGCATGATAATTACTGCACACCAGCAGATTCCAGCGTCACATATATCAACATCCCCATGTTGAAAACTGGCAGGGGAGATGCTTTAACTAAAGCTGGTTCAACAAACTTTAGTTAAAGCATCCCTGATGCCATTTTTCAGTGCAGGGATGCCAATGCATGTAACTCTAGAGTCTTCTGGGGTGTGGTAATTACCATGCTCCAGCAAACTCTGTAATGCTTTGTGACACTCTCAGAGCCACTCTAATTAAAGTGCCCTCCCTGCCTCCTGGAGCACATCTGTAAATACCCAACATGTTTACAGGAGTGTAGACTCCCATGGGAGAGGGATTACAAGCTTTTTATAAAGAGATGGGGGTGGGGTCCATCATGGTGAGTGGGATCAGATGTAATCAAAAAGGTTGGAGTCATGATGTTGCTCAAAGGGTGAGGAAGTGGAAGAGTGGCAAGTGCAAGTGATTGTGGAAGGGAGACTCCAATGAATTGTGGTGTAGTTTGTAAATAAAGTGTTACAGATTTTTATTATATGTGCACTGGCTGAAAGAGAAGGAAGGATTGCCCTGTTTAAGAAATTAGAGGTGTATGTAGGCAGAGTAGGCTGGTGGTGGATTTCAGTTGCATTATTGAGGAGGGGCATAGGGGAAGGGATGGAGCAGAGGGAGAACTAGACAACTCTTCAAAAGTACTGATTAATATAATAAGAGAAGGAGGCTTAAAAGATGTATAGGCTGGTGAGAAGGTGATTACAAGGATGGGAGTCAGGTGTCAAAGTTTATTTTTATATTAACTTTAAATGGGCTAGGAATTGGAAAAAAGGAGATATGACCTTCAGTGATCACTGGATGTTGAGAATGGAAGTGAGTTTAGATAAAAGAGAAGGTAGGGGGAAAGGGATGTGGAAATTAAATGTTCAATTATTACAAGTTGAGAAGATCTGTGAAGAATATGTGGAACTGTATAAAGGATAGAGGATGCTGAAGAGACACTGCAAAAGCATCTGGGAGTGGTGGACAATGATCAAGAGAAGAACAAGAGAACTTTTCAGAAATATTGGTCAAAGAGAAGTGAAGAAAAGGGTGGGAGATCTAGAAGAACTGCAGGCAAAGGAGCAGGAATTCTTAGAGGAGGCAGTAAGAGGGGCATCAGTGAAAGAAGAACTGGAAGACATAAAGCAGTAGACTGAAGACTGGTTCAAAAGGAAAATGGATGAGAAAATCTTTCTGACTAGAGCATCTTGCGTGGAGAAGGAGGAAGGATGTTATAAATATTTTCCAGCTAAAATGAGTAAAAGAAGGAAATAACTGCAAGCAGTGAGAACTGAAGAAGGAATCCAAGTAGAAGAGAGGGCAAAAATGTTGATTGTGGTGGCAGTTTTATAATGAGCTGTACAAAAGAAGAGAAGTGGATGGAGAAAAAATTATGGTGTTTCATGAGGAGATGCAGGAAGGAATCGAGGATTGAAAGAAACAAAAATTGAAGAGGAAGTTAAATACGAGAGAGGTAGAGGACTGCTTAAAAGCTTGCAAGACAGGGAAGGCGCCAGGAAGAGATGGACTTCCAATGGAATTCTGTGAAATTTTGCCAATGGTTGGGGACAGATATAATAGAGCATTCAGAGAAATAATGGATGGCAGGAACATAGGGGAGGATTTTGCAGAAGGTGTGGTAATTTTGATATTCAAGAAGGGAAAGGAAAATGTGTTAGGCAACTTGTGGCCAATAAGCCCTTTAAATGTAGACTACCACACCTGGACTTCAGAAAAATAGACTTTGACTCACTCAGGGAACTTATGAGCAGGATCCCCTGGAAGGCAGTCTGAGGGAGAGAGGAGTTCAGAGGAGCTGGCTGTACTTTTAAAGAAGCCTTACTGAGAGTGCAGGAACAAACCATCCCGATGTACAGGAAGACTAGTAAACTAAATCACAGAAAGGAAGCTTATAAGAAGTGGAAACTTGGACAAACAACTAGGGAGGAGTATAAGAGTATTGTTTGGGCAGGCAGGGAGGAAGTCAGGAAGGCCAAAGTGTGGTTGGAGTTGCAGTTAGCAAGAGATGTGAAGGGTAACAAGTGTTTCTGGAAGTATCTCAGTAACAACAAGAGGATCAGGGAAAATGTGGGTCCTTTACTGAATGGGGGAGGCAACTTCATGACAGATGATGCAGAAAAGGCTAACGTGCCCAATGTGTTTTTCATTTCAGTCTTCATAGGCAAGGTCAGCTCCAAGACTACTGCACCTGGCACCACAGTTTGAAGAGGAGGTGAGCAGCCAACAGTGGGGAAAGAACTGTTTTTTGCATGCAATCAATATGAACTATGATTTAACATATGAAATGGTGTTGTATGGGTTAATGCCCAAAGGACTGGAGACACAGAGACTACTTCATGCAACCATAGTAATATGGAAGGTAAAAAAACCTACCATTGATCAAAGGACTGGCTTTCACCAAAAGAAAATGTTTGGAGCTAGCAATATATGATTTGAAATATATATAGATCAAGATGCATGCAAGATGGGAAAGGAGAAGGCAGAAAAGAGATGAAGGAAGGAAGAATGGTGGTGTTTCTTCCCGAAGGACAAAGGGATGGAGTGAAAGTTGTTGCTTCCTCTGGGGTTGGGAGTGGCACAGTTGGATAGTGAAGTACATTCCTACTGACCTTGCCTATGCATACCAATGGGGATACGCAGATAAGGGACACAGTTCTCATCAATAACACCCTGTATACTAATAATGGTGTGCAGATAAGCACCACAGAGATGTTGACATACACAACAGATATGGTAGCAGGGTTACACTTATATAGAGCTAAGGGTTTCAGAAAGTCTGCACAGCTATTTGTTTCTTAAGTCAAGAGGTCTAAAGAAACAGTGATAACAGCACAGACTGTCCAGCAAGACACTGAACCATATTAAGCTGTATTATGAGATTTCATGGTGGTGAGAGTACATTTCAGCAGAGCTCAGACAACTACTAAACATCCCACAACAAAATCTGTGTAAGATTTCCATTATAGATATCTGCATACATACATATATTTGTTGTGTACTATGTAATCACAGAAGTCTCCCACACAGATTCTCTGATAAGTAGGGCAGATTCTCCACATCGTCCCCCTCCCTCCCTTCTTTCTCATTTACATGCTGTATAGGACTCCACAGCTGAGGGGAAACTGAGGTGCAAGAAATGGACTCTAACCTTTATTCCTTGAGCAATGGAATGAGGCATGACTGTAGTGTACCCAGCAGGTGCTGCAAAATCTGTGCTCAAGTGCTTGAGGCACTTAGAAACCCAGGCTGAAGATGAGCATATGGACAGCACATGTCATAAAATTCACATCTGGCAAATAACTTCTACTTTATGTTTTGCGTAGTAGGTGGTTCTCTTTTGGACAGTAGTTTAAAATAGCCATTTCTGGCATTTATGCCTCATCCCCCTATATTCCACATTACCTACAGTATACATCAGGAAGCACTGCTAACGTTGACCATGCAGATGGAAATGGACATAGCAGATATCCATAGCAGATAGTGGATATTAGGGCTGTGCAAAATGGCACCATTCCATTTCAACTTGTTTTTCAATGTTTCAACAGAACAGAGTTTTGTTTCCCATTTCATTTTGATTCAAAACTGCTATTCTGTTTCGTTTCATCAAAACAGTGACACTGTTTCAACGTTGTTTTAATGTTTCACCCATAGGCTGTAACAGGGAAGCTTGAAACAGCCTCTCTCATCTGGCAGGCAGATTGGGGGCCCGCAAGCCTGGCAGGGCTGCAGGGGCTGTGCCACAGTCCTCCTGACGTTGCGGGCCCCCGATCTACCTGCCAGATAAGGGTGGGAAGCCAGGTGCTGCTGCCTGGGACCGGTGCCAGCACATTGCCAGTCCCAGGCAGCAGCACCTGGCTTCTCTCTTTCAGCAGGCAGCTTGGGAGCCACAACCCCAGGAGGGCTGCGGGGGCTGTGTGATTAGGCTCAGTTCCCTTCCCCAGCCCGATAGAGCTGGGGAAGGGAACTGAGCTTGATTGCTCAGTTCCCCTCCACAGCACTGGGATCGATCGGGCTGGTGAAGGGAATTGAGCCCTTCAGCTCCCAGAACTCAGAACTCAGTTCCCTTTGCCAGCCCGATCAGTCCCAGTGCTGGGAAGGAGAACTGAGTGATCAGGCTCAGTTCCCTTCCCCTACGCTGTGATCGGCTTTTCGCAGCCCAGCCACAGGAGGTGGGGAGAGCCAGGGCTGCTCCCTGCCTGACTGAGCCACATGGGGCTGTGGAGCCACTGGGAGAAGCCCTGGTTCTCTCCTGTCTCCCACCGCCTGGCTGCTGGCTGCTTTGAAACTTGAAACATTTCAAAACTTTCAAAACATTTCGACTGGCTTCATTTTGTTGTTAGGTTGTTTTGAAGCCCTTTGTTTCATTTCAATTTCACTGTTTCGAGCTTGAAATGAGTTGAAACATGTTGAAACAAAACAGCTGGCAAAATTTCGCGCAGCCCTAGTAGATGTACATACTGGAATCATTTACCCGCTACTGAAGTGTTGTCATCTCTTACTTGGAATGTATTAATTATCCTACTTAAATTTATTTTGGAGCTTATTCATCAATCTACTGCATTCTCTTGCCAGTGTATATATAAATATGTTAGTGTGTGTGGGGGGGTATGTCTGTATGTCTATATTATAATTATCATTATAATCTATTAAATGAAATAGATTAATATACTATGATATAATAAATAATAGTGATTTTATGCATTGAATATTCTATATTAATATAATAAAGAGTAACTGCAACAAGGACTAGAATATGGGTCTCCCTTCCTCCTTGGGGAGAGCTTTAATTAGTAGGCTAGGGTCATGTTTATTCTCTCATAATCTCTCTGGGCCAATGGTTATTTAATTATTACAGTCAAATTAGAACATCTTCAATGGGGCCAATTGAAAACCTTCCCCCAGGGGCGTGTGTAGACGAACCAATATTTTCTATTTACGCTAATGCAACTGTGTTTGTAATTGCATGACTCAGGATTTCCCACCACTGTAAAAGTCCATTTAGCTCCTTAAACTAACACTACTCTGAGAGGTGTTATTTTGTGGTGCTCCCCAGTTATGCTGCCCCAGCTGTGGATTTTTGTCCAAACAGCCAGAGACTCCAAAGGCTTCTAATTAATCCCCTTCACCACGAGGTGGCACTGTGTTCCGGCCTTTAGCCAGTAGGTGCCACTGTGTTGGGGAGTTTTTTCACCCTTGCTCACTCCTCACCTATCCCTCCTCCCTCACAGCACTCAGTGGCCACAGGTAGTCAGCCACACCTTGGATCTGCAAATTATAATTTTTATTTTAACAAGTGAAATGGGGGAGGAAAGCAATATTCCCCTCTTAATTTACTATGCCCTGTTAATTCTTCTTCTCCTCCACCACCTATAGTGTATGTCCTCCCGCTCCCGCCATCTACCTTCCTGTCCTCCCAACCCTGCCCATATACCCTTCGCCTGTGCCCCCCACACCCCCTGCTGTGTGCTGCCACTTCAGTGGGCATAGCTCTCAAAGGCAGCTCCAGCAGCATCACCATAACTGTAAGTTTTTTGCAAGTAGTTTGAAACTTTGGAGTGAGTGGCTACATGACTTCCTTCAATATTGCAGACCTTCTGAACTTCATTACATTCCATTTCAGAACCACGACCAATAGTCCAGGGGTAGGAGACTGCCTGACAGACCCAACGCCCAGGATATGCAGCCTCCTGGGTGATATTTAGGTAATATGTCCCACTGACATTGTGTGTGTGCGTGTGTGTGTGTGTGTGGAGGGGGGCGGGGGCAAAAGTCCAGGTTTTTGACTATGCTCCAAACCCCTCTCCTCTTCCTTTTATTTCTCTTTCCCCCTCCCTGCAGAAAACTTTTGCGGGCAGAACTCACTGGAGGAACCAGTAAAATTAAAAAATGCAGATTTGTAGAAGAGTGAAAAAAGTATCTTGCAGATTTGCAGTTGTTGCAGTTGTGTATATTTTATATTGTAAAGGTGCTGGGCAGGAAGATCCCGTTCTGTTATCCTTATTTATTTAAATCTTTGTTAATTTAATTATCACTTATTACCCCTCTTTTTTGAATAAAGTGTTTTATTTTTGCTCTATATATGTGTCATGTTTTCTTTGATAGGCAGAATTACCATGCATGGCCAATATAGGTGTGGATGGGTGGGGTGGTTTTTGGAGGCTCTGCTTGCCTAAGTGTGGGGATGCTTTGCTTGGGGAGTTTTATGGAGTCATGGCATTACTGGAAAGGGTTGCAACAAGTTGCAGGGTGGATTGTTATCGGAGGGAGGTTGAATGCTTGTTAAGTGCTAGGGTGCAGCCAGCATTTTTTGTAAGAAAAAAGACTAAACAACTCTATCCACACCCAGCAGCAAGCAGGCAATCTGCAAAACTTCTCCATGCATGGACCTCCCAGGCCCTTTAGCCTTTAGCAAGTCTTTAAAGACTTGAGCAAGTCTTTAACGCATTATTGTGCATTTCATATGCATGATCGCTGAATGGGGGTGGCGAGTTGGGGCTAATGCCTGCTGCCACAGCTCCAAAACAGTTTTCTTTTCATCCAAATTCAAGAAATTTCTTTACATTTCAAGTGAGAGCACCAGAAAAGTTCTGCCAGGGCTCTACATTAGGTATTGGCATGTCCTCATCAGATGGGTCTCATCTACCTCAGGGAGTCACCCTAGCAGGGAACAGGCAATCAGCCAAGGCCAGGGTTTCAAAAAGCACTCTGCTCCCTTATAGAGAGGCCAGAAATGTTATGCAGCAGATGGCTATCCCCAGACATACCTCTGAGATGCCAGTAGGCGAGGCCAACCAATCTGAAATATGGGTCCTGACCAGCTTTGTGTTCAGCCTGGGAAGCTACTGCACTTGCACCCCTGGCTGGCTGCAAACCGCTCCCCTGCTCCCAGGTCCAAGCCCTGAAATCAAGCAAGAGCAAGTACAAATCAGCATTTTTTCTACCTCATCTTAATTTTTTTCACAATGAATTGAATTGCAATCAATTAGATTGCGAAATCACAATAAAGCTAAAACAATATACACATTTTTGTTTTACTCAACAAGGCCATTGGTAGTCAATTGGTGAATACATTTTTTTCTAAAGATGTTACAGCCATTGCCAGTAAATGCAATACAATAGGATAAAATGCTAATTCACAATATGCTCCCAAGGTCCCTTGAATAATCCCTTGATACTCCCTTCAGTATTACTACTATAAAGCAACTGTTGTCGTATAATAAGTGTGTGTGTTCCCTTTCTCCAATCACATGCACTATGTCACTTGTTGAAGGATGGAGGGCTGCATGGGGAAGGATGAGAGGGAGGCCAGCAGGCAGGCAGCCAGCCAGCCCCTCTTCCTGGTTACTGGCTGTGTCCCAGCTGTGAATGTCTGGGGACAGGGAATGTACCCTGCCAGAAGACTGGTGAATAAAGTTTTATATTTGGTCTAGATAGGTGTCATGGGGTTTTTTTTGATAGGCAGAATTGGCATGCATGGCCAATGGGAGGTGGGTGGGGTGGTTTTCGGAGAGCTGATGACCACACAACTTTTATAGTCATGGTGTTACTGGAAAGAGTTGCAGTGTGGACTGTTATTGGATGGAGGGAGGTTGAATACTTGGCTAGTGCTAGTGTGCTACCAGCATTTCTTGCAAGAAAGACTAAACAACCCCACCCACACACAGCGGTAAGCATGGACATCCCAGGGCCTTTAGCAACTCCATAAAGACTTTAGTAATGCAGGACAATGTTCCCCACCAGAAGATGGGTGGGTTGCATGAATCAGGGGGCTGGGGGAGGGAGGCATGGTTCCAAAGGGGCCCCAGGAGGTTTTCCTCAGGTGAAGATGGATGTAGGTACTATCTGTTACAGACAGTAACGTTCGAATTGTTGCTGGCCACAAAGCTTAGGGAGGGAGGGAGGCAAGCAGGCAGCCAGCCCCCCTTCCTGGTTACTGAAAATGTCCCAGCAGGAAGATGGCTGGGTAAAGGTGGGGGGTGGCATAGGCATGGTCCCAAAGGGGCCCCCTCAGGTGGAGATGCCTGGCCCGACTCAGCTGGCTGGCTGAGTCGAGCCAACCTAATATCCATTACATAGTAACTTTCCAATTTTTGCTGGCCACAAAGCTTAGGGAGGGAGGGAGGGAGGGAGGGAGGGATGGATGGATGAATGGACAGATAGGGAGAGGGAGGAAGGCAGGCAGACAGGTGCCTATAGTATAGTTTTATAGACATTTTACAATATTTTATTGTAGCCCAGCGCTACAGTATTTATTAAAGCACTGAGGAGGAAAATCCCCCCTTCTGTTATACTACTTTCTATTATCCTTATTTATTTAAGATCTTCCTTCTGCAAGTCAGAGAAGAAACTCAAGGAGACAGAGTGGTGGGTGCAGAGTGCAGCCATGGACCTACTACCCGGACCCTGGGAGGGAACTTGAAAAAGGGCTTGGCCAGCAACCAAGAAGAAAGCCTCTGTTATTCAAAGAAGAACCTCAAGCCTCAGCTGCATTTGTGGCCTGGCCAGCAACCAAGGAGGAGAGTGAGAAGAAAGCTTTGCTCTCCTCCTGATGCAGCGTCAGGCTCAGAATTTGGTACTTTTCAGAAAAGAGATACTTCTTCCCAAGCCATAAGGCCCAGTCAAGGGAATAGAGGGACCTAGGGAGGAGTTTGTTCATTATTATGGCCAGTAACCAGGAGATGGGCAATCACCACCCCTCCCACCTCACACCATGGGGAAAGAGGTAGGGAGAGAGGGAGAGAGGGCACATAATCACCTGCCTTATGCTCAGTATCTGCTTTCTCATCACAAGGAATCAAACTGTAATTATAAATCTATATAACATAAGTCTATAGCATATATT
>NW_017729022.1:95633289-95659061 GCF_001723915.1 Gavialis gangeticus | reverse complement strand
CCCAGGATGTGTGTGATGTGTGCCTAGGATGTGTACTGTGCATGCTGCAAGAGGCAGCTGGAGGTGTGGGGGTGATCTACCTCCTTTGAAATGCTGTGATAAGGAATCGAACCATTACAGTTATTGTTGACCATTAATAAATCATCATTAATATTATTACAAACTCTTATTAATATATTACTATTGGAATTAATATTATCATGGACTCCTATTATTAATATTACCTGTTATTATAAGTCTATAGGATGAAAGTCAACTATAATTATAATGCATAATTGAGTTATTGAGAGACTCCTGAAGGAAGTGTTGTCATCCTTTTCATCTTCTTTTTCTTCCTTTCTCTTTTTGCCTCTTGTTACACCATCAGGGATTGATCAGCCTGCGGCTAGAAGTGGAAGGGGATCTAAAAACTGGAGGAAGGATAGAAAGAGCACTGGAATTTATATTGGTGCCTCTTGTGCACCTTGCATACTTTCCTTCTCACCCATAAAATTCCACCATCCCCGTTTACAATAAATTTGGACTAAACAATGCATTCCCCCCTTCACCTATCAGGGTGACCCTATCAGGGTGGAGAGCAGTGGTGTGCCAACGGCAGCAGGCGCAGACATGGGCACGGATGCAAAGGGGCACCATTGGCAGGTGCTTGCACCACTCTGCATTGATCCCTGCTCCTCCCCCACAGCTGCTGAGGCCACTGCTGAAGGTGGCTTGGCCCAGGGCATGTGGGAGCGAGGGCAGTGGCACCCTGGGCTTAGCCCCTGGGCACCAGAGACCCAAGGTATGCCACTGGTGCAGGATCTTGGGCAAATTACCCCACCACACACACACATGCAGAGCTAATCCTGCAGCAGCAGCGGGGGTGAGGGAGGGGAGTTGGTGGGCATCCAGATGCAAGACCAATGGCGGTGCTGAGGAGTTGTCCCATCCGCTCCATGGGGCCCCCAAAGCACTGTGCCTGGGGTGGTCGCTTCTATTTGTGCCCTCTAGTGCAACCCTGCCACTCTCAGGGCACAGACAAGTGTCAGGTATCACTTATCAAAGGTGACATGGAGCATGTTGCCATGTCCTTTTTTGAGCTGCATGTTGCAGAGGTGTGGGCATCAAATAGTGTTCAAAGCTTCACTGTGCGGTTTCCCCATTAAAAACTGTACAAAGATTAATGAGCTCATGATTGCTGGGAAGTATAGTCCAAAAACACCAGAACAAAAAAAAGGCAGAAGAGCTCACCAGCTTGCTACCACCACCAACATCATCGACAGCAATCGCCAACCAACTGGTCAGCAACAAACACCCACCCACCTGCTACTCTAAACCCTGACAATTTTATGATATAATAAAAGATATCATATAGGAAATAAAAGAAAAAGCACATATATTTATAACATGGTGGGATGGGAAGGGAAAGGAATGGGAGGGGAGGATTCATGTGACTTATCTTTGGAATGAGGATTGTGATGGGGTCTTTGGGATTGTGTACTGATGGAGAGAGACCAGACCAACTGACTAAGCATAGGTGGGTGCAAGTGACAAGGTTCTTGGGATGATCGTGCCCAGGAGAGACTCCCAGTGAGAGGGACATGTGTGTGTGTATATATATACATGCACCTCCTGCTGTAATACATTAGGAAAGACAGTACAGGGGGGTAGATTGGTATTTTACTCCCCCTACTGAAATCTGCGGGGAATGACACAGGAGACTTAACTCACTTAAAAGTGCCCTGTCATGGAAACATGAACACCATGTCATGCAAACACAAACGCAATGCACCAAAAAAAAAAAAAAAGCTGGGTTAAAAAGTTCAGGTGCTCAACTTTAACACCCATTTTGTCTACACACACCCCAGGGCACTCTAGAAACTGGTGGTTAAAGATGGGTTTGAATTTGTTCAAGTAGGGGATGGAATTAAACCTGGCTCTACTATAGCCAGGCAAGTACTTTAACTGCTGAGCTATTAAATAAAAAGCAGTGTTGGCAAATGCTCCTTTTACAGCTGTTTTGTGTTTGGGCCCAGTGCAGTTTGTGCAGACATGTGTAACAACTGAACTGTGCCCAAATATCACTGATTGGAAAGCAGCTCATAGTAGTATGAAGTGCTGTGGCTCTGTCACCAGGGTGTGGCAGTGAGCACCCAACCATGTCTGCTTCAGAGTGTGTGAGTGAGGATTGGCGTGCTTGGGGAGGATCCCAGGGGAGTGTGTGACCTGTGACTGGGGGCATTTTTACTTTTTTTCCTTTCCTTTTTTCCTAAACATGAATGTGGTAAGCTGTAGTAGCCTGCAACTGACTGAAGTGTACAGTGTGTTCACCTGGCTTGTGGGGTGGGGTTGGAAAGTACTGGGACCAATGCTTTTTGGTTCCCAGGGGCTGGGGAAGGCATAAGGAGGGGTTGATATCCAGTAGCAGTCTCTGGGGGAGAGTGGAATGAGGACACTGCTGGTTGTTAGAAAGATAACTTTTATTGAAGAAGCAGTATAAGGGAATGGTTTGATAAGAAATCCCAATGAAAGGAGAAAAAAAGGGGCAATAGCATTCTGGCTGTGTACCAGAGTAGCCAGTTGCTGTAAGTGGTGAGAAGCAATGAAGTGTGGGCTTTCTGGCAGATCCACCACACCTGTATCATGAAGTGCTTGGTGTCCACACATAGCACTGAACCAGTTCACATTGAACCAGTTCAAAATAGTGCTTGATTTTCCAGGTACACATTTGAAACATTCCAGGCAGCAAAGTATGACAGAACTAGTTATGTTTCATTTTGATTTCATTTGGATGTAGGGAGTGCAGGGAACTGAAAGTCTTTCCCGAATCTTAGCATATCCACACTTTGTTATGGCAATGGTTCAGTACTGACTCAAGCAAATTTCTGTCAATCAGGACTAGAGCCTATTGTGCCAACCTATCAGGCTACTCTTCTCTGCTTCAAAACCAAGCCAACATAAATAATAGAATCATAGAAAATTAGGGTTGAAAGGGACCTCAAGAAGTCATTTAGTCCAGTATCATCTAGTAAGAAGTATGAAGAGGTTTTCAAGACAATCCTAAATAGGGCTATACTGCAAGACTTGGAACACTTGATTTATTAGGCAACAATGCCAGACACAATGCCATACAGACACAATTCAGTAAGGAACGGTGGTTATAGAACATATAACTTCATTTGTAAACTGCTTGTGCTTGTCCACCACCAAACTCTGACTTTCTTTCAATACTGAAAATATTTCATGGGCAGTAGATTAGATCAGAGAATTTTTTGCCTCTTCTTTAATTGTGCTATTTTTGCCAGATCAGAAAGAAGCTGATCTTCTGGAAGAAACATTTTGCTGAAATGCTACCTCAAGCAAAGATTTGCACTTATCAATATTTTTGGTTACTGTATGCCTGAAAGAGAATGTTTATGACAATATTGCTTCAGCAGGTTTCAAGTTGTAGGACAGTTCCAAAATTTACTTAACTTGTACAATTGTACAAAGATTACTTTAAAATAAATTGAATTTTATAGCAGATTTTAGTCTGTTTAGTATGGAGGTTCTTTGACTTTTTCAGAGTATGAACCAGCATACCATACAAAAATGTACAATCCATTTCTTCCATGTCACTGTGGCAACACAGCAATTGCTTGCATGGAAAAGAAGCATTAGGAAAGTATTCAGCATATTTTTAGCTGTTGTTTAATAGAATTTAGTAGTTGGAAATGAGGCAGGAATAATATGGCTCTAGCTGTGTGACTTTGGGAACTGATATGCAGCCATGCATCAGCAAAAAGGTTTAGATGGCTAGCCAGAAACTAATTTAGGACAAGCAACATCTCCAGCCATTTACTAGCCAGTGCTGCAGAGTCAGTGAAGCAAAGATATCAAGAAATCTGGTCTAGGTGGTAGGATTTGCAAAGGCTCTTGCTTCCAAAAGCATGACATTTTGTCAAGAGGAAGCAGAGGCTAATGCCAGACAAGTGAATGGTGTGAGAAGTGTGGTAGAAAGGCTCAGATCCTGTGAAATAGATTGCAACAACTCCTCTTGCATCACCAGGAATAGATATTCAGCAAGGAGAACTTAGCTGTTGATTTTGATAAATGCACAAGGCAGGATAGAATCCAGTTCATTCATCCAAAGGTAACTGTCCTCTGCAAGGCCAGCTGTAGTAAAATCTCAGGTTATTTTAATCAGTAAACAGTGTTGACTTGAATACATGCATGGATCAGGGAGGCAGGAAAGGAAACCTAAAACATTTCCCTAAATTAACAAATTGACATAAGGATTTTATTTCACTTGCTTCAGTATAACTCCCATCATCATGTAGTGGAATACAGAAAACAGGGTCCCAAAAGACTAAAAGACAGTGAACAATGACAGGGCAAACTGAAACAGAAAAGGAGATTTAAGTAGGAAGACTGGAATTACATTGTCCATCATAGAATCATACAAAGTTGGGGTTGGCAGGGACCTCAGGAGGTCATCTATCCCAACCCTCTGCTCAAAGCAGGACCAGCCCCAACTAGATCATCCTAACTAAAGCTTTGTCTAGCTGGGTTTTGAAAACCTTCAAGGATGCAGCTTCAGTCACATGCAAGTTGTTGAAATGTGGTAATATTCAAACCTGAAATTGGGCTTGTCATTTTTGAAGGATTTATGGCCTGATCCTGCTCTCACTGGTCAGGGGTAATTTTCCCTTGATTTCAGCTGGAGCAGGATTGGGTCTTTGCACTGTACTGTTTAGTCTATAAGGTACAACTCTAGCCTGCCTTTGTTTCATCCCCAAGCAATGACTTAGAAAACTAGCCTGAGCTTGGGAAAATCCAATCTGCAGCTGGGTAATCATTAAGAGCAGTTACAAATATTTGGAAATTCTACAGTTTGGGAGGAGAGGGAGAAAAGACAGCAAATCAGGGACGAATGAAGCCAACTAAGGCTTATTAGGTGAAGCCACTGAGTTCTGTACAGCTGTGAAGAAAATGAGAATAAGTATGTATGTGGATGTAAATAAGGAAGCAAAATCTTGCCTGAAATATTTAAATAGCACTCCACTTTCTTAGTCCATCTGAAGGCTTTTGTGGGGAAATGGAGGAGTGGGTCCAGGGAGGCCCCAGGACACTGTTCCCCACACAGGGGCACCAGCTGTTTCAGGGCAAGTGCTCTCAAACCATTGTGCCATACCAGCCCCCACCAATAATGTACAGCAGCTGCTGCACTAGCACAACCCACAAGATCTGTGGCCAGTCGTCCCAACAATTCTCTTGATGAGTGAGGCCACGCGTGAGGATGCTATGCAACTCGTGATGGTAAGGGTCACCCCAGCTCCATGCTACCATGATGGGGACCCATGCCCTGGGGGAAAAGCAGAGCCCCTGAGGATGAAGGGGGAGAAAGTAAGGGGCAGATGAGGAAGCCAAACCTGCCACAGTCTACCCCCTGTGGTCATAGCCCTCTCTTAGGCCATTATGGCCAAGAAGCCCACAAAGGGATTGGGGCTTGGAAGGTAGGGGCCAGGAATGCTTAGGTATAGTGGGAGGTGAATCGCCTGCTTTCTCCCTGCCCCACCCTCCCCTGCAGAAGCCTGGAGTTAGGCCAAGGCACCAGGTCTCCCCTCTCCCTGCTCTTGGGCATGTCCCATTCATTGGGATTATAAATCTGTCTTATTGACACTTCCTTGCCATTTCTCTCAAGGCCATGCTCCCCTGCTCTAAACGGGAGATTGGAGTCTAAGCACAGCAACCCCAAGCGCTTGTGTGTAAACAATCCCCACCCCTCCCAAGCACTCACAGAAAGGCATCGATAGTGTTTATGAGGTCAGCAGGTAAAGGGCAAACAGCAGTTCTGGCAAGAGAGCACTCTGAGATTAGGGACAGGAGACATGACACAGATATGTCTAACAACTGCTGCAGCTGTGGTGCAGCAGGAATGAGAACAAAATGTCTGCTTGTCAATAAAACTAGACCAGCCTCCTATCTCCCTCTTTTCCAGTCCAGGAAAGGGACACGTGATGGAAGGATTCCCACATGGGAACCCTTATTGCAACTGCTTGGCTCTTACTGCCAGGGTAAGTGCCAGGTTCTATACCTGGACGGACCAGCAAGCAGCCCGATAGCATTTTTCTTCTCCCCTCTGATCTGATCTGTGGGTGAAGTCCAACAGGCCCCAGCTGATTCTGATTCTCATGGCACAGGCACTCACTGTATCAACCCCTCAGGGCAATCCCCAATCTCAGGAGGAGCCCAGAGAAAAAGACCTGTGACCCGGTTCCAGCGTGTGGGCACTTGAAGCCCTCCAGCCCTACTCATCCAGGGAGGGATCCCTGTACATGTAGGTGAGGAGGCAGTTGGGCAGGGCTTTGCAGATTTGGATAGCCTGCTGTGGAGAAGGACCAGGGCCATACACATAGGTGGGGGGCTCATCCTCTCCCCCATCCATGCGCTGTGTGTGCTTGCAGTGCCAGGCCTGGTCTGTGGTTGAAGTGCTCCTTGAGGAGGGCATCCAGGGCAGAAGGGAATAGGCTGGGGCCCTAATGAGGATTAGGGGTTGATGATGTCACTGATAATGACATCAGGGACCTAGGGACTGTAGCATCCACTCTCCAACAGGCTGAAGAATGGAGTTGCACAAGGTGTGGATATGGTTTTCATTGGCTGTGTGAAAGTTGGTGGCCCAGTTGTGCCCCAAATGCCTGTGTTTTGTGTGTGTGTGTCCCAGATGCCTGGATTCTGTGTGTGTGTGTGCGCACATGCATATGTACACACACTCACACAGAATACCCAGGCATCTGTTATATGCATGCATACATGCATGCGCATGCACACACACACAGAGGCATCTAGGACACACGTATGCACTTGATGGGTGCAGGGTGTACCAGGTGGCCATTCGCAGGATAGCTGACTGGTGGCTCATGGCCATAGGAGTACATGCTACAACCTGCCACTGTCATATCAGGTCACGGTAGGTGGCCATGATGTTCCATAGCCTCCAGTGAGACTCACACAGGGCAACCAGCAGAACTTGCTGTAGCTCTTGGCTCTCCCTGCTTGGGCTTGCAGGCTGGGAAATGAAGGCATGAGCAAGTCACAGCAGCAAGGGGTTAGGGATGTGGCGGCCTGTGCCCATCAGCCAGTCAAAGGTGTCTTGGCCATTCAGTTCCATTCAGGAGTCTTCAGCAGCCAGGGGAGTGCATGGGGCAAGCTGGGAGACATGCAAGAGCCCCTCCTACCTTCTGGGCTCAGCCTGTGCAGGCAAACTCCAAGCCCTGGCCCACCAAAGATCTAGCATTTTTCTGTTTGTTCTTGATCTAATCTTGGGCACTTAAAGTGGAAGTTAGAGCACTTCTGCCTCGGGCTTCTTGAACACCTGTATTTAACCATGGAGTCTTTGATCCAGGTCAGCTCATGGGATCTGATAGGATGGCAGGACCTGATAGTGTGTTGAGATGCATTACACCTGCCTTGTGTGGTGTGAGTGAGTTCCTTGCGTACAGAAGTAACAGGCCTCCCTGCTCTGTCAGAAGTACTTATTCTGGCACAATCCCATGCAGTGCTTTAGTAGTGAAACTTGAAACACAGCATGTCAAAACAGGTATTATATATATATGACATGGAAAATTATACAGGCCAGTACTTGCATCTGTAGGTTTTCTTCCATTAAAGTGTTTTTCCCCCCTCAAATTAAAAGTTATTTTTAATAGAAAAAATGCTCTTATCTTTGATAAAGCTGCCTCCTGGATGAAGGCTGAATTCTTTTGAAGGACCTCCTGCAAGGTGTGTACTAAAGAAACACTTTCTGGGGTTTTTCCCTGATGATCATCCCTGTAGAAGGGAAACACAATCCAGCAGCAGCTTTTATGTCAGAACAAGAACTGTATAAACATGAACTTTGCAAAGCTAAAACTCCCCCAGGGAGATGAAGGTCTGGGAATCAATAGATCAGTCAACAACTTTTATCAACCTGCAATAGCTTTCTTTCCTAGGTTGTCTGAAAATAGGATCAATATAAATTGGATGGGGAGGGTGGGATCACTTATTCCTACATGTTAAATTTGTCAACTCATAATGCGCATAAATGACATAAAATATAATTGGTTTTGAACTTGGGCCCCTTCAGGCTTCATGTTGATTGAAGAAAAAAGAACCAGATGTTTCTTCAGCAGGAATCACAGAGGCAAGATAAATATTCTTCGGTCCATGACATTTTATAGAGTTTCCAAAAGAAACCAATTCATTATTTAATTATTGGGTGTGTTTATCGTGTAAAATATAATTGGCCCAGGGCAAATAGCACTATAGTTCTGAGAGCTGGCTGACTGAGCCCTCGTAATATGTTCTTTTGCCAAGTTTTTTTTCCCTGTGAAAACACTGTAAGATGAATTAATGCTACCTAATCCTTCTTTCAGTGTTTCATAAATAAGAGAGACCTAAAATGTAGACTTTCCTCCCTTCTAGTCACCATCTCACACTAGCAAGGAGCTTGGAGACAGAAGAGTTAGTAGCAAACATAAATATTGTGATAGGAAATGATAACTTTGTTTAGCTAACATCACTTTAAAGAAAAGCCAATCTGTTTAAAATGGCCATATTTAATCCTCAGCTCTGCTAGGAATTCCTACATATAGTAAAGAACCAATTCTTCCCTTGTTAGCACCATTAGACTCAGTCTGGAAAGAGAATGCAGGCTAGAATCTACTAAAAGACTGTGCACATCTGATCAGCTGCACTGTAATTAGTGAGGGCAAAATCAGCAATTTTCCAATAGGTATACAAAAATAATTGTATATAAAATTTATTTAAATAGCATATATTATGGAAGAAATTGCTTTCAGATTTCCCAGCTTTATATATGCTTACGAAGTGCCAGGGCTTATTCTGTGGTACATTTTTTTTCCTGTTAAGAGGCAGGAAGTAATTTATATTAGGACTGAAAGAAATTCATGACTCAGGTCCTCATGATTCTTCCACTTTAGCTTTGTTTTGTGCTTATTCAGCAGCTTCTTATATCTGGGAAAGGTAGGTTATGTCTATAGTGTTCTCAGTCATCATGTCATCATCAGCTGACTTGGAAAAAGGACCAAAGGGCTGAAATAATAGAAAAAAATGATGATGGGAGAAAACCGAAACTATGATACTTAGTAAAAATAATTCCTTTAGTGATCTTCTTTCTTTCAAAATTTTCACTGTAAAGAACCTATAGATTTCTACTTTTTGTGACCCAAAAGGCAGGCAATTCCATTGCTTTACTCCATTTCTCCAAAAAGTCAGTGGTTGTGGCTGGTTTCATGTACTAAAAAAGCTGAGAAGAAAATCTGGTTGATAACTAAGTGTCAGTGGCCTTCTTGGTATGCATAAGTGGTAAAATTCTGCAGTCTGTAACTCAAAAAACTTCCCATATGACAATCATACATATGGTTGGGCATATGGACATACAACTATACAACTCACTTCAGAGACTTCGAGTAATTTACTGTGGAGTAAACCTACCTTAGGCAGGCATCTACAAGTGCAGGGTTTTGGAAGCAGATTTGCTGCTCCAGGCAGCAGTCTGCTACCCACGCCCCACCCCCAACCAGCCCAGCACCTGGAACTCTGGAGATCTTGTTGCATGTTGGTTGGTTTTACTAATAATAACAGCTAGTTGTTTAGCAGTGCTTTTCCTCAATAGATCTCAAATAACTTAACAAAGGAAGTCAGTATCTTCATCTTACTACTGGAGAAAATGAGGTACAAACAGGATAAGTGACTTGCTCCAGTTATTCCAGAGACCAAAAACAGAGCCAGGAATTGAATACAGATCTCTCAAGTCCCACATCAATACATTGTCTACGTTATTTCTTTTAGCTAATAGTTGAATATGCCTTTTGAGGAATGTTCAGGAAATGGACCTTTGAATAGACTCCACAGAGCTTCAAATCATATTGTGTTGCTCTCGTTAGAAAAGGGGTGATTTTCCATTGGTTAAAAAGTTTATTTACAAGACAGCCTGCTGGAAACAATAGACTTGATTCAGTGCTTTGTTTATTAATTTCATACTAATGTAACATCACTGACTTCAAGGGAATTTCACAGATTGTAAAGGTAGCATAATAGAACAAAGAATCAGGCTCAGTGTGTGCAACAGTACACATCCAAAACATCTAACAGCCCAACACTGCTTCAGACTTTAACAAATTAAGCAAAGAATCTATTTAAGCTGGGAATTAAAAGTAGCTATTAAAACATTCCCTCTGGTATTTTTATTTTGTTTACTCATGAGACCTGGCTCATGCCCCTCTGAACTACTGAGTCCATATTTGGAGAACTCTGCACTACTTAGCATACTTACAGTCAGGGAAATTTTAGACTTTTTTTCAATACACAGTGTGCTTTTCTTATTATTTTTTTCTTTTCCTAAACAATTTAAATCAGAATGTTGCCCCTTTCATTTGGCTTTCAAAACATGACCAAAAAGGGATCTAACTGTTTCAGTCAATTAGCTGAAACTAATATTTCTCTTGCATTTGTTATTGCTTGCTGGTCATCACATTCCATTCCACATGTCTTTTCTTAAAAAAAAAGAGAAACCTCTGCTGTTCTTAAGTTGCCATGGGGGGAAACTGCAAAAAGTTTGGACTGTAGACTATTTCAAATAAACAGCCTACAATTTTGATACTTTTCTATACTATTTAGGCTTGTAGAATTGGGCTGGAAATCTCTAGAGAGATTACTGGAAATCTGTTCAAAGATCCAGTACTTTCTGTTAAGAGTCTGGGAGAAAATAGTCCCAAATCTTACTTTGTTGCATATTATGACACTTTCACTTCAATCCAGGAAAGAGACATTATGAGAAAATGAATAGTAATAGAGAACCAAATTTAACTAAATATTGCAGAATCTGAAGAATAGAAAAAGTAAAAATTGAGGTTTGGTTTTAGACTGGGCAAGAGAGTCACATGCTTATTTTATTTTTTCTAACTAGTTTACTTGGTCTTGTTCTTAAATGTTGGAGACCCCATTTTAGGAGAGTGCTAAAGCTGTGTTGAAATCCAAGTTAAGCCTGCGCTTATGTGCTTAACTGATCTGAGGCCAGAAATATCAGGAAGTTCTATTCCATTCCTTTTGAAGTCAATGAGAGCCTTTCAACTGATCTGGTATAATAAAAATTGTATTAAATGTTGATTCTTTCTTCCTCCTGTTAGTGCAGCAGAGTTAGTGAAGCACTGACAGGGTCACTTAGATTTTCCTCTCACATGTGCATCCAAATGCAAAACCTTAATACATGACACCACACGTGACAAAGACCCAAAATAAGGAGGGGAAATAGTTCATATGAAAAGCTCAGAAGTCTGTGGTCCCCATTTCTTTAGTGTTAATAGGTCTGTGACCTCAATATCGTAATTATAGGTTTCTACTGTGAACAATGGTCAACAATGAAAATTAGGAAGGCACTAGGCCTGTATGAATAGGCAACTATTCGATTCAGTTTCAGATTTGGCAGATTCAATTTGGAGATTCAAACTGCTTTTCCAATTCAATTCAGCCTAATCGATTCAGAAAGGATTCAGAGCCAATTTGGAGAGATTCGGAGGTTCAGCCATAGGGTACAATGGGGAATCAATGAAATATCTATAAATTTGTTGCTTTTTGGTTGACTTGAATGAAACTTGCAGGGATGGTAGCCCCTTCTGAGGGCATGAACTCTGCCAAGTTTCAAGGAGATAGGTGCAGGGGTTTCTGGGAAACTGCACCTCAAGCTGCTGACAAGCAAAATTTGTGTCACGTATGCGTGTTAAGCCACAGTGGGGTGAAAACTGCAGGGGTGGTAGCGCTTATTAGAGCTGGGCCTATGAACTGCACCTCATCAGCCTCCTAGGTAGTAGGTACAGAAACTCATGGACTCAATAGACACAGTGGAATTCTGACACACTGCAACCTGCCGGACATCTGACACCCCAGGCACCTCTGCACTTTTACCTGCGCTGCTACACACTGTGCCACCTGTGTCATGAGTTTTGCTTGTCAGCAGTTTGAAGTGCAGTTTTTCAGAAACCGCTGCACTTATCTCCGTGAAACTTGGCAAGCTTTGTGGCCTCAGCAAGAGGTACCATCCCTGCAGTTTTCACCCCACTGTGGCTTAACACACACATGCAACATGAGTTTTGCTTTCAGGACTTCGAGGTGTAGTTTCCTAGAAAACCCTGTACCTATCTCCTTGAATCTTGGCATGCTTCATGCCCTCAGCAGAAGCTACCCCCCGCCCCGTAAGTTTCATCCAAATCAGCCAACAAACAACAAAGTTATAGATATTTCATTGATTCCCCATTATACCCTATGGCTCCAAATCGATTCAGAAAGCCTAAAGCTGCTAGTGATTCAATTTGGATTCATAGATTCGGCCTCTGAATTGCCCAAATCATCTCTGACTCCAAATCACAATCCAAAGCTTTGCACGGCCCTAGAAGGCACCACATTTGGGTGCAACTTAAGTATCTTTGGGTGTGATCCAAATAGGGCTGAGAGGGAATTTAGATGAGTAAGTTCCAAAAAGAAATTAAATTTGGCTTTGTGCCACAAGTCACAAAAAACTAGTAGGTGCCTAAGTTAAGGTAGCACTTCCCGTTTGGACTGCAGAGTTCCCGACAGGCCTATATTTAGGCTTCTGTGCATCCTCAGAAACAATCAGGTATAATTACCTAGATCAGAGGTTGGCAACATTTTCTGGGAGTGTATTGGAATTATGCAGCTTGGGTCAAAGGTGAGCTGATGCCAGGACTCGGCCACTGTTGCTGCCATCATTTCTCCCTTCTGTCACTTCTTTCTGCTGCCCAGCCACAGTGCAACATGGGTAACACTGAAGCCCCCACTTGATCAGCATGAATTGTACATTAGCAGAATACTTAATACAAAAGATGAGTTTAGAATATTTTTGTGTCAGTTCTGGGTTACTAACTCAAAAGTTAAACCTGGCTACCTAGCTTGGATTTTTATCTAACTGTAATACCATAGTATCTGATTGTCTCTCAGTCTTGAATATATTTAGTATCACAGTGTCCATGGAGATAGGGAGGTGCTATTATCCCCATTTTACAGATGGAGAGCTGTGGCACCAAGGAGCTAAGTATCTTGCCTATCAGGAAGTCAGTGGCAGAACAGGGTTTTCCAAGTGCAAAGCAAGTGCTCTAAATCCTGAACTATTCTTCTTTTCCTACTGACTGCTTTCTTCTTTAAAAAATGGAAGCAAAACAATAGAGAAAACTGGATTCTTTTTAAATGGATCTTTATGAATAATTTGACAGGCTTTATTCTAAAGCACCTAAATAAATGTAAAAGCTTCAGAACATCTCCGAATGTTATTTTGGAAGATAAAAAGAAGGATGGTAAAGAAAATAAAGATGCAGAAGTAGCTCCAAAACACGTCACCCCAGCTGTCTGTGGAGCTCATGAAAGAGACAGATGCAGTTATGAGAAGATTTTTTTTTCACAGCCTGGCATCTGAATGTCATCCAAAGAGGAAGGAAAGGAATCAGACACTCTTCTCTCTTTGCCACATCCGTCCTTTATTGCCTAGTTGTTGAAAGCAAGACAGAAGTGTAATAATGGAAAAACATTGTACATCAGCCTTCAAAACATCTACCTGCTCTATTCACTCTTTATATGATTTTTATGCAGGAATTCAATGTCATGGCTCATAGTGTAGGATCTTTCAGAATTTCTGACATGACTGACTGAAAAGACCTAATAGATCTCTGTGTTCAATCCACTGTGTTCAATGCTCACACTATATCGTTTAGAGGTTGGCCACTGTACTTGTAAAAGATTCACATAAAGAGTACTTCCATCCCTTTTCTGATGGGAAAGTTTTGCAATCTGTTCAGATTTCACCATTTCCATAAAATGCTTCTTTCCTCAACACATGGTTCTAAAACTGAACAGTACTTCGAGCAGTAGTTCTCAACCTTTTTAAAGTTCAGGCCCCCCTCAATAGAGCAATTCTTCTATTGTAAAGAATTCAGAAAGACTACAACAGGTCAGAATGTTTTTGACACTATGGATTCCCATGTGAAATCTCTGTATTTCTCTTGTGAATCGTGTTTGCACATCTAACAGTGTTAACATTGCATGACAACCTGTGGCACCCACCCCTGAAAGGATCTCAAGGCCCCTCAAGGTGCTGGGGCACTCTGGTTCAGTATAATTGGCCTAGAGGCTTCAATTCATATTGTGATGCTCTATGCTAGACCTACACTCTGATTAGACTTGATGAGCAAAGAAAAAAGATGTGATATGGAAGCCGGAAGAGCAAATAGGAAAGTGTTATTGCTGATTTTCTCACAGGTAATTGCACCATGGAATGAGATATATATACCTTGTTTTGAAAGGCAGAATTAAGGGGAAAAGATCTTTCCTTGTTATGAGTAACTGGGCACATCTACACAAGATGCTGTGTCACCATAGTTACGAGCAATGGCAATGTAGCTTGTCGCTGCAGAGATGTAGTGCTGGTGGGCACGAACTGTGATACCAACACTACTGCGCAGTAGTGTTGGTGTCATGGTTCGTGCCTGCCATCGCTACAGGAGCTGCAGGCCTGCCAGCACTCAGGCACATGTCTAGACTTGCCCACTGATTAGCAGCAGGTAGGAAACCCAGCCTGCTTGTTTTTTTGGTCTCTGTGGATCAGTGCAGACTTTACTTATGCTTTTACCCAGTAAATGGCAAATACTGCTCATACTATATTTCTCACATAAAATATGCACTCCAATTTCCATCAGCTGGTTTGGGAAAAGATGCATGTTGTATGTGATAAAATACAGTAGTAATTACACATATAAAAACTGTAAACTTTCTGACCATACCAAGAAGTCCCAGGTTGCCAGTTCCAAGTCATTCCCCCAAGCCTTCATTTTCTAGAAATGTGTTAGAAAATAGGGTATATACTTGGGCTGCAAGCTTTTAGGGGCAAGAATGTTCATAAAGTACCTAGCACAAGAGAATCTTAGTCCTTGATGGATTGTAGGGACTGCTGTTATATAAATTAAATAGTAAAATTAAGGAGTAAAAATTCTCTGACTAGTCACTGTGAGAATCTTCCTGTGTTTGTGGGGCCATGCCATTTCACAGAAGGGTCTACCAATAAATTCCATAGAAAATGTCTGTGGGTTGCTTTTAGTAGTTTGCGCGATAAGGTGACAGGCAAAATAAAATACCTAACCAGATCACTTACAGAGCTTTCATATGGCAGAAAACAATGATTTCAAAACAACACCTTAATTAAGGATAAAAATAATTCTGAAAATAATACAGTATTTCATGAAAATATGCAAAATATCATCACAATTCTTAATCAACCAAAGAGCTGTCAGACACACAAAAATAAGGTAATTCTGCTGTTAATGTTGCTGCACATTATAAATATTAATTGAATGACATTCATCATTAGTTTCATTATGGTTTAGCCACAGTTTCCCTCTCCCTTCTTCTAAATTGTCAAATAACTGGCTTTTTTCTGTTCACTGCTGTTCTCATGAAAGCGGATTAACATGGGAGAGAAAGAAAAGAGCATATAAAATAACTAAAACATCTGAACAATTGCAGTTCTAAATGCATTATGAGTAAAACCCAGTAAGTATTAATTAATGATTCAGGCAGTGCACCAAAGGGTGGCTCTTTGGATTGCTGGCTAGCCTGAGGTCTGGCTACAAGCATTCTTCATTGTTAAGAAGGGTGCAGAGCATACTTACAGTGGAACTATACTGTAACTATAGTTATAGGAGGATACTCTGGGCCCTACAACCAAAAACGATCCAGTGGCTGAAGAAATCTGCAGGCAGTCTGGCCTTTTTATCAGTAAGAGCCAAAGGAACTGCATAAGAACCTTGGAAATGGTAAATACAGTACATTAATTGCTTGCTTGTGGAGTTGCTACTTGTATTGTCACATTACTATTCTCAGGTTTTTGAGACTCAGATAATTTTTAGTGTAACCTGGGTACACCCAAGGGTATGCCCTATTCTCAAATGAATAGGATGGGTAGGCAGAAGGGGGTGCCAGAATTTCCAGCAGATCCCTGTTTCCTCTACAGCCCAAACCCAAAATTCTTAACTATATACAATTTATTAAGTTATAATATATGTAAACATAAAACTAAATCTCATACACACACACATATACACACACACACATATATGCACGCACACACACACATGTGCACGCACACACATATATGCACACCCCCACACACACATATACACCCCCCACATATATACACACAGAGAAAGAACACTAACTGATAACCAAGGTCAAACCCTAAATAACACTATTTACAACATGACAATACAATATTTCAATTACAAAATATAAGGCACAAAC
Source organism: Gavialis gangeticus (assembly GCF_001723915.1). Classification (NCBI taxonomy): domain Eukaryota; kingdom Metazoa; phylum Chordata; order Crocodylia; family Gavialidae; genus Gavialis; species Gavialis gangeticus. The sequence continues at coordinate 95,642,741 of NW_017729022.1, read as the reverse complement.
ATGAACAGTCTTAATAATATCTATTCCTTAATATAGTCCATGACCCATGGCAACAGATAGTCCTTCTTCCAATGGGGTCCCTTGGGGGGTTTCCAGGAAGTACCAGGGGCCCCTCACCTTAGGGCCTTGACTAGGCAGGGGGCTGCTCACCCAGTCCCTTCTCTGGGTTTGCCCTCCCCAAATGTCTTTCCCCCTGTGGGACTCAAGGGCCCAGTGACTCACGCTCCCTCAGGTGGTGATGGTCAGGGTGCAGCTCAATGAGGTCTCCTCTGCTGCAGTGCCTCTCCAGGCCTCTCCTGGACCGCTGGGCTCCTCTCCACCTTGTGCCCCACTCTAGGCAGCAAAGGCTCAGCTCCTCTTAGCTGCAGCACCACTGCTGCTGGCTTCTGGGTGCTGGGCCTCATGCTGCAGCACTACTATTTCCCTGTGCCCTGGCTCGGCATTGAGGCCTCTCTTAGCACAGGCCGGGCCCTTCAAGCTCTTGCCAGCTCTCCTCACAGCTGGGCCTCACGCCTCTGCTGCTCCCCGGCTCCCAAGGCTTGGGCCCATGCGTCAGCCTGCGCACCATGGGACCTAGCCGCTTGCTGGGAGATGGGGCCTGAGCTGCCTCACTATGGCCCCCAAGGCCCTGCTGGGTTTGCAGGCTCAAGCCGCTGCCTGTGGCTCCCAAAGCCTGGGCTCCGTGTACTGAACTGTGCACTGTGATGAGCCCAAGCAGTCTCACACCACCCCCAGGGCCAGGCTTCCATGCACCGTCCCTGTGTGCCATCAACAGCCCAAGCGGTCTCACACCACTCCCAAGGCTGCTCCTCCAGTGGCAGCTTCAGGAACCTTGGGCCTATTGCCTGCTGGGGGGAGAGTTCCCCAGCTTTTTTTGGCTCTAATCTTCTTGACTCCCTTGCTGCATCTGTTTCTTGTGCAGACCACACAGCTCCTTTTATACGCTCCAGGGCTCCGCCCCGAAGTCTTCCAGACTTGACAGTTTACAGTCTTCAATCAGGTCCAATGGAGCTCTTCTTCCCCTCCTCTCAGGAAAGGGGCGTGACTTTATTTCTCCTGCTGCCTCCTGATAGGTAGATGGGCTCCACCAATCAAAACAGCAGGATCTCAAGCCTGGGACTCAACCCAAGCTCTGAAAGGTGAGCCTGCTACATTAGTGTTAGCTGTATTGTAGGAAGTGCACTGGCTTCAGTGGTGTTTCTTTGGATTTTCTCTGGGTATTTAAAATCTCAGTCTGGTCTACAATCTTTTTATGCTGTTTTGCATGCATGTTTTTCCTTGTTATGCATGTACAATATTAGTTCTCTTGTTTTAGGGCGGTGATACTCAGCCCTCTGGTCCTGTGGGCTGGATGAGTGGTGCAAGGCCTCACCTTGCATGGAGGTCATTGAATGGAGTTGGTTTGTGGAAGTGACCCCATGTGCCAGCCTGGCCTCACATACTAGTCTGGTCCTGAGTGCCAGATCCACCCACAGAGCGACCCAGTGCGAGCATGATTTGGTGCATGGGGCCACATCATCTGCTTTTCAGAGAAGCCATGGCAATTAATGCTGCCACCACTCCCTCACTGCCAAATATTTGGACCTGTGGGGAGCCCCAGTGACCAGATGATGTGGCCCCATGGGCTGGATTTGGTCCTCAGGCCAGAGATTGAGCACCACTGTTTTAGCATAAAGCCGTTTTCAAATACTAGTCAATTAACCATGGCAAAAGAACTTTGAAATAGATGAGTGTTTATGCATTTTACAGAGAGGTAAATGAATGTATATTAACATTACTTATTAAAGGGCTTATAATGAGTCAGGGCCTTGTTACACATTACACTGTGAGATGCAGAAATGTTGATGGGTGTTAGTGCTATCTTAGGCCCGGGGCAGTCTCATATTCAGGCCAGCAGGGGCCTGGAGAACTGAAAGGTTTGAATCCTGCCACCTCCCATTCTGGGCTTCCCCCCTGCCTGCTGTTCCCTGGGGCTCACCTGGTTCCCCACCCCACTCTGTACCTGAGGCTTCCTCCCTCTGCCCCTCAGGGCTTCCTCATGCCCTCCTGTCCCCAGGGCTCTCCCCCTGCTTACTTGTGGCTGCCCTCTCTGTCTGTCCCAGAGAAGCAGGCAGGGAAGGGTTAATCTGCCTGTCCAGCCCCTGCCTGGTGCTCTTCTCGATGCTAAACCCAGCCCAGAGAGTAGCAGTGGCAGCAGCAGTGGCCAAGCCAGGACAGCAGGTTTCCACCTGCTGAGGACAGACAGCACGGGCAGCCACAAGTAAGGGGAGGGAGTAGGGAGGCAGTGAAACTGATCCAGGCCCCAAGGGGAGGGAAGGTGGGAGTCTAGTCACACTAAGGTGAAGCCTAGAGTGGCTACACCTTAGTGTAACACGAGCTGGGTAGCACGGGTCAGAGATAATCCCCCCTTGGAGTGGAGGAATTTTGAGTGACCTAATGAGTGCTAAAAAAACTAATTTCAGGTGTTTATGTGCAGGCAATCCAGGTGTTAAGAGTTCCAGGAGCTACCCAAAATTATCATGTAACAAAGCCTTCGATGTCAGAACTCAGAGGAGAGCCTACAGTTCTGTGCCTGGTATCACTTTGTTATCATATCTTGAGACAGGCCCTTACATTTACTGAGTTGACAGGAAGGGGATCACAGCACGGCCACATCCCTTTTTTCACTAGCCTTTAGGATGCGAGCCCAAATAATGTGTATGGAGTAATCTGGAAGCATGTGGTGTTTTAAAGAGAATGTAAAGGATTGATAGAGTTTTTGACTACCACTTATTCCACAGAGAGGCAGAGAGATGCCATCCTTCATGTGTGTAACCCAGTGTTTGTCAGTAAACGTGACATGACTGCATCATGATTTGGACAACACTAATCATTCAGCAGAACTTGCACATATTACAGAGAACAAATGGCACATTCTTATTCCTATGGTCCCTCTTTTGTATTATTAAGAGATCATTTTACTTGTATATAACATAATCAAAATCCTCATCAAAGCCATCCTTCTCTCTCCCTAAACACACACCCTCCTTTCATATTTTCTGGGAAGATCCAAACTAGCACTTTCTGTGTAAAAATATAAAATCATATATGGCCATTGTCATTAAAATTATATATTATTGTCCAAAAGAATTGAAAAAAGAAAGCTTGTTAATCTATGCAAGATATTGGGGCTGTATGAACCCTAAGGGGAAGCACTGCAAAGAGTGCCATGAAATGCAGATGTTGAAGAAAATCAAATACGGTAGGTTTGTTGGTAAAGTTCCAGTTCAATTCATTCCAGTTCAATTTGGCCTTCTTAGGAGATCACAGGTGCCATTTCCCCACAACCAGCATCACCCCCAATAATAACTCAAATTCTTAATTAAATGTCTTTGTTAGGAGACAGGGATAACTTGTCTGGGGAGAAAGGCAGCTGGCTAAGGCAAGCAAGCGGTTCACTATGCAAACAACCTGAGATTCTGTTCCTGAAAGGTTCTTGAACATAGTTTATAAAGAAAAACATGTCTGGAGGAGTGAGACTGTTTTTTTGGAGCAGAATCATTATTGTTGACAATGACTTAGATGTAGAAACTTGAAAATCTAACGAGGAGGGTTAGTTGGGGTGAGAGTGCAACTTAAATGATCTGTTTTGAGATATTATTGTGTTTTCTCTTGAATGTTAGGAATATAAATATGCTGAATCTCTGAGTATCCAGTATTAACTTGTTAAATCTTCATCTTACATTCATTCTTATCTGAAGTCATAACTTAGTTGTCATTTTGATGTCACTTGAGCATATATATTAAGTAGACATTTCTTACTGAAATACCTTTCTCATCAGTAGCTTTACATATGTATGTGTATATCAAACTACAACTACATTTTGCTTTATGAATGCCATTTTGAGTGTAAATTGTTCTTTACCTCAGTTTTAATCCATTCACCTCTCCGTTGGACTGGGAATCCAAAAGGGATTTGCAGAGGCCTAGCAATGCAGACCAATCATAAGGCATTAATTTTGAGTGTTTCCTGTTCAAATAGAGTATAATTAGTTAACTTCTGGAATAACTAGTCCTGGAATAATTAGTTAACTTCTGCCTGAAGAACCAGTACACTCCAGAGGGCTTGTAATCAAGTAAGAGATCATCTGATGAGGGATATGAAGCCACTGAAGAGGGTCAGGTGATGGAGCGACTGCTACCTTATAAAAAGAAGGTGATCTCTCTCACATAAGCCAATTCAGAGAGAAGACCAGAAACAGGGTAAAGCTATAGCAAGAGGAGAAGGAAACAGGGGCACTAAGAGCTTGACTCAAAACCTAAAAAGTGATTGGGGACATTGAAGAAAGGGTTTTTCTACAGATTTTGTTATTTTTCATAGATCTATATCTCCCTTGTGGTTTTCTAGGAGATAAGTGTGATTTATTTGGAAGTTCCTTTGTAAAACCTGTTGGTCCATAGCTTGCAGAAAGGAATATTGCTTTGTTGAAACTATACCAGAACTATAAGGGTGACATGATCCAAGTGGCTGGATCCAAAGAGTTTGAGCAGTCTGAACCTTTAACCCATGTTTGACTAATTCTGTATTTTCTCACATATAGTGCATCCTAGAATAAGATAAATACCTTGTGTTTGAAAGGCAGAATGAAGAAGAAAAAGATCTTTCTTTTGCTTTCCCTTGATGAGTGTCAAAAACTGCTTTTACTATATTTCATTGCATTTAATGCATGGTCCAATTTCCAGGAGCCCCTGGGGGAGTGGCAGGAAGTAGCTTCATGTTGTATGCAAGAAATTAAGGTATTTTGGGGTCTCGAACTTTACCAGTACATGTGACCATTTAGTAAATCCATAAGATGTCATAATGTTTAGAAAAACTTGGAAAATACCCAGATTAGGAAAGGTTTACAGCAAAATGTTTGCTTTTGCTATTGAGAAATCTTTAGGTAAGGAAGGTAAATATCTAAAGATTGGATACTGTTTTTTAAGACTTGTCTTAGCCAAATATACTGTATTTCATGGTGTATATGTTGAGTTTTGAAGCCCAATTTTTAACTCTTAAAATTCAATCTTGATTTGTACACCATATCCTATACTTTTGACCCCCACCCCAGCACTGCCCTGGCCTGGTCCCGGGCCCCACCAAACCCCAGGCTGGTCCTGACCCAACCTTCTTCACCTACCAACAGCATCCCTGTTGCTGCAGGCCATGGGGCCTAGGCCCAACCTGAGCATGGCCTGTAGGCCTTGCCATCACTATGCAGATGCCACTCAGCCAGGCACTGTGGCAGAATGCCACCTCTGTCTTTCCCCAAAAACTCTGCTCTGTGACAATTTGGTTAGTATGGGCCCTGCAGAGGACAGACATGCCATCTCTTTAGATAACCTGATTTGGATACATTCCTGAGGGAGTGGGGAAACCTGCTCCCTCTGCCTACGTGACTGGCATCACATACCTGGGTGGGAGGCTTAGGCTTCCTGTTGTTCTAAGCAATGCCAGCCTACCCAGCAACCAGTGATGCATTTCAAATTGGTTGGCTGGCAGCCAACAGGCTCTGGCCTCCATTGGACCAGGTAAATGAGGTCATAAGGTCTATATAAGTTAAGGACTGCCCAGGAGGAGGGGCAGTAGCCATGATGAAAACTCAGAGAGAGAGAAACTGGACCATCTGAAACTTGATCTCTCTCTTGAAACTCGTGATCAATAAACTGCCTGCCTCCAGAGGGAATCTCCACCTGCCTCTGGATAATACTCATAAGTAAGCTACCTGAGATCTAATTAGATATATAGGTTTTAGTAACTCAGATGTGTGATCAAAGGCTACCCAGCCACCCTGTTTGTTCTATGGGATTTCTCTGATATTGCTCTACCTTGTACCCTATTCCAAACCTACTCCTTGTAACCAGTACAATTCTCCTTTTTACCTAGCATGGGAGACTTATTGAAAGTGGGTCTAGATTATGCCTTGGGGTCCCCTTGGTTCAGCTGACTAAGGGAGACCACTATTTGTGCTCCAGACTCAGGGAAGCACCCCAAGTTCTTGAAGTGGGTTGAGTACCCTCAAGGGCTACTAGGCCTGTGTTTCCCTGAGAACACATAGCCAGGATCACTCCAGACCCTGGGTGGTGGCGGTGTTACCCCCAGGCTAACAGGTATGCTCTAGGAAGGGTGGTCAGCCAGACATGAGGCACCCCCAGGGAGGCGCTTGGAGCCTGGAAGGTAGTTGGGTGCAGTGAGGTGGGTGGCTTAGCACAGGAGCACCCACGACTGGCCCACCACAGGCACCAAGCCCAGCCCTGTCCCTTGTGAGCGGTGTTGCCTAGGCTGCATCAGCCAAGTGCCAAGCCTGGCCTGCCCCCTGAAAGCAGCACTGCCTGGGCTATGCCAGCTGAGTGCCAAGCCTGGCCCCACCCCCTGTAACTGGCGCTGGGCTCAGCTGGTGCAGGCCAGGCAGTGCTGCTTGCAGAGGATGGAGCTGGGCTTAGTTCCCAGTCAAGCAGCATCTCCATAGTGTGCTTACAGGGGATGGGGCCACACCAGCTGAGCACTGAGCCCAGCACTGCTCACAGGGGACAAGGCTGGGCTTGGCATTCAACTGGCATTGCCCAGGCAGTGCAGTTCACAGAGAAAGGGGCCGGGCTCGGTGCTCAGGTGGCGGTGCCCCATCCCCTGCAAGCGATGCTGCCTGGGCCACACCAGCCAAGTGCCAACCCCAGCTCCAACCCTGCAAGTGGTGCTGGAGCACATGTCCACCCACCAGATGCCTGGCCCACAGTGAGGGTGCACCAGGGCTGGTTTAAGTTGACCCCATATTTCAGATCCAAAAAGTCAGGTCAACCTATACATCAAATCTATGAAATTCCTAACTTTTTGGATCAGAAAAATGGGGTCAACTTATACAGCATGTCCACCATGACATACAGTAAGTTATGTGGCTCAGTACAGAAGTAATGGGGAAATTGTATGGCCGGTATTATTTAGGAGTCCAGACTAGATGATCTAGGTGTCCTTTCTGGCCCTAAAATCAATGACTGTATGAAGTGACCTATCTATTCTTCATCCTTCTGAAATGGAGGTTGTAAAATGAATGTAAATCACTGTATATGATGACCTTTGCCTTTACTGAGTATTCTAAAGATCTTCAAAAGTTATTATTAGGTACAAAATGGTATTAAAGGAGCCATGGGACATAGGGCTGGAAAAGCCTTTCTGGGTCACTTAGTCTAGCGCCCTGCTTTGTTTATAATGCCCTTCATAAATAATCAAATTCCTTTAAAATCGGCTAGGTTGTTTGCCTCTTACTGCTATTGGGAGCGGTTCTAGAACTTCATTCCACAGATTCTAATGTCTAGTCTCTATTTATAACCAATTTAAACTCGTTTATTTTTGTCTCAACATTATTCTTTAGCTTAAATCAGTGGTTTTCAAAGGAGGGTCCTGGGGGTGTGCAGACTATGTCTAAGGGGTCTGTGAAAGATGGCTAGAGTCAATCAGGTATCTGAATATCCATACTTACAATTCAGAGGCGTTCACACCTCCAGTCAAAATTTCCAAAGAGGTCCATACCTCCATTTGAAATGTTTTAGGGGTCTGCAAATGACAAAAAGTTGAAAACCACTGACTTCCATAATTCTCCCCCCTCACACTGCATCTTTCTCAAACCTAGGAGACCAGAATGCAGTAGTCCAGCTGAAGTCCCTTATAAAATGGTATTAATACTTCCTCATCTCTCAGACTAAACATCCTGGGATTGTATTTGCCTGTGCAGTATCTGTCACATTTCTCATGATAAGAACATGATCAATTTTGTTATAACTAATGGTGGAATTTCATGGCTGAGACGAACTACTGTATTGGGAGCATTATAAACTCCAACAGGTTGCCTTTTCCTCAGTGTGAGAAGAATAACAGACCAAGCTAGGATTGGGACTGTTTGGCATTATTCAGTATCCATAGACCACAGCTAAGAAAACTGAACAAGCACTGGCTAATTTTTCTCTCTTTAATGTAGTACAGACAGAAGGTGAACATGAGAAAAGGAAGATCTGAATATGGCAATAGGCCACATTTACTGGCCTGTGATGTAACATGTTTAGCAAACAACTGTTTCAGTGTGGAAGGAACAGAAAAGGTTGTATAACTGATGAAAGTGGAGCTATGGGCTGGGTAGCTTATCTCCTGAATTGTCACCCTCTGTCTGACTGACAGAACGATTGTTATTTTAAGCACAGATAGATACGGGTGGCTGCTTACAGCTCCTTAGGAAGGGCAAGTTGTGCTCAGCTTCAGCTGGTGTATGTGGTGTATGGGCATACATGGTATTAGCATAGAATTAGACCTGACTGAGGTGTAGTGCCTTGGCTTGCTTTGAAAACGACGTTTTTGTGTGAACAAAGATATGACAGTTGAGAAGTGCTGCTTGGAACACTCACAAAAAGGAAAAAAAGGCCTCATACTTTCCTACTGCATCAGTACATAGCTCTGCTCTGCGTGTATGCACAGCTACCTGTGTGAACAGACACTTTTATGTAATTATTAGGAGGCTCATTTGACCAAAGTGCCTGTCAGTTACAAATCGTGGACTTTGTTCCCCTTTTATTTGTAAATAGGGAAAAACAAAACCAGGAGAACTACTTCTAAGGCAGGAAAAGTAAACATAAAGGTAAAAAAAATTCTCTAGTCAAGATTTCTGTCATGACAAATGGTCAAATTATGCAAACAAACAGGGCCAGCCTGGCCTAAGGACAAACTGGGCAGTTGCCCAGGGTGGCAGAGTTGCACGGGTGCATTTCTAGAGTTGATTAGTGATCAGTGGCTTTTGATGGGTCAGTACAATTATGTCAGTCTTAGGGAGAGAGGTGGCAAGATGTATTTTTATCAGTGTCCAGATAGCTAGGGCTTGCTACACACAAAATCCATAATACAGTATTGTTTGTGGGGTGGGGCATTTAATTGGTCCACTAAAATGTCCAGGATGTGCAAGTGAAGCCAGTGGATTGTGCATCAGGAGCTCTAGCTGTCAATGTTTCTTTCTAACTAATTGTTTAACATGAGGAGTTGAGATCGTTTCCCTACTCTGGACACAAAGTAAAGAGGCCAAGGTGTAGTGGCACAAAGACCGTCTTCTGGCTGTGTCTTGTGCAGACATTGTGGGAGAAAATTATAATACTTCTTAGCAGAGGAAATTATTCTGGCTGGAGATCCACTTGATGAGTTTTGGTGAGCTGTTGAGGACTGCAAGGGTAGTACTCCTTTTGGGAGGGCAGGGAGTTGCCATCTTGGAACCAGAAAAAAAAATCACTAAAAATCAAACATCTACTATACATGTTTTAATTTTATTTTAAAAAGTATGTTGTCCTGATTTATGTGTGTTTTATAGTGTATATAAAGGTGATTGCATAATAGCTCAAAATAAAGTCTTACTCTTGTATGTTGTGTGGGAAGGGTGTATGGCGGAGTGTGTGGGGTGTGCTTC
>NW_017729022.1:95623925-95628289 GCF_001723915.1 Gavialis gangeticus | reverse complement strand
AAAATCAAACATCTACTATACATGTTTTAATTTTATTTTAAAAAGTATGTTGTCCTGATTTATGTGTGTTTTATAGTGTATATAAAGGTGATTGCATAATAGCTCAAAATAAAGTCTTACTCTTGTATGTTGTGTGGGAAGGGTGTATGGCGGAGTGTGTGGGGTGTGCTTCGGGGGTGTGGGCAGGCTGTGGGGGAGGGTGAATGTGTGTGTGGTGGGGTATGCAGGTGGGGCCCCCATGACACACAGGCCCTGTTGCCATTGGTGGCAAAAGCAGCAGCAGCTGCAGTCAGCAGGTCCTCAGGGTGCTCATGGCTCATATCTGGTAGAGCCTCCTGGCAGTGCACAGGTTTGGCTGTATCCCAAGATCTGCATGTGGTGGCAGGTATCAGCATCAGGCTGGCCCAGTTCAATCACACAGGGCTCCCTGTCACTCACGAGCAGCTGCTGAGACTTGGCCAGAGCCATGTGCTGCTGGGGGGCAGCCCCACACCATGGAGCTAGTGTCCTGGCCCCACTTCCTGCCACCACATGCAGCTGATGGGACTTGGCCGGGGTGACAGAGAGCAGAGCCCAGCTGGTCTGGCCCCCTCACGCAGGTCTCCCCGCCACTCCCAGCAGAGTCCTGGGAGCTGAATGTATTGGCAGGGCATGGGGATGGCCACTGAGTCCATTGCACAGGGTTGTCTCCCAGCAGTATATGAGTCCCAGGAGCTGCACATGAGCCACAGAGAGCCCTGTGCTATAGGACAGCCCAGGCCCCACACTCCCTCCACCCTGCCTGGCATGGGCCCCATGCTCCAGACTCCACACTCCTGATGGCTCCAGGCTCCCACCCAGCTGTAGCTTCCCCCTGCCCACTGCCGCTTCCCTACCTGTTGGGAGAGCCAAGCAGTTCCCAGGGCAGCTACAGCAGTGGCAGCAGCAGCCCCTCCCAAGAGCTGTGTGCTCTGGTCCGGGTGAGGGTGGGAGTGCAGTGTGGTGCTCTGGTGGGAATGGGCAGGGCTCCATGTCACACAGCAGGAGCAGCCATGCCCAGGCTGGATACAGTTAATTGGTAGGCGCCCACCACAGACCAGATGAAATAGTCTGGTGGGCTAGATCCAGCCCGTGGGCCGTATTTTGCTCGCTCCTGCTTCTGAGGATCCCCTCACAGACACTCATGTATGGCAGGGCTAAGGCTGGGTGCAGCAGGGAAAAGTGCTGCAGCAAGTAGTGTTGCAGAACATCTAGGCAGTACAGAGGCCCATAGTATGCTTGGGAAAACTAACAGTAACAAAGAAAGGAGCCCACCGGTATACAGATTATATTGGAAGCTTCTTTAGCCTTGATCAGAGAACCTAAAGATATGAATGATTTGAAGCTCTTCAGAGGTTTGTGCTGCCTCCCCATCAGAGGTGAAGCACAAAATATGAATTAAGGTTTTTTTTTCATTTTATGCCTAAAATGCATAAGAAAGCAATAACCTAGAAAATCTCTGTCATATACAGATATTAAAAAAACGATTACCTAAATCTTACAGAAGCAAGTTGTCTGTGGTAGGAGTCTAAGATTTTGCTGAAATTTGCATGTGTGTCCCCCAACCCCTCCCACCCAGCCCTTGTCCATTAGATTTGAACCTTTCCAGATGAACCGGTCTAAAGCAGACTGCAATGGATATGGCACATATCCCAATAAAGCCTGGCAAGGCTTGTGGAATGCTTCTTCTCCTTCTGAGACAGTTTGAGTGGGAATGGCACTCAGTGAAAATCCCAAGACCTGATGCTACAGCCTGCCCTTTTAAAGCATCAAGATGTACAATGTGCATTCTCTTCAGTACTGTTCTCAGACACAAAGTATTTTGAACACTGGGCTAAAATCCATAATTGGAGTTATGTAGCAAAAAATAATAATAATAAAAAATTAAAATACTCCAGGAACAGGCTTAACTTGTTTTTCTTTGCTTAGACATATCATTTATCTCCATTGCTGGTGGTAGGGGATGGGAGGAAAAATCGTGGGATCCTCGTAAAGCTACATGAAGCAATAAATAAAGAATTGTGATGTGCTGGGAGACTCTATTCTGGGAGACTTATAACTAAGAACAATCATATTCTATTCTGTTCCCCCCATCTCATTTTATATCTTGCCATCACATCCCCTTTAAAAGCTACATTGTTACAAATATGCATTTAATATTTGATTACACATTCTCATTCACTCCTATGTGCCAAACATGTAGCCTGCTGTAACAGATTAATGTTCCTAAAGTTGTTACAGGAAGGTTAAATAAAGTGTTACTTTTATGACACTGAATATCTTTATGATGTTTTAACTAAATCATAGGCCACTGTGTGATATCACAGATGTGCCAGGTATTTATCTCAAACTAGCAAAATGCCATTGGTCCTTTGCCCCATCTATCATGTCTCACATCTTTTCAGCACCTACCATTTCTTCAACTGTGCTTAAGAAGCATATCCCACACAACATTTCATTCTATGCATTTAAGGACATGTCCTAAGATTGTACTTTCCTAGGAAAGACAATCTCTGATTATAAACCATCATAAATCTCGTCTTAGAAGTTCTCTTATGTTTTGTTTAGTAACCATACTCATATATGACCCACCTTAGATTCATAGATGCTAGGATTGGAAGGGGCCTCAATGGATCTTCGAGTCCAATCCCCTGCCCATGACAGAAAAAAGTTCTGGAGTCATGTGACCCCTGCCAGGTGCTTGTCCAGTCTCTTCTTGAAGACCCCCAAGGTAGAGACGAGCACTACCTCCCTTGGAAACCCGTTTCAGATTCTGGCAGCCCTAACCATGAAGAAGTTCTTTCTGATGTCCAACCTAAATCTACTCTCTATCAGCCTGTGGCCATTGTTCCTGGTTATTCCAAGGGGTGCCCTGGTAAACAAAGCATCTCTTATTCCCTGCTGATCCTACCTGGTGAATTTGTATACTGCCACAAGATCCCCGCTCAGTCTTCTCTTCAGGAGTCTGAAAAGGTTCAGGTCCCTCAGTCTTTCCTCATAGGGCCTTCCCTGCAGGCCTCTAAACATATGAGTGGCCCTTCTCTGGACCCTCTCAAGGTTGACCACATCCTGCTTAAATTGCGGTGTACAGAATTGGAAGCCGTGCTCCAGCTGCGGCCTGACCAGTGCCACATAGACAGGAAGTACCACCTCCCTGGACCTGTTCATGATCCACCTACTAATTCGTGACAAAGTGTGGTTAGATCTGCTAATTATTTCATCACACTGAAGACTCATATTCATCTTGAGATGAATATCCAAGACCTCTTTCTGCTGCTGTGCTGCTGAGAAAGTCATCCCCCAGCCTATAGGTGTGCTGGTAGTTCCCTCTCCCTAGGTGCAGCACCTTGCACTTGTCCTTGTTGAACTGTAGGTTATTGTTGTCCGCCCACTTCTCAAACCTCTCCAAGTCTGCCTGGATTTGGTTTCTTCCCATCAGTGTGTTTACTTTGGCCAGTAGTTTTGTGACATCTATGTATTTGGACAGAGTGCTTTCCACACCCTCATCCAGGTCACTAATGAAGATATTGAACAGAATTGGCCCAAGGACTGAGCCTTGAGGGACCTCACCGCCCACATCTTTCCAGGTCAATACTGAACCATCTACCACCACTCTCTGGGTATGACCGGTAAGCCAATTTGCCACCCACATGACTGTGTAATCATCTATGGCACAGCTGTTCAATTTGTTTATGGGAATAGGATGGATACTGTGTCAAAGGCCTTCTTAAAATCCAAGTAGATGACATCTACCTTGACTCTGCATCTAAGCATTTAGCGACCTTGTCATAGAAAGAAACAATGTTAGTCAGACAGGATCTACCTGCTATGAACCTGTGCTGGTTGCCCTTCAGCATTATATTACCTGCTGGACTCCTACAAATGTGTTCCTTGATAATTTTTTCAAGGGTTTTCCCAAAGATGGAGGTCAGACTAACTGATCTATAGTTACCAGGATCTTCCTTCTTCCCCTTCTTGAAAATAGGGACCAGACTGGCCCTCACGTGAGCACCACAACTGCTGAAACAGCCATGCCAGTGCTTCTGCTATGACACTGGCTAATTCTTTCAGCACCCTTGGATAGAGCTCATCTGGTCCTGCTGACTTAAACACATCCAGCCCCCCAAGCATCTCTTTACTAGGTCAGCGCTGACAGTAGGTGGTCTGGTGTTTCTCCTGCTTCTACCTGTAATGCATTTGGGAGATTTGTCTAGATCTGTGCTCAAGAATACAGTGGCAAAAAACTCTGCTTTGTCCCTCCTATCTGTTACCAAATGCCCTAGTCTATCCTACAGGGGTCCTTTGCTCTACCTGGAGCGAAGATTCGGGACGTGAAGGGCATGCTC
>NW_017729022.1:95623474-95623914 GCF_001723915.1 Gavialis gangeticus | reverse complement strand
AGGTATACTCCTCCTTGGTAGCTACCCCCTGCTTCCGCAGCCTGTATGCCCCTTTTTTTACCCTTAGGCTTTCCTGAATTTCCCTGTTTATCTAAGAGCACTTCTTGGCCCCTTTGCTCCCTTTTATACACAGTGGGATTGCCTCCTTCTGTGCCTGAAGGATTGCTTCGTTGAGGAATGACTACCCTTCCTGGACCCCCCCATTTTGTCTGTGTTCTTGGGTTTTAATGTCCCACTAACTAATCTCCTAAGCATCCTGAAGTCAGCCTTTCTGAAATCTAAGACTTCTGCCATACTGGATGCTTTTCCCACCCTTCGCCAGATAGTAAATTCAATTAATTGATGGTCACTCTCCCCTAGTTACCTTGTACCTGCAGATCTGCCACCAAGTCATTTCCTGTAGCCAACACCAAGTCCAGCAAGGCATTCCCCATAGTAGG
>NW_017729022.1:95612887-95618474 GCF_001723915.1 Gavialis gangeticus | reverse complement strand
TACCTGCAGATCTGCCACCAAGTCATTTCCTGTAGCCAACACCAAGTCCAGCAAGGCATTCCCCATAGTAGGATCATATACCTCCTGCATTAGGTGGAGGTCCTGTATGCAGGTTAAGAACCTACGTGAGCAGTTAGTCCTGGCTTACTGATCGTCCCAGCAGATGTCAGGGTATTTTAGGTCATCCATGACAACCGTATCTGTTGACCGTATGGCCTCTAAGAGCTGCCCACAGAATTCCAGGTCTATCCCATCTTTCTGGTGTGGTGGTCTATAGTAAACCCCCACTACCAAGTCCCTTTCCCTCTGACACCCTTGTATGCTAACCCACAATACCTCAGTTTGGCTCTCCTTTGATCTCATCTTGACCGCAGAAGATGTATGCTGCTCCTTAATATAGAGAACAACACCCCCCACACACTTCCTCCCCCCCCACTCTATCTGGTTTGTACAACCTATAACCTTCAATGCCTACTGTCCTATCATGAGTAGGGTCCCACCAGATTTCATTTATCCCAATCAGGTCAAAGTTCTTGCTTGCAAGCAGGAGTGCAAGTTCCTCATGATTGTTCCCAATGCTCCTAGGGATAGTTCCCTATGCTCCTAGTGTAGAGACATTTTAACCCCCCAATGGGTGCCCTTGATTCCACCCTGTCTTGATTTCTATTGGGCCCCTTAGTGTTTACGTGGGCTGATCCAGTGCATGGCTCATGTCTCTCTGATCCTAGGTTTTCATTGTCCACTGGATCCCCATCCCCTGACAAACCTAGTTTAAAGCTCTTTAGAGGAGATCAGCCAACCAGTAAGAGAACAGACTCAACTTTAGAAGAAAGATGAAGACCATCTCATCCCAGGATACCTTTTAACCATTTCACTTAAGTATCTCAGGAAAAGGTAGATTCTACCCATAATTATAAGTTATCTTTATTTTCAGGCTATGGGCAAAAATGAATTAGAAAAACTAAAACTTTTAATAAAGTTTGCTAAAAATAAATTAGTGATACTGCAATGAAATTGAAATTGCAATGTGAATGTGGAGAAAAACCACTCTCAGAAGTCAGGACATGCAAAATTATGGCTGAGAAAGCAAATGTTAAAAGCCTAGAAGCTCAGTCTTATTTTTTCATCTTTGAGTTTATTCCTTAATATACATTTTAAAGAGCTTAACAGAAATTTTAAAATGAGAAACTCATGCACATTATTGGCCAACATTTCATGATTACATTCAACAAGATGAAATATTTACAAACTTTTGTATCCATTTTTGAGCACCTTTAGTGATCTCTATCCTGTATTTATTAAATTATAAAAAATATTTTTCAATTGATACAATATAAATAAACATTGGAATGACTCTTAAGATCATATAGGCAATGAATTATAGCACAGGTGTCACAGTTCAGGTCCTGATGAACTTTGCAAAGGCTAGACCCCTAAATGGTATTTAACTACCTGTTTTGTCACTGAAGTTTCCATTACAATCAATAAGAAGTTAGGTACCTACATACTTTTTTGAATTGGACCCTAAGCTTGTAAAGATTTTTTTCATTTATGTTTATAGATAGATATAATTTGGTGAGGTAGAGAAGAAGTACGCACTTTAAAGAGAGCATATTTTAAAAAAAAGAACATGGTTGGGAGACACCACCAAGAATATTTTATGAAATGCAACAGCAAGATCTTTGAATTTTTTTTTCCCTACAGTATTGCTACATTCCTATATTCATCATTTATTAATGGAAATATGTGTATTAAATGCAAATGGGATTTTACACCCATTCAAGGCAGATGAAGATCAGGTCCACAGTAACACATGTAGCCAGTCTTAGCTTAGTTTAAGCTCTCTGTACAGTCCTTTAAATAGTTAATCTTGGTGACTCATGCTGCATATTTTTTTAAATAGAAGAATATAGAAGCACATTTAAAAGAAAAGGCAGGAACAAGTCATTTAAGAAACATTTTCTGTGTGATGCATTGAAGTTACACCCACATCACTCATTAATGTTAATGGGAGTTGTACGACTAACTCCTGAAAATCTGCTTCTAAGTCTCCAAGATGGAGGAGGGATGCTTACTTTCACAGGACCCCTGCCAAATTCAGAGCACTGAAACCGAGCAAGGATAATCAAGCCTCATGCTTCAGAGCATAAGCTAATCACCTTAGACCTTGGAAAAGATATTTTTCCTCCTAACATTGCACATTTGGCCTACTATATAATAAACATTTTCTTCTTTGAAGCACAAAGTACTGGTCACTGTCAGAAGTGTGATAGTGGATATCTGAGATTAAGGGAAGAGCCTGTGTTCCTAAACATTTGAAGAAAGTTTGCAATGTTGATTGAAGGAAATAGCCCAGAATGGCTACTGTATTCATTTTATAGCTCTTTCCTGCCCCTGATTTCATCAACGACCTCACCATACTGTTCACCCGTCAATGACTGGCTGTGTATAATCACTCATCCCTTTCCCCAGTTCTGATCTATAACAAAAGTTTTGGGGCAGTTGATTGTATCCATGTTGGTCAAAGAGAAAAAGTTAACTTTTCTAAACCTGGCAAAATATTTATTCAGTTCCAGTTTGTAGGATAAGTGAAGGCTAAAGTCTGAAGTTATTGTAAGTTCTGCCTGAATAAAGACTTAGTTTTGGCTGAGTAAGAACCTCAGGATTTGGCACCAAGACCATACAGCTGTACAGGAGTGAACTACTGATGAGTAAGGGTGCTTGTACACACCAAATGACTGATCCATTTGATTGTAACATATAGGGTCCAGTAGATACCTTGATAAGAGTAGTCAGAGGAACCGCACAAAACCCATTCTCACAGTACCTTTCAGTTTAAATAAAATTAGAAAACCTATTTAGTAGCAAATATTAACATTCAATGGGTAAACTGCTTGGATGGAACAAGTCCTCTGAACTTACATATACTGACAGGAGTTAAATATTAAGTTTAAATCAGTGGTGCTCAAACTTTTTACCTGGCAGGCTGTATGGGCAGTGTCTGGTCCCTCTATGGGTCAGATCCAGCTGGTGGATCCAATCGGGCACCTGGGGCAGGTGTGGCGGGGCTCCATCTGGCCACACAGAGGATGGTGAGGTGGCAGCCTATCCCACATTGAGCTGCGTGGGGGAAGAGAGTGTGGTCTGGTCCCAACCTGTAGGGGAGGAGGGGGCATGACCCAGTCCCACTGTAACCCCAAGGGGGAAGGAGCATGGCCCAACCCTATGGGAGGGAGGGAGCACAGGCTGACCCCAACATAGCGGGGTAGCAGGAAAATGGGTGTGACATGGTCACAGGGAGAGATGTGGGTGTGGTCCAGCCCCAAATTACCCCGGTGGAGGGAAGAGGCTTTGGTCTGGACCTGTGGTGGGGGAGAAGGGGACATGGGCTGGCCCTAAACCAGCTGTGCAACAGGGGGGTTATAGCCTGGCTGCAAACTACTTGCACAGGCCTTGGGAGTTTGAAAGCAGGGAGGAGAGGGAGTATTAGCTACCACTGCTCCTCCAGCACTCAATTTCCTGACCCGTGGGAAGCACCAGGAGCTAGATACCAAGGCTCCATGGGCTGCATTTGGCCTGCAGATTGGAAATTGAGCACCCTGGTTTAAAATCCATGAGCTGTACCAGATATCTCAGCATGGGACCTAACACATCCTTTCTATTTTTATACAACAGCATTCGGTATAAGAAGGCAATTTTAAAGCTTGCAGTTCTAAGCATGAAACTTCCACTTTCTTTTGACCCCTTAGCATGTACATTACATTAACTTACAATTTACAAACTAAACTAAGTTACAGTAAATTGCTCATGCAAGCCAAACTGATTTAATCAAGACCTAAATCAGTTTCCAGTATATCTACTGTAGGGGGATTACACTGGTTTAATCAGATGAATTTAAAATCAATTCTGTTAAATCACTGCAATTCTTATTGTTACACCAAGCCTTAGGGTATGGACAAATGATATGGAGTTAAAAGGGGGACGTCTTCACCATGGGGTAGGAGTGAATACACAAAATTATTACCATGTACTAGCTGTTATGTAGTAAGTGTCCCTGTTTAATTCCATATCATTTGTTCACATCTCCTCTCCCTGAGATTCAAGTATGGTCACTTACACTCATTTAACGTGTAATTTATACCTTCATAAACTATCACATTATCTGACACTTTTCTCAGAAAGTTATTAAGAAATATCCTTGATATCATACAGATACTATCTCTCCAAATTCAGTACAGGTAGTTATAAGAAAACCTATTGAATACATACTGCAAACACTCATACTTTTCTCAGCAACACTTACCATTTATTTTTAACTTTTTATTAGTTTTCTTCAAAAGCCCTAAAATTTGCTTTTGTAATAATTTTCTTCAAAAGCCCTAAAATTTCCCATCAGAATATAAAAAAAATAATAACTGGAACAAAGGATAGTTCCAGAGATGCCTCATTTGTCCATCCAGTGGTTGTTGTCCATCCAATGATCTACTGGTATCTCCCAGTATAGTAAGCTCACACTCATTAAGGTCTTGTCTACGAACAAAAATTGTTCTACATAGACAATTCCAGTATAACCAAGTGGTACATGCATGGATACCTTTATACTGGTATACAGGGAAAGCTCCACTAACTGCCACCTTACAAGCCGGCATGCTCTATTAACCGGCATGCCAGATTGTAAAGTAAAGTGAAACTGGAAGTGCCCACCATGGCACTTCTGGTTTCTCTGAGCCCCCATGGCCCAGGGGCATAACAGGCTGCACAGGACCTGCCTCCCTGTCCCGTGGGGCCTGCAGGGCCCATGGGAGAGGTGGTGATGCTGTGGAAGGGGCAGTGATGCTGTGGGAGGGGCAGGAGAAGTGGCAGCCCGAACAGGCAAAGACACCTGTTTGGGCCACTCAATTAGCTGACATATTTTGTTATCCAGCATCCCCCATTCCTGTGGGATAACAGAGCTTTTACTGTACTTGTTTTTGCTGGTATAGCTTGTTCCTATGGAAAAAAAAAAGGAATCATCAGTACTGTTTCAAACACCACTGATGTAACTTCAGTTATTCTAGGACAGGGGTCAGTAACCTGTGGGCTGAAAGGTGGAGTGTTTGGATCCACCCCACATAGCTATTATGCCTGTACAAAGAAGCTAGTATTCACTTTGGATTCAGATTTGGCCGATTTGGGGGACAGTGATTTGATTCGATGATTCGAATCACTGTTCTGAATCAATTCAGCTGAATCTAATTTGGAGATTTGGCTGCTGCTGAATCAGCTGAATCACCCAGGCCCATCCCCCACCCACTCTCTCAGCCCCAGCAATGGCTGCTCTGCTCACCCCAGCTTCTGGCTGTTTGGAAAAAAAACAAACCCAGATCCTTGTTGCCCCCCACTACCTCATGCTGCATGGGGGGGCTCTGTCACTAGCCTCCTGACTCCTCCTGCTGTCCCAGCCTTGCCCCATGGCTGCCCTACCCACCCCAGCTCTTTAAGAAAAAAAACAACAAAAAATACCCCTAAACTCACCAGTTCCTACCCAGTGGGAGACACTCCCCACTTCCTCCCCATGCCACATGGGGGGCTCTGCATGAGCCCTTCA
>NW_017729022.1:95607648-95607887 GCF_001723915.1 Gavialis gangeticus | reverse complement strand
TGGGGGGTGGGCAGGGGTCAGGGGGACTGGGGCATGGGCAGCAGGCAGGGGCTGAGGGCTGGAAGGGGTTCCCCCATGGTCCTCTCCTCTGTCCTCCAGCCCCGCTTCCCTGCCCCTTACTTACCAGCTCCAAGTCTGGCTTCATCTGGGGCTAGGGGCTCCAACGGGAGGGGACTGCCCAAATCATTGAAGCTCTCTGAATCTTTTCCGAAGATTCAGAGAGCTTTGAATTGATTTGG
>NW_017729022.1:95604000-95607435 GCF_001723915.1 Gavialis gangeticus | reverse complement strand
AGGGCAGCCATGGGGAGCCTGGGGGAGTGGGGGGTGGTCGAAGGGGTGATTGGGGGGGCTTGTGGCAGAGTCTCCCATGCAGCGTGCGGCAGTGGGGATTGCCTCCCACCCAGCAGCACAGGGTGAGTTGGAGCTTTTATTTAAAGCGCCAGGAGTTGGAGTGGCCATGAGGGTGGGGCTGGGGGGTGGGCAGGGGTCAGGGGGACTGGGGCATGGGCAGCAGGCAGGGGCTGAGGGCTGGAAGGGGTTCCCCCATGGTCCTCTCCTCTGTCCTCCAGCCCCGCTTCCCTGCCCCTTACTTACCAGCTCCAAGTCTGGCTTCATCTGGGGCTAGGGGCTCCAACGGGAGGGGACTGCCCAAATCATTGAAGCTCTCTGAATCTTTTCCGAAGATTCAGAGAGCTTTGAATTGATTTGGGCTTTTTTACTGGTCCCCGATTCAATTCAGATTTGGAGATTTGGCTACCAAATCGAGCTGAATCTCGTCCGAATAGAATCAGCAACCAAAGCTTTGCACAGCCCTAATAGCTATGGCTTTGGCAGCAAGGGGCTCTGTTCATGCCATGCTTCAGCCAGATGCTGGGAACTTTGGTGGAGGGGGAGCTCTTCCTGTGCCATGCTGCAGCCAAGTGGCAGGGAGAAGTGGTGGAGATGGATGGGTTCTGATGCCTTTATGCCTCTATGCCTCAGACTTAAGCTGGCTCATTTTGGTCCCTGCTGGAAAATGTTGCTGACACCTGCTCTAAGGGCTGTTTTGGTATAGCTGTTTTTTGGGTAAAAACCATCTCCTTAACTAAATATTTAGAACTGCTAAAAGCCTACATGCAGGACAGGCTTTTGGCTTATAATTTTGAGTATATATTTGCTTTGGTTTTGCTTAAATCATCTCTTAAATTAATCTCTTTAAATTCTAAAAATGTGTGAACTTGCACCTGATATTTCACAATTTAGGGGAAAAAGGACTTCCAGATTCTCTGTTTTAATCTGTATTACTCTCCCACTTGTGTTTTCATGTCCCTAGACTTGGTGATTTTACATTCATCCCTCCAATTTTCTCAAACTAATTTTCAAGAAGAAAAAAGATAGAGGGAACAAATGTTGTCTTTATTTTACTTTGAAGTATAATCTATTGCTTTTTCACAAGGGACAAACAAATCTGTGTTGCTGTAATGCAACACAAATACATATTCATAACTTGCATTATAATGACAAAAAAATGAATATGGGAAAGGTAAAGGCTGCTGAAGACAGGCTTCTTTGTTATTTGCAAGCAAATTTTCTCAATTTTCAACAACTCTTTACTATGTTATTAAATAACAAAGACTTAGCAAAGCTATATCTACCAGAGATAATACGTTCTGCTTAAGAGATGGTCTTTTATCTAAGAATATCAAAACACTTCATAAAGGAAGGCATTGTTACTCCAGGTGTATAGATGGTGAAACTGAGGTACAGAGTGTTTAAGTGGCCAGATCAAGAAAGCAGAATAAAGCCATGGCAAAAAGCCAGGAATAAAAGAAACCCAGGTCTTCTATCTCCAAGTTCCCTGCTGTCAGCACAGAACAAGGGCTTACTCAAGGTCTACTTGTAGTATTTAAGAGAATATAAAATAACTGGAAATTATTTGAACAAAACTGAATAGTACATATGATAATAAATGATAGAGTTAATTATGTGTAATAGATTTGATTATTTATTGCTACAGGACATTAATAATAAAGATTGTTACCAAAAGTTAGTCAACCTTGTAATCTCACACACACAAAAACTTATATTAGCTAGCTATTATTTTTTCTTACATGTTAATAATTTGCTGTCATTATCATTATATGTTATGATAAAAACCACCACACATGGCACGTCTACATGTGATACTTCATTGCTATAGCAACACACTATGGCGATGTAGCTTCGGTGGGCACAAATCATGACACCACAGCTACATTGCGGTAGTGACACACTCCTTCAGTATAGCATGTCGCTGTGGAGACATAGGGGCTAAAAATAACTGTGCGCCACCGGCATGGTACAGTAATGGCTGTTTCTACACCATCATTTAGTACTTTCAAAAGGGGCAGTAACAATAGTGCCATAGGGGCACATGTGCCAACAGAGAACAGCATGCCACAGTGTATAGCTGCCTCAGGTTGGTTATATTTATCTTCATATTGCATTTAGTATAAAGTAACTGTTTCAGTCACCAAAGTATTGGTTGCAAAATTTAGACAGAAGCTTGCCCATTTATGATAGAAATATTATTAAAATTAATCAACTCTGAACTTTAAGCAGCCTGGTAAAATTTTAAATCGCAAAAATGTTATGCTACATTTAAACTATCTTTCAGTTAGCTTGTTAATGAGATCAAAAGTTACCACTTCGCAATGCTTGATCATTTGAAAGCATGTCAAGATATTAAAGCAAAGACTTTTCAAGTAAAATATATGTTTATGGAAACACTTATAAGTGAACCAAAGCTAATATATTTCCTCTCAAATGAATGCATTTGTCCAGGAAACAAAATACTGACTGGAGCAGGAACCAACAGCTCATGCCAAAGCAGTAACAGTGAGCGAAACTATTGACCTAAGAACTCCATGCCTGTACACTATATTTAACACAAGCTAATGTAAAGTCTGGGCCCTAACTGAATGTGATTATATCCAAGTATCTCAATGCTCTGCCTCTAACGTGGCACAGAGTTACTTTATAATAACTTTGTATACAACATTAAATATCTTTTTTGTGCTCCCTGTTTGTCTTTGTTAGATGTCTGAAGTTTTTTAAGTCTCTCCCTTACATTATTTGCCACAGATTAGATTCTACCACCTTTTTCACAACTTAAAGTACTACTTAACATGGATAAAACTGAAGGCAGGGGAGGGTAGCATCTTAGGGCATGTCTACATGTTGCCCTATGGCGACATAGTGACACAGTATGGTGGCGTATGGCACACTACAGAGATGTAGAGATCACACAGGTCTACACACAATAGTCAGCTATGTCACCGCAGTGACATAGCAGTGAAATTTAACCATGTGTTGCACGTATGATGCAGTAACCACCTGTATTCCATCATGCTTTAGTAGTTCCAAAAGGAAGCACTAAAGCATGGCGTCGTAGCAACATCTCCATATGGTGATGTGTCCACACAAGCGTACACGTGCCTCTTGCCCGCCTCAAACCCCTTTGAGGCGGGGCAACAGGCACATGTGGAAACAAAAAAATATCCAGGGGTCTAAAAAAATTGAAGGTTAAAAAAGTGGTGCAGGCAACCAGAGGCTGGGTCCCCCACGGAGGTGCTCTGGCTGCCAGACTGTCTCTATGGTTGGCCCCTTGTCCTGGTGCTGAAACATGCGGCAGGCCAGGCCACATGTTTCAGCACCAGGGCTCTGGTGCTGGTGAGTAAGGGGTCAGGGGGGGCTGGAGGAGGGAGG
>NW_017729022.1:95592798-95603169 GCF_001723915.1 Gavialis gangeticus | reverse complement strand
GGCCAGGTGGGGCAGCAATTGGGGGGCTGGGGTGGGGCATGTGGGCCTTGAAGGGGCGGTGGAACCTCCTGCAGGGGCCATTTGGCCCCCGTTGGGGTGCTGTACCCCTTGTGTGGGAGATGAACCCCCTGTTGGGGGGATGAAACCTTTCTGTGGGGAATGAACCCCCTGTTGGGGGTCTGAACCCTTTGTATGGGGGGACAAACCTCCTGTTAGGGGGCTGAATCCCCTGTTGTGGGGGTGTACCCCTTTTGTGGGGGCTGAACCCTATGTTGGGGGGATGAATCCCTTGTGTGGGGGGCTAAATCCCCTATTGGAGGGCCATAGCCCTTGTGTGGGGGACCAACCCCTTGTGTGGGAGTCATCACCCTGTGGGAGGGCACCAAAATATGTATTCATGAAACCTGTATTTAGAGTTCACTTTATTATTGTAAGAGACTTGCTTTAACACTTTAGCTATATAAATAAAACATTGTCCAACTGATTGCTGTCTCTGTCTCACTCTCTCTCTTTATAGTGGTCTTTTGTTTTACTTGTGGAGGAACATGGATTTGGGGGTATTTTAGAGAAGGACTTTGGTAATTTTTTTATCAGGGATTTTTCAGTTTTCCAATAGGGAACACCAGAATTCCTGCTAGGGAGGCCAGTGGCAGGACCCTGCCTGCTCAGACCTGGCACCTTGGACCCATCTGGCTGTGGCTAACCTCCTGGCCCCATTTGGCCAGTTCCTGAGAGCTAGTAGCCCTGAGCTACTTGCCAGGGTGGCTTATTATACTGCTGGGGCCAGGACAGGGCAGCTTTTTATACTGCTGGGGACAGTACAGGTACTGGCCCTGGGCTCTAGCTGCCCCGGCTGAAAATCTGGGAGGAGCCAGGCAGGGTTATTTTGCCCCAAGTGGCACAATTTGCTCCACAACAAAGTGCATGTCCAAGCACATGTGCTGAGGCAAAAAGTCCCAGCTCAAATTTGCACCCCTTCTTTTTGAGCTGCTGCAAGCGCATGTGCTTGCATGTGTGGATGCGCCCTTAGAGACTAACTGGTTCATAGTAGCATTAATCTTTTGTAGGCAATGGCCATCTTCATCACATGCTGTTGCCTACACAAATTTATGCCTCTGAACCAGTTAGGCTAGGTACAGACATTCAGAAAGCCGAGGCAGAAGCAGTCTAAGATATGGGGTTTTCTGTAAGCAGCGTAGTTTAGATCAGTAGCAAACAGAAGACACATTTGGCCTTTAGTGGGGGGATAAGGACAAATCTTAGACTGGGTTCTGCCTTTTTAAACCAGTCTGTGTGTGTTAATCTTCTGTTTTGTTATGTGTATAGACAGGTGTCATGTGCTGAACTTCTGTTATGGGCATAGACTGGTTTCTGATCTCTTATACTGGTAAAAGAATAATGTCTGAATTTAGCATTAGTTTCTAAGGTGTTGCCTTGCCCTTTCTCCCTGACTTTAGCCTAATGCAGCTAACCACCTCTCTCAACTCAAGAATAAGGCTGGTGAGCTCTGGCCCAGTTGCAGTAATGAGGTTGGCTTTAATATGTATAGCTTATAGTGACACCCACAAGTGCAGAAAAATATAATTTTATTCTATGAGCTTTTTTATTTAGTGCTCTGTTAATGATATATTACTGTTTATGTGAAAGTGGTATTTTAAACTGTATTAATTATTTATTATTAGTAGTTTTCCACTAGCCTAGGGAGACCCCACGGTAGACCCAGATCCCACAGTGATAGGCTCTGTAAAAACAGGGCATGTCCAGACAAGTGTGAACATGCCTCTTGCAGCATCTCAAACTCCTTTGAGATGCTGCAAGGTGCACGCTGGGAACAAAAAACCAATTTCCCTGCACTGCAAATTTGCAGCATGGGCTCAAAACTTGATACTTGGAGATCCAGGTATCAAAAAATACCTTGGGGAAAAAAGCAGGGTCCTAGACCATACCCTGAGGCATCCAGAGGCTCAGTCCTCCACAGAGACACTCTGGTAGCCAGCCAGAGCATCTCTATGGCTGGCCCTTGCCCCATTAGTGAAGCATGCTGCCTGCCCATGCGGGGCAAGCAGCATTGCAAGCTGCAGGGACCTAGACCTGGGCTCTGGACAGGGGACCATGGGGAAGGGGCCTGCCCAGCCCCACCCCTTGCTCACTTCCCCAGCTCCCTGATCCTCCACTAACTCCCCATCTTCTTCCAGCTCCCCCCTCGCTTCCCCCCAGCCCTGCCGCCCTGCACAGCCCACACTCACCAGCATTAGCACTGGTGATAGGGGCTGCTCAGGGCCTAATGGCAGAGATCCCCTGCACAGCACAAAGAAGCAGGGCTTGGCTGCAGCCATCTGGAACCTGTGCTGCTGCTACTGCATCGCATGGGTAAGGCCTGACTCAGCAGGGCGCACTGTCTTACAGCTCTGGGCCACTGGGGCTGAGAGGCACCAAGCCACAGGTGACAGCCACAGCACCCCCAAGCTTCCAAACAGTGTACAGCACCCTGCTGAGCTGGGCTGCCCCTGTGCAATGCAGCAGCTGCAGCACGGGTTCCAGGCAGCCGGGGCTGAGCCCCGCAACCCCACACTGCCCCCTGGGGGGCTGTTCTATGAGGCCCTGAGTGCCCCAATCACTGCTGCCGCTCCTGGGAATCTGCGGATGGTGCAGAAGGCTGGAGCCGGGTGGGGGGGAGGGGGGGAGGAGCCAAGCATGGGAATCCCTGAATCTTCTCTAGCCTCCTGATCACTCCCGCACTTGTTTCCAGTTGCCTGCTCATTCTCCTGTTCGTCTCTAGCCTCCTACTCATTTTCCTGCTCATCTCCAGCTTCAGAAGTCTGGAGATGAGCAGGAGAACTAGCAGAAGGCTGGAGATGAGCAGGGGAGCAGAGGGGACTGGGGGGAGGGGCTGGGACCCTGCAGGCAGCACAGTACATGTGCTGTGTGAGGAGGCTGCACTCTGTGGGGGGTAGGGGACCCACCCCTCCTAAGCAGTCCCCTCCACACAGTCCCCCCACACCTATGCACATACTGACCCACATCCCCCCCACCTCTCTTCTCACCCCCCTCTTGGAAACCTCACATCCCCCAATCATACACCCACCATGTGATAAGGAAACCAAAAGCAAACATCAAAACATATAGCTATTTAGGATTTATTTTATTATGATGATATAGAACTGGTAGGCTTCCAAATTGCTTTAACATTGTAAATATAGCAATAAAACATTGCCCATCTGATCGATCACTCTCTCTCTCTCGTTCTAATTGTGGAAGAACATGGATTTGGGGGTATATTAAAATGCGAATTTGGGATGCTGCTTTAGCAGTCCATTTGGCACAAAGGGTAGTATCCCCAGATACCAATTACCCAGGCTCCAGAAGCTCCTGTCTATTTGTATCTTTCATTGGACATTGTCTGTAAGGCCCATCCAGTTAACTAATAGTCCCCGCTGTGTGGGACCAAAAAGTGAATGATATAACTAATAATTTTATTCTTATTTTTTGGGGGAACAACTAAGAAAAAAAAACAAGAGACAAGATAGGAGTGATGTGGGGGTCAAAATGTAAAAATAAGGGTTCTGGAGTGGGACACTGAGCAGAGCCCCCCAGGCCATACCCACCAGTCCTCAAAGACATCTAAGGAGCTGGTGGACACCCCCCAGTGGTGCTCTGCCTGGAAAGTCTCCAGGCACCTTCCCAGCCAGAGTCTCCTTCCTGGTCATGTACAGGGCTGACTTGGCCAGGGCCAGGAGGAGGTTGACCAGGAGGTCCCAGGACTTGGTGGGACCATGGATGGGGTCATGGCAGGGGCACCCCAGTGATAAAGGTGGAGTACAGGCTCACCTACTGGGATGCCCCCACCATGCCCTCGGTGAGGAGCTCCTGCCATTTGGTGCCTGGGTGGGACACGAGGGTGGCATGATGGATTTTGCGGCACATGAGCATGTAGTGACCCAGTGCCACCCTGGCCCAAAAAATTTCAGTGCCCATTTCTGGAGCCCAGCAAGGATCTTATGGGGCACAGGCAGGGTGTGTAAGCAGTGCCAGATCATGGACAGCACCATCTGGTTGAACACCAGCACTCTCCCATGCAGAGAGAGACACCTCAGGAGTCCTGCCCATGCTGCTCCACTACTCTTGCCTCCAGCTGGTGCCAGTTCTCTGGCAGGGAGGGGTTCATGGGGGACAGCTATACCCCCAGGTAGAGCAGCGAGCCCATGCTTCAGTGGATCTGTGGAGCATGGGCTGGAGTAAGCCCACCTGCCACCCATCACCCACCATCAGGCCAAAGCTCTTGACTCAGCCAACCCGGGCAGAGTAGGTGGCCGAGTACAATGCCTGGCAGTCCTCTACCTGCACCAGGTCACCTGAATCCTGGACCATGAGGAGTGCATCATCAGCATACATTGACAGGACCAGCCGCACCACCAGCTCCTGGAGGATCAACCCCACCACCTGCCTCTGCAGGAGACTGAGGAAGGGCTCCAGGGCCAAAGCGTACAGTTGGCCCGACAGCAGGCAGCCTTGATGCACCCCTCTCCTGAACAGGATGGGCTCTGTCAGGGTCCGGTTGAGCTTGACCAAACACTCTCCAGAGGCATACACCACCTGGAAAGCCCACATGAAGCAGGGCCTGAAGCCAAAGGCCTGCAGCGTGCCATGAGGTACCTGTGATCCACTCTGTCAAATGCCTTCTCCTGGTCCAGGGAGAGGAGGGCAAGAGACAGGCTCTCCCAGTGCGCTAACTCTAGGAGGTCGCAAACCAGGTACAGGTTATCAAAGATGGAACATCCGTCCACCTTGTACATCTGGTCGGGGTGCATCATGTCCATAAGCACAACTGCAGGTGCAGCGAGATGGCCTTCGCTGCCACCTTGTAGTCCATGCAGAGGAGGGACATGGGACACCAGTTCCTCAGGTCATGGGGATCCCCCTTCTTCAGCAGGAGGGTCAGCATGGCCCTCTGGCACCACAGGGGAAGTTCCCCACTTCCCTCAGATTCAGTGCAGACTGCAGCAAAGTCTGGGCTGAATTCTGCAGTCAGCCCATTGATGCCCAGTGCCTTGTTGCCAGGCATCAGGTGGAGGGCGGCCAAAAACTCAGTCAGAGTGAGAGGACCCTCCAGCTGGTCTTGGTCACCTGTGCTGACCTGCGGGAGTCCCTCCCAACAGGCTTCAATGTTCATCGGATCCAGGAAGAAGAGCTCTTCATAGAAGGCCCATGCGCACTGGCACATCTCACCTGCATCTGTGAGGGGGGTGCTGTCACCTGCCAGAAGGTAGGTGATGTACTTCTTGGCCTTCTGCCTCTTCTCCAGGGCAAAGAAGTGGGAGCCATAGTCCATCTCCCGAAGGAGTTGGACATGTGAGCAGACAAATGCACTGCAGGTATGGTGGTCATCCAGAGCATGAAGCTCTTCCCACCTCTCCTGACACTCTCTGCAGAAAGACAGGTTATCTGGGTCAGTGGTCAGGTGCCTCTCCAGCTCTAGCACTTCCCACTCAGGCTGCTCCTGGACTGCCTCCCTCTGCCAGGTGTGCCTCTGAGTGTAGCTGAGCCAAAAAACCAGATGCGCAACTTCCACATGTCCCACCATCTCCAAGCCAAGGGAACAGCTGCCCATTGCTCCTGCCAGGCCAGCCAGAACTCCTAGAAGGCCTTTTGGAAGCCCACATCCTCCAGCAGACTGGCACTGAAATGCCAGTAGGCCAACCCCAGATGCCCAGGGATAACCTGTTTAATCTTCCCTGGGGATAGGATGTCAGGCACAGCTGGGGAGGCCCCCACAAGCTGAACTGCTCCTTATCCCCACATGATGGTCTTGGGAAGCATCTGTGGGGGGAGGAAGGAGCAATCAGTCAATTAGGGAGTAATCCAGTGCAGGTGTGGTGTTGAGTGGTGCAAGGTGGTGCAGTAGGGAATTTTTCTCTCTCCTGAGAGAGGGCAGTGGTAGAACAGATGGCAGCAACAGCAGAAGTGATGGTAGGAGCCATCCAGTTCAGCCACTCAGGGTGTGCTTCTGGTGAAAGTAGGGTGATGTCCCCTTTAAGTCTGTTTTAATGTCCACTGTAAATCAGCTCCTGGGGCTAGTGCCCCAGTTGCCCACTCTTAGTTATGCTACTGCACAGGAGAACCGGCACTACAGTGAAGCTCTTCAGGGCAGCTTCCTTTCTCAGTACGTCCTTTAAACCAGGTTTTATTCGTGCAAGCACCCAAAGAATCCAGCTACATTATGCCATCTGAACAGCACAAAGCAGCTGGGGAGAAAGGGGTCAGATTCTTACTGTCTCCTTTTTTTAATCTATTAAATTAATATTATGATACTTCCTTAACAGAGATGCAGTGAAGCTGATTGTTTGTAAAGTGTTCTGAGATCCTTAAAAGTGAGGGAAAATATTAGTTGTCTAGGGGGCTGCATTGTACTTGATAGTGTACATACATATGTGAAGACATGGCCTTGCTCTGAAAAGCATATAGTCTAACATTTGCCATGCATTTTGATGCAGCCTTGCTAAAACCACATATGCACCTTGGTAAAGTCTTACAGCGGAGAAACTGTGGAACTCTGATTTCTAAAGTACAGGAACGTACCAGGGCCATGTTGTTCCATGCACTTGTTTATCTTGGGTTCAGTTGATGTGTTGCAGAAATATGTTAGACCCTTAATCCCAATAGGAAACTGAAACTGTGAGAAAGACAAAGTCTGTCTGACCTCCTACAAGAACAAGCAGCAAATCCTGCTGAGAAACAGCAGTAGCAAAAACAGAGTGTATTACCACGGTTTTGTCTTGGAGAATGACAACTGTTTGAAAAATGCAATGATTGAAGGAGTAGTTCTGATACACCCTCCCACTTCATCTGTGCTAAGCACATAACAAATGGTGAATTGAAATCTATAGTGGTAATAGTGTCAATGAGGGATCAGGATTATACATGATACTTCCTCAATTTGTTATGCCTCATTAGCATTGTGGCTTATTACATAGAACTACACAGTTCCCAGGCATTCCCTCATGGGCTGTCCTGATGGATAATGGAAATAAAGAAAGGAAAGGCACGGGTGACACAGTGCTCTCACAACATTTATCAGGGGCATAGTTAGCTGGGTTAGGTATGCTTCACATTTTCTATCAGAGTCACATATTGATCTGAATTCATAGTTGTGCTTGCTTTGTGCTATTCCAGATAGCACCACATGTGGAAGGAGCTATGATACTAATGAATACACCATCTTCTTTTCTGAAAAAAATAATGATGCCAAGGGAAAAAAGCAGCAAGCATGGTTCATTACATCAACTGTCCTAAGCTAGACTCAGTTTGAGCCATTCCCTATGGCCTGTTTTCATTGGAGGCAAACTTCTATGGGCATGTATATTAAATTGATCAATTGTCTTTCCTTTTTTGATTGTAAAAACAGCTATAGGATTATTTTCATGCATGTATGTTGCAGTATGAATGTCTTATTGTTTGAGTGAAATCTAGATTTTTATTTGTGTAGTATGTTTTCATCACTTACTAAAAAATACAATCTGGACTCAGAATCATCTCCCCACAGCTCACATGGATTTCAAGGGAAATTTCAGAGTTAGAATTCAGGTCCTGCTATCCCTAACCTGGAGAAGCCATCTAGTAAGTCAATTGGTAAGGGGCTCAGTACTGGTGACAATCACAATGTGGAGATTTGGGGCATCTAATTATGAATTTGGGCACTTGAAATCAGTCACCTGAGTCTGCACATTTTGGCCAAGTAACTAACCAAGACAATGCAGTAAGTTCAGCAGAGGCATAACTGGCCAGGATTGCCCCTGGGATAGCCCCCTTCCTTCCCCTCCCTGCATATTCTCTAGCAGCAGGCAATGCACAAGAACAGCAGCTGAAATTGGCTGTGGTTGGATGCAAACACAAGTGAGAATTTTTGCCCAATCTGGCTACAGAAAGCAGTCTATAGCTGTGACCAAACACATGGCTGCAGACAGTTTCAAACACGGCTGATCATGTGAAAATCTGATAAAGACATTTCAAAATGTAGCATCTTCTGTAACTTGTGTCTGTGCTGCCTCCCACCCTGTCACATTTTTCAGAATGGGAGGGGGAAAGGGAGAGGAGGGAGTTCACTCTGGGGGTTTTTCAGCTCCCCCTGGAGGGTGGAGTGGCTCAATTCACCCACCCTACCTTCAGCACAAGCTGAGCAGCCCCAAGAACAAGCTCCTTCCGCTGCTTTTCCTCCCTTCCATTCTGAAAACAGTGATCACTGGCAGAGAGCTGTGGCATTGCTATGGGAATCTGGCTGCAGGCTCCCAACCCCCAGCTAGATTCCCCACCCATCTGGAATCAAGAGTGAACTTCTGTTTGGTCTAGAGTAATGCTGTAACTCAGAACACTTTGCAAAAAATGCTCTGAGTTACAGCTGGGAGCTGTACTTCTGTCTGCACCCATTCAGGGAAGATATCACCTCGTATTTTTGCCACAGATGTCCAGGTTGAGCAGGCATTTTTAAAGCAATCTTGTGGTCTTGAGGAGAGCAGCTGAAGTGTGAACAAAGAGTAAACAGTGCAGAAAGATCTACCTGAGTCTGCAGAGAGCCTTAAACAATAGCTCTGAGAAGAATGAACTGGCCATTCATCTCAGTGAGGTGTTAACACAGAGGCTTAGAGCCTTTTCAGTTGTTTTATTTAGATTGTAGTATGCATGAATGTGCTGTATTAAGAGTCAGAACGTTTTCTGAGCAGTTGCATGGTAATGCATACTATGATCAATGAGTGTAACATGAGACGCGGTGCAGGAGTACACCAAATCCAGTTCAAGATCTGGCATAGTGTCAGGGAAGAGATTGATGCACAGAAAGTTGTGCTGGTACTGTCTCCATGGAGCAGTTGGTCAATAACTGAACACGGATTACTAGATACAATTTGGAGATACTTTTCCCCACAGAAGTCCTAACTTTGCTATGATACAATTGTACTTAGCACATGTTTTACTGCGCGAATGAGTGGAGGCTTGTATTTTAAGTACAGTTTACATGTCTAAATGTAACGTGTGACAAGGCCCTTAATGATGATCATTTAAATGTCAGAACTGTTAATTATTTCACCTTTCCTGTCATAATGAAGAGAGAGTGTATTATAGATCTGCAGAGATTACTGAGAGTAAGATTTTACGTTCATGCCACAAACAGGTGTTATTTGGTGATATATTTCCCCTAACAAAAGCTCTCAGGGCAAAAAAGCCTACCAGAGCCCATATGCATATTTTAGCCTAGCTGAGGGAGAGACAAGTCGAAGAAGCTATTTGAGAACAATCATATTTTGAACATTTGCACAATCTGCTGTGAGTGCCATTGCATTTTGCTGACTTATATTGGTGGGACTTGTTTTGCTTGAGGAGCTTGCAAGAGTTCCACAATCTCTTTGTCAATTCAGTGACTGTTCAGTGAGATACCTTGTAAGTCTGAGAACACTTTGAGCATTTTAGCAAGTTGCTCCCATGCTAAGACTGTAAAGCTCTTTGTTACTAAATGTTCTTGCAACCCCTAAGTTATACAGATAGTTTCTGATTCTTGTATTTCCAACCTTCTGTTCCTTTCACGAGACCCTGAAACTATATTTGGATTTTCCTGACATAGTAACTGTACTTTTTCTTGGCACAAATCCTGTTTTGTGAACTTCTGGTCAAATGATTACATAATTCTAACTGCAAAGTTAAAAAAAGGCAATTAAAACAAAATTAACTAGAATCAGAAAATATAGGCTGTGAAAAATATATATTTTCTTAGACTGATCATTCAAAGGCAATTCTAAAAGTGGCAAGAATAGCATTAAATATCTATGTATATATCTTTTTAACCTTTAAACACACAGCAGGACTACTGTGAGCCAAATTTGCATTTCATAGCGAGAAACAAAACCATTCCACATAGATATGATAAATCATCAGATGAACAATGAGCTGCCCTGGCACATGCATATGTTTTTCTAAATCAGACAAAATGAAGATATGAGCTGCACAACTCAATCTCCATCTCAAAGATTTATTAGCCATAACCAGCCTGCCTGCATCAGGAGCTCCCTCACTGAAATGTGAAAAATTCATTTCCGTGTATTAGTGATCCCCCACCTCTTCATTTTCAAACCTGAATCAAATCGGGGGACCGGTTAAAAGGTCTGGATCGATTCAAAGCTCTCTGAATCAATTCAGAAAAGATTCAAAGAACTTCAGTGATTCGGGCAGTCCCTGCCCGCTGCATCAGGGAGCTGGACATGGACTCAGAGCTGGTAAGTAGGGGCAGGGGAGGGGAGGCTGGAGGAGTGGGGAGGGGACTGTGGGGGGACCCCTGACAGGCCCCATCCCCTGCCTGCTTTCTCAGGCCCCCCCATGGCTGCCCCACCC
>NW_017729022.1:95591991-95592256 GCF_001723915.1 Gavialis gangeticus | reverse complement strand
CCAGACTCACTGGCTCCTTCAGCAGCCTTGGGGCTTCTGGAGGCTCATGCAGAGCCCCCCATACAGTGCAGGGCAGTGGGAGGCAGTGGGGATCGCCCCCCACTGAGCAGGAACCGGTGAGTGGGGGCTTTTTTTTTAAAGAGCTGGGAGTGGGCCAGGTGGGGCAGCCATGCAAGAGGCTGGGAGAGCGGGCTGGGGAGGTCGGGGGGCTTGTGGGAGCTGGGGTGGGCAGGGCAACCATTGCTGGGCTTGGGTCAGCAGGTGG
>NW_017729022.1:95589500-95591919 GCF_001723915.1 Gavialis gangeticus | reverse complement strand
TGGGATGGGACATGTGTGAGTCAGAGATTCAGGCCTGCGTGAGTCAGGGGGTGGGTTAGGGTTAGGGTAAGCAAGTTTCTCCCCCTCCCTGCCTGCCCCAGCCCCGTCATTCATTAGTGTGCATATACACACACACGCACACACAAGCACACACAAATTGAGTTACCTACACGGGTACAACATGGGTACATACAGACATAAAACACAGGGAAGATGGGTGCTGGTTACCTATAGGGACTGCAGGGTTGTGCTACTGGGGGAATAGGAACAGATAAACCAGGACAACCCTCACACAGTTTCCCTCTCTGTAGTCTGGATGTGAGTTAGTATTGTCGATCTATTCTGTGTCACGGGTGGGAGACTTCATCTTCAAGTATCCTTTCGTTTCTCCACCTCACAGCCTCCACCTCTCAGGCACAAATCCACTTGAAGCAACCACCCAAGCACTCTCGCACACAGAAATCCATTTGATCTAGCACCTCCCAGGCACTCCAGGCTCACTGGCACTCCCAACCATGTCCCAGGCACTCCAGGCACGCTCTCAGATGCACCCTTACACACACACTGACTCTGAGGGGAAAATTCCTTTGATCCTCCCTCTGCACGCCACACTCTATGCTGCGCACGGCATTCATACAGGTAACTTCCACACAGAACCCAGGTATTTCCACACGTCACACTAGATTTCTTCACACAGCACCTTCTCTTTGCCACATGGCCCTCTACTCTCCTGTACCTGCTGGCCAAAGGGTCACCTAAAGTTCAGCTAGGTCTTCAGCCTAACTGATGGGGCAGACCTCAACAGATGTAGGGATTCTGTTTATGTAAGTCAGTTTGCCAGTATGTGTCTTAACCTTAGCTAAGCAATATGAGCCTTTTGTTTCTACAACATGAGCTGAAAATCTCACAAATCTATTGACATGAGATTTTTCTAGTCGTTTTTTGCATCTAGTAAGGTGAGAACTATCTGAGAACAGTAATTCATGTTTGCTGGAATCAACATGTGCAGTGGTATTAAAAGATGAAAATAATGGAAAAACCACTTTAAAGGGATAACTGACTTTCTACTAGTTCTCATTCTACTCATCCTTCCTTTTACATCCTAGGGAATTTTAAAATTGTTTGATTACATTTACAGTATTTTTACTTGTGTTCAGAAAGCCAACTCAGAGCCCATGTAAGATGTGCAGATAATATTTACATGAGGGCATTTTTTGGCCTATTGGCCAAAATAATACAAAATACAGAATACAAAACCTAATACTGAACACATTTGAACTTTAAAGAAGTTGTAAATCTGAACTTTGATCTGGATTTCTTAAACATGCACTTTTATGATTCTATAGTAGCCTGACTCAAAACACAAACACCTCCAAACTTCGGGGACAGAGGTGTGGAAATCAAAGATGAAGCTAGTTTAGAATTTTGCTTTGTAACCTAACCTGTATATGAACCATCTCAATTGGGTAGTTTTATACTAATGATGTTTGCTCACATGTGATGGCCTGATACTGCAAACCTTTACTATCAAATCTAGTATGTATTAGCATGAATAGTCACATTTGTTTCAACTATTTTTGTGTCTTTTTATCAGAATTATTGTTACAGTAGTAAAAATACACCTGTGAGTTAGTGCTGATAGGTGTAGATTTAAAAAAAACCTATCTTTTAGTTTGTCAGTTTAAAGAAAAGAAAATCACTAGGCATTTATTTCTAGCATTCCTGAAGAAAAAAATCAATTAATTCTTCATTCATGAATTAAGAGACAATGAGTCTTTTTTTCTACATTAGTGTGTGCTTCCATTCACATTTATCAACCGGTTTTTAATGAACTCTGCATCCAGGGGAACTGTGAAAAAAGAGGGAGCAATGGTGTGAGATATATGACAATCACTCAGAGTGGAAAAAATATCATTTCAGCTCCAGTATTTCACTTTCAGGAGTTCTGAAACTTTGAAAGAGTTAGGTTAGCACAAATATAATGGTCCAGTCCATCCAGGTATCATCCTCTGGTATTTTATACTGAGAGTACAGGCCTGTTTCAGAGTGTGTTGTCATGCACCAATATTGTATTATGGCATTAATATCAGCTAACTGATGGTCAAGTTATCTCTTTACATACCATATCAGCTTCTGATAGCAAACTGATGTTGTGTGATAAACATCTTCATTTTGGATGAAACATCCCCATTATTAAGATGGCTATGGAGGGCTGAATTCATGAAAGCTTTAGTTCTACTGGGTAAAACTTTTGTGGAGATAATGTGTTGGAAAGGTTTACATGCTCAGCTACAAGTAGCAGTTTATTTAGGGACACTAACACAAGTGCCTGTCAGGAGACAGTCTAACTCATGGTGCTTTACACAAAGCACCCAAATAGGCATTTCCATATTCTGTGTGTGTATGGGGGGGGGGGGGG
>NW_017729022.1:95563581-95589459 GCF_001723915.1 Gavialis gangeticus | reverse complement strand
GGGGGGGGGGGTGGCTCAGAGCCTTCCTGCACTGGCCCTAGCCAGCAGGAGGGGGTACTCCAGCAGCCTCCCAGGACCCCTCTCATGGACCTGGCCCCCAACCAGCTGGCAACTGTTGGCAGCATCTGGGGGGGGGGGCAGGGAAAGGAGAGGGACAGTGCCACTCCCTGCCATGTGTGTACCCCCAGCTACCCCTGTTGGGGTCTTGTGGGGAGCTGAGTTGGGCCTGTGCTGTGGGGGCAGCTTCTTTTCCCCATTGGCCCCCACACGAGCATCTTGACTGTGGCAGAGGCTGCTGTGCAAAGAGCTGGGGTGGAGGGTGGGGAAATGCGACCCCCCCACCCACCGCATGGGTCTGGCCCAACACTCCCCAATATCCCAGAAGGGGTAGCTGGGCCAGGCCCATGAGGTTGGGCGGGATGCTCTGTTTCCCTCCCCCCTGCCCCAACTCTGAGCATGGCAGCCATGCCTGCCACTGTCAACAGCCTCAGGTGTGAGAAGGAATGGAGCACCCTGGTCACTTGGGCCAAACCTGGCTACCCCTGCTGGGGTCTTGGGGGAGCTGGGCTGGACTCTGTTCCCCCCTGCCCCTGCATGAGCATCTTGACAGTGGCAGAGGCTGCTGCACCCAGAACTGGGGTGGTAGGTAATGGAGACCTCCACCTTATAGGAACAGACCAGCTCCCCCCCAAACCCCAGCAGGGGTAGACAGGCTGGGCCTATGCAGCGGGGGAGCTTCATTCCTTCTCCCACATAAGACTCTTGGCAGCAGCAGCTATCGCTGCTGCACCTGGAACTAGGGCAGAAGGGAGGAAAATGGAACTCCCCATCTTTTGGGCCTGTTCTGGCTCCCCCCAAAACCTCAGCAGGGGTAGCTGGGCTGGGCCTGTGTGGCCAGGGCCTCTGTTCCTTCTCCCACCTAAGGCTCTTGACAGCAGCAGCTATGGCTGCTGTGCCCAGATATGGGGGAGGGGGGAGTAAAATGGAGCCCCACCCCACACACACCTCATGGGTCCGGCCTTGCTACCCTTGCTGGGGTCTTGTGGGGAGCTGAGTCAGGCCCACAAGTCAGCAGGGCTCTGTTTTGCCCCCTGCCCCAGGTCCCAGTGCAGCAGCCGCCCTGCTCCATGAGCCTGGCCTGACTCTCCTCAAGACCCCAGCAGGGGTAGCTGGGGGGGGCACACACAGCTGGTGGGGCTCCCTTATCACACCCCACACTTCCCTCCTGTGCTACACAGGGACTAGACTCTGTCTCCTCTCTTTAATATCACTGGGGACAGAGCTGGCCTGGTGCTTGCCCACATAAGCACCAGCCCAGCCCTGTAAAGCTGCATGGAATCACCAAAAACTAACCCCCAGAGGGCGTTTTACCTTAGAGTGCCCCTATTTGATGCTTTATGAATCATCAGACAAGGGTTAAATTTTCGCACAATTGGCCTTTTTAGAAGTGCTCTGTAGTCATGAATGTTTGTTATGCTGGAGCTGTTGAATGCTTTCAAGGGCGTTACCACATGAAACTGTGACTTCTGTAAGTGCCCTAGGCAATGTGATGAAGATGTCCTGGGGCCTGCAAAACATATACCCTACCACCCAGATTCTACTTTAAGCCAAAATCTGCAGGTGATAGGTATCTCTCCAATTATTTCAAAATCCTTCAAAGATTGTTTCATACTCGGTTTGAATTTGGTTATAGAATCAGGTGTTGTTCAGCTAGGGTATGCATTATCTGTTAGTAACAGATTTTTCTAATTTCCAACCCAACCTCTGGCTTCTCTGCTCTCTCTTGAGATACCTAACTGTAAAGACTGAGTCTGACACTTCCTGTCTGAATACTTATTTTGTGCACTCACTCTCCTTAGTTTATCCATTGGCTCAGGTTGTAAGGATCTTTGTAAACAGAAAGATATACAGGAACTGAGTACCATGAGTAAAGGCAGCTAGGCCAGAGCTCATTCCCTCCCCATCAGAAAGTCATACCTGAGATTAAGGTAGAAGATAATCTTTGAAAAGAAAAGAAAAAGGTGACTAAAACTGGAATGAAAGAGCCAGGAAGAGACTTACATGGGGCTCAAGAGAAGAGGGAACAAATAACATGAGGGGACTGAGAAAGAGAGAGAGGTGAGGAGCTACAGGAGCCTTGGCCCTCACTGGCATAGGGTGAAGAGCTCCTCATTGTCACCTCACCAGGAAACCAGGACTTCCATCTCTTTCCTCAAGGCAATTCTTCTTCAAATGTAGGGATTTAACACAAAAATGAAAATTTCATTTCTTGTGAGTGTGCAACAGCCTTGTGAGACAAGTAATTACATGTAAACAGCATACAAATTTTCCTTCAGGCTTTACAATGGTTCAAAGTAGGCAAGTCTTTCCTCCCTTTCATTTAGATAATTAGGGACTTACATTTACTAAGCTATACATATGGAGTTTCCATTTATACAAATTCACTATCAGCTGATTCAACTGTAGAATTAAATTTCATTTTATGTTTAAGCAAAGGATACACAATACTTAGAAATTTTCACCTGGGCTGCTCTTATGCTTGTACAAAAGGCTTAACTACAAACCACTGTTTCTAACAGAGAAACGTCCTGATTCCAGGCTCTCCTGACTTATTTCAATTACCTACCATAGTACAATCACTCACTGAACATTTCTGATCTTCAAGGTGTTGTATTTGCAAAAGAGCAATAGAGTCAAGAGGAGGCATCTTTGCTTGCCAGATTAAAGAAACTAATTAGACTGCATGATTTCTTAACTTAAAACACAAGAAGTGGCTGTTAGTTCCATGTCATGTTACAAAACGTCAACAATGTGACCCTGTTTAATTATTTTCTTGATTCACAGAGCTTCCAGAGCTACAAGAATTTCCGTGTTTCACAGGAACAATGGAATACTCTAAGGACAAAAGATGATACCGCAGCTTGCTATTTATAAAGAAAAGAACTACTTAAATATAGAAGTGCTATGAAAAAAAATAAACTCAAAAGAAAAGTAAAGTGATATCTGTTCAGATATAGGGATGGATATGAAGTCTATTGTCTATGGATTTCAAATCTGCACCTCAACATAGCCTCTAGATACCATAAAAGTAATCAAAGAATCCTAGAGGAGTAGGGCTGGAAGGGACATCCACGAGTCATCTAGTCCAATCCCCTGCCTGAGGCAGTATCATCCCTACCCAACCCAACCTATACAATTCATAATCTAAACTCTTACATAAGATTACCATTAACCATG
The DNA here is from genome assembly GCF_001723915.1 of Gavialis gangeticus. Classification (NCBI taxonomy): domain Eukaryota; kingdom Metazoa; phylum Chordata; order Crocodylia; family Gavialidae; genus Gavialis; species Gavialis gangeticus. The sequence continues at coordinate 95,586,222 of NW_017729022.1, read as the reverse complement.
ACATAACACAGACATAACATCCTACGGGTAAAGCAAGTGAACCACAGTAGCCAGTGTCCAGCTTCTATAAAAGGTTGTCAATATATGCTTAAGACATCCCAGGCAGAGGGCCATACCCCCACTACAGAGGAAAGCAAAACCACAGTCCATAGCAATCTGACCATGGGGTAAAATTCCTTCCTCAGACCCCAAGTATGGTGGTCAGTCTAACATTGAACAGAGGGCTCCTCTAGCCAGGAACATGCAGCTTTGGTCCCAGCAGGAGCACTGGCATACCCTAGTCAAAATCTGCAGCCCTGGCTGCAGCTAACACACAATGCCTCTCAGGGAGGCTTAAAAACACCCTGACACTTGTAGCAGAAAAGAGGGGGCAACCAGCAAAGCCCAGAAACATGAAAAATACCCAGAGTAGAACATAGGCATAACTACACCTAATCTTCCTGACCAGTGGCTGTCCAGCCTCTCCTTGGACACCTCCAGTGATGGACAGGCCACAGTTTCCCTAGGCAACCTATTCTACTACCTCACTATTCTAATACCAAAGAAGTTTTTCCTGCTAACCAGGTTAAACTTAGTTTGTTGCAATTTCAGGTAATTGGTCTCTGTCCTGCTCTCTGCAGCAAGAGAGAAAAGGTGCTTTCTCTCTTCTTTATTGGAGCCCTTCAGGTATTTGAAGACTGCTATCATGTCCCCTCTTAAGCACCTTTTCCACAAGCTGAAAATGCCTGGCTCCTTCAGCCTCTTCTTGTATGACTTGCTTTCCAAGCCCTTTAATATCTTTGTTGCCCACCTCTGGACCCTCTCTAACTTCTTCACATCCTGTTTAAAATGTCTAGCCCAGAACTGCACACAGTACTCCAGATGAGGCATAACTAGTGCCAAGTAGAGAGGCACTATCACCTCCTGCATTTTGCACCTAATAGTCAAGAGGTAGTTCCAATTCCAAATAAAACTGGATCACATTTCCTTCTCCTCCCTTATCATGTGTGGGGCAGGGGCTGGGAACTGTCTTGGTCAGGGGCCCAGGTATTCAAGGCACAGTGCTTGGACAGAGCTGCAGTTGTCTAGCTAGCTGCCAGTTGCCCCACTGGCAGATTGGGGCGGGTAGGGGGAGGATGGGATGTGCTCCTCCCCTGCAGTTCTTTCCAAGTCCCTGCCTCCAATCAGGGAGCCAGGGAAAGGAGCTGCCTGTTGCTGGGGCAGGGGGACATTGTCCTTACCCCAGCAGAAAGCAGCCCCCAGGGGCAGGGTGTAATGTCCCAGCCCCAGCCAAGAGACAGCTGTGTCCTGGCCTGGTTCTCCCTGCTAGCCTATAGCTCCCCCTGATTATGGCAGGGGCCCATTGCAGAGCCCCAGGAAGTGGGAGTAGTTTGCTGCCATTAGCAGCAAATCTGCTCCCACTTCTCTGCATGTGTAGATGCCTTCCTGGGAGCATTTACTCACAAGTAGTTTACTCATGAGTAAACTGATCCCAGATCAAATGAATGTGTAGACATGCCCTGGGAATGTGGGAGACAGAGTTCCATATTTCTTCTCTCCTTAATTCAGGGGAGGGAGTCAAATCTTGGTGTCCTACATTTATTTATTTATTAGATTTTTATCCCACCCTGTCTGAAAGGTTCAGAGCAGCCTAATTACTATGAGTGCCCTAACTACTAAGCTAAAGGCTAGTCAAGTACACTCTTTTTTATCCCTTTTCTCATGAGGCCTGCCTTATCTCTGTCCTTGCCAACAAAAGTTTTATTGAAACATGGTATGTTTGTGGAAGATTTCTGTTTTGACAGATCAGTATCTTTCAATGAAAACTTCCACAGAAAAATTTCTGACCAGTTCAGATGCAGGTTTCATGAAGCTTTTGTAGTATCTTCATGGGGCTGATGGCAGGATTAAATACACTGGACAGGTGAATTTTCTGTGATCATATGGAGGACTAGGTGCTATTAGTATTAGACTATCTTCAGAATAACTTTGTCTTCAATATGATAGAACTTGTATGAGGGCAGAGATTTGTGCTTGGCATCAAACATTTCTAGGATAAGGACTGTGAGTGCCTAAGGCAGTACTGACCAGTATCTGTGTGCTTCTCTGTGTACCATAAACCACAGAGGAATGGCTAGACCTATTAAAGTAGGTCTTAAAATTGCAAACAGTAGTGCAACTGACTGGAACTTTGCAGCCAGCAGTCAGATGCAAATCTGAGAATCAGATGCAGATCCATTTTCAAATATTCCTGCAGTTTTGTGCTCAGGTACCTTACTAATCACCACCAAGTTGGGCTTGGATTTAAACTAGATTATCCCACCGATATAAAACGTCATAAAAGCAGTTAACAATAAAATGAGAAGATTTCTGCTACATTCTGCCTTTGGTTCCCTGTTTTTATATGCCATTACCAGGAAAAATTCCCATTGATGTTAGTGTCAGATTTGTCTGAGAAAGGAGTGCAGAATAGGGTCCTTAGGTTGCAAGTTCTGACCTACACTAAAAGTGTTATGGATGAATTTGAAAACCACTGAGGATTTGGCTTGGAAATGCTGACAGAACCAAAGCTTGAATAAATATTCACTGAGAATGACCTAAAGACAAAGTTATTTTAAAGATAGTTTAATACTAATAAGACCTTGTCCTGCATTGAATCACCTATGTGCAGTTAAAAAAAGATACTAAGCTTTTAAGTCATATTTAGTATAATTCAGGGATTTTTATGTTTCTGCTTGACAATCCTTTGAAGCACTATACTGTATTTCTGCCTGTAACCTATTTAAATTTCCTTATATCTGAGACCATGGCAATTTTAACTTTCTGTATTTTATTTTATATTTTGAAAGTAAACTACTGCATGCTTGAATATAACACCAATTAAAATATTAGTTGGTGAAAAGGCAGTTTTCGAAATATTATTTCCCCCTAATTTCTATCTCCAGCAGGCAGTTAGATTATTATCTATAAAGTATAAAGTTAAAAATAGCCAAATTATATCCTAAAATGACATTTACTTTACAATCCTTTCTAATTTTTTTTCTTTTAATGTAACAACATCTGTTATAACTGTGGGAAAGGGTGGGGGGGCAAAAGAAAGACATTCAGGAGTGTGCAGTCAGGTATAATAGCTACACAGCTAGGATAACTGAATGCTTTCCACTTTACTTCATGCCTCATAACCATGCACCCCAGGTGTAAATTATTGTAGAATAATAACACAGTTTATTATACCATGTTACTTCAGTGTCATGAAGTGAATGGGATATGAGGTGATCACAAATTAAGGCCCAATTTCTGCAAAAATTTCACAATGACTAACTTTACTTCTACATAGAATCCCATTAACTTTAATAGGGTTACAACCATGCATAAAGTTCTCATGGCTCCAGACAAGGTACTTAACCATACACCTAACTTCAAATCAATGGGATTTCTTACATGGTTATAATTAGACAAACACATGCATATCTTGCTATAGAACCCATATATGGGAACGTCTATACAGTTAGCGCCTCAATCACACTGGTTTTACTGCAAACCAGTTTCACCAGTGGTAGGTGAGCAATGATGTTAGTATTGTGAATAGGCATCTATTGATATGTCTGCCCTGCAGCCATAGTTGCTGCATGGTTGGGTAGAAATGCCCAAGCTAGCTTTAAACCAAATAGTTCAGGACCAGTCTAGGTTTAGCAGGCTCAAAACAGGCAAATTTATATAGCTGACAATTGTTCTAAGGCTACACGGTGATACATTTGGTTTCCAACTGCCTTCAGCCCCAATGTGAGGTATCGCATATGAAGTTCCAGGTACAGCATCAGATTATAATTCACATACCCAAGTAAGGAGAAAACAAAACTGTGTGCTAAATATAATTTTCTAAAGATCCTTGTTCATTCTTAAATATAAATTTACATTGGATCATTTGTTACTGAGACTGTTGCTATCTACAGTTTACGCTCCAACTCAGTATTACAGAGAAAGAGAAACCGCTAAAGATATTTGGAACAGAAATCTAATTTGTCTCATTATTTATTTTATTTCAGTATTTGAAATTTGTTCTCCCTGCTGAGGGAGACACTGCCTTTACTGTTTGGTTTCTCAAACTGGGCAGTCTTTATGTCTCACCAAATTAGGCATGAATTTTGTATCATTTTTGCTGAGCATTGCTTTTGTGTTTCAAGGCAAAAGTCCAGAAAGAACATGCAATAGTTTTTTAAAGATAGGTTCAAAATGTGCATGGTTTAGTACCTTGAATATATCTTAAACTTCTTTTAGAAGTTTTAAAGTATCATAACTCCATAGAATTATGTTTCCTCAACCTGGATGTCATCTGAAAGTTTAGATCATCTCAAATTTGGGACTCTCTCACACATGGAACCATTCAGTCTCAAACATTTACAACTTTAAAACTGTACAACACATTCAGATTTCTGGTGTTGTAAGTCTGTTTCAGAATTAGATGTCAAGCTGAGTATAAAATCTGCTGGAATTTATTTCACGTTTGTGTAGGGAATGCTATTTTAAATTATGTAATGCATAAATTTATTATAAACATTATGAAGGCATAATGATAGATTAGTGAATAGGGAACTACCCTGAGACTCAGGACAATAGCATTCCATTCCCTGCCACTGCCCTGGTGTGGGACATTGGAGCAATCACGTCATTTCTCTCTTCTACCTTTTGTCTAATTTGTCTAGTTATATATTATAAACGCCTCATTGCAGGAGATTTTCTTTATTCTTGGCTGGACCTCTAGGAATTTATCTAATACAGAGAATTATTCATATTAAGGCAGGTTTCAGATTGTTCTTTCAACAGCAGGTCTACACTTTATCAGTTTTACATGTTTAGTTTTGCAGCACTAATGTGCCACCAGTGCCAGCTTTTTGCACAAAATGAAATACGGTTGACTGGGACAGTAAGAGGGATAGTAAAGACATAGCAGACAGGTATAGGTATCTTTAAAAATAAAGCTATTGTATGCCAAGTTCAGTAAGGGCTAGATCATATGCCACTTAATGCCAGGTGCAAATCACCTGTTTTCAATGATGCAGTATGAAACCATATATGATTTTACTTCAGTGATAATGAAAGAAGAACACAAGTTATGTTGCTGTCTGTAAGACAAGTCCAGGCATCAACTAAATGTGTGTGTGTGTGTGTGTGTGTGTGTGTGTGTGTGTCTCACAAGTTGTTAATAATGCAAAATATAAAGAAGATAAAGAGGAGATGGTAGCTTAGAAGTAGAGCTGTCAAAAATGATAATGGAAGCAATGAATTCCCGTTATTCACGTAAGGCGAATAATCAGAGCCATAAAGACAGTAGTACCAAAAATGAGGAAATGCCAGAGTTAAGGTTGCTTTTCCAACTGAATTTTGCCCCTTGTGAAAAAACATTATTATCATTCTGCAATTATATGATCACACTGTTCTCTCCAGTGCACAATGTAACAGAGGAAAAACCAAGGGAATAAAGGGAAAGAGGTTTTTTTGATCCTGCTCAAATTGAAATCAATGGTACATCAAAATTTGACCCTTAAGTATTATCAATTGTTTTTATCAGTCAGCAGATTTCACAGCAGGTATTCTTGTACATGAATATGTTTCATTGCCTTGCTGGCATTGCAGTAGAAAGGCATGCCAGGAAGATGGGGCACTATGTGGTATACTAGGTAGCAGTGGAGTAGGTCGAGGATGAAATACAAAGGTGGCTAGCAAAAAGGAATCCATCTAGTAAAGGCAATAAAGCAGTGAGCAAGCAGGAGTGAAGTTATGGCTATATTCTGCCCAGATTAAAATGATTAAAAGGCATTAGACATAGTTCTGCATATATGAGGTCAGCAAGTACAGGACAGAAGGCACTATCCTTGAGCATATACAAAATTTGGTTAGGTAGATACAAGGAGATTTTACTGGCTGATACTTAGGAGTTGGTAATGCAGTGACAGGCAAGAATACCACAGGAACTAGTATGTGGTTGACACTTTCCTGACTGCCAGGTTACAAAAATATATGGGAGGCATCTTGTCATACACCCATCAGCAGAAGGATAATCTGTACAGGTTGTCTCCATGCTGGATGTTGTTGCATTGGGATGAGCAGAAAGGGATCACATGGGTCTCTGTAAGAAATGTCTTCCTCATTATACAACTTAAAGAGAGTCATCTGGGCTTGAAACTGCCATGGCATCTGAGGTGTGAGCCCAACTGCTTCAGCTGTGAGTTGGGGAGATTTGATGGCAAAAACTAGGCCCAGGAATGCAGGAACAGCCCACTGTGTAGTTGTAGTGCACAGGAGTATGTCATATGTTTAATAAAAGGCTGCTCAGTTTATGGTGTTCTGTCACAACAGGGGAAAATCCACTGCTAATCCTGTAAGGCTATTAAATGGCAATAACTTTTCATTTATAATTTACAGAAAGGTACTGTGGATCATGGTATGTGGGTTTTTTGATGTCCCCAGACTAAAAGAAGTAACAAAGTATCTTAAAGAAAGGAATCTGACCCAGAGGTACCTGACTAACTAAGTCAAATGTCTTAGGAATTTCATTCAGTTTAGACAACTGGAAGGTAGGGAAAGGATTTCATATACAGAAACCATACCCATTATACAAATACAGACATAATGACAGTAAACAAATCTGGTAAAATTCCTCAGAATGACAGGAAGAATAATGGGATATTAAGGAAAAATAATTTAGGGAAAAAAAACTACTGGTGATGAAATATATTAGACTGTGGAATAGCCCTTGAAAGGGAATGCTGGAAAGCATGATTTAACTGAATTAAGATCTAGAAAATGCCCTGCAGTAATCCAGCCCTGGACACTGAGAGATGAGAGATGGAGAAGCCCTCCTGTCTAGCTCTGTGCGACAAGGACTATATATTTTTTCTATCAGTGGTACACTAATAGTAGTGGCCTTCCTACAAAGAAATAAAGACACTGGACTTCAGAAAAGTAGATGTTAAATTCAGGGAGGTGATGGGCAGGTTCCTTTGGCTTTTCTGAGGGGAAAAGGAGTCCAGGAGACCTGCCGATACTTTAAAGAGGCCTCTTTAAGGGCACAGGAGCAAGTTATCCTGAAGCAATGGAAGAATGTGAAGTGCAACAGAAGGCCATCCTAGCTAGACAGCAATCTCTTCAATGAGCTGAGACTTGAAGAAGGAAGCCTATAAAAAACAGAAACTTGGATTAGGAACAATAGCCTCAAACTGCAGCAGAGGAAATTTTGGGTTGAGATTAGGAGGAACCTCTTGATTCTTGGGGGGGGGGGGTGGAATTGGAAGAGGCTACCTAGAGAAATTGTGGAATCTCCATCCTTGAAAATTTTCAAAAGTATATTGGACAGATACTTTGCTAGGTTTGGTTTAGTCAGGGAGGATCCTGGACTAGATGATCTTTTCAGGTCCCTTCCAGCCCTACTTCTCTATGATCCTTAACTTCTAAAAGCTGCTTAGTCAGTTTTACTCAGTGTGAGTGGTTAGTGTCTTCAGGCTCAGTAGCTTAGGACTCTAGAATTTTGTCCAATTGCTGTTGTAGATGCTCAACAGTTTCTTAGTATCTCCCAGAAGCTGGCTCTGCAAGATTTTTTTCACTGTGTAAGGACTCTGTAACAATATGAAATTCAAAACTTTATTCTAGCATTCTAAATGGTAGCATGAAAGCATCAATACAATTAATGGCTCCAGTCCAAAAGATAAAGAGTATGATGACACATGTATAAACTGTGATGAAACAAGCACCTCCAAAAAGATTGGAGAGCCCTTTAAGGACCTACATTGTAATGAACTTTTACATTTAAAATGTAACTTTTTTGCTTGTTTCTGGTTACTAGAAATGGCCATTAGATGTCTGAAAGACAGCAAAAAGCAAGAACAATAAATAGTGAGTGGTAGGAGTGCTAATGGAGATGCAAAGGGTGGAAAGAATAGTTTGTGTATATGTGAAACAGAAAACTAATATATGATTGTCAGCCACAACCTAAGTTGTAGACATGTGCCCCAGGCCCCTAACCATTTTTGTTGCCTTCCACTGGACTCTCTCCAATTTGTCTATATCTTTTCCTTTGTGGGGGACCCAAAACTAGACACAATACTAGAGGGGAATAATCACCTCCTTCAATCTAGAGGCAATGTGCAGTCTAGTATGCTGTTAGCCTTCTTGGCAACAAGGGCACACAGTTGGTTCACATTCAACTTCTTGTTCACTGTAACCCCCAGGTCCTTTTCTGCAGAATTGCTTGCTTAGCCATTCAGTCCCCATGGGATTCTTCCATTCTAAGCATAGGACTTTGCACTTGTCCTTATTGAACTTCATGAGATTTGTTTTGGCCCACTCCTCCAATTTGTCTATGTATCTCTAAATCCTAGCCCTACCTTCCAGTGCATCTACTATTACACCCAGCTTGGTATCGTCTACAAACTTCCTAAAGGTGCACTCCATCCCATCCTCCAAATCACTGATGAAGGTTTGAAGAAAACTGGTCCCAGGACTGACTCCTAGAGCACTCTATTTGATACCAGCTGCCAATTAGACATTGAAACACTGATTAATTAGTACCCTTTGAGTCCAGCCAGTTTTCTATCCACCTTACAGTCCATTCATCCAACCCATTCTTCCTTAGCTTGCTTGGAAGAATATTGTGGAAGACCATGTCAAAAGTCTTGCTGAAGTCAAGGTATATCATGTCCACTGCTCTCCCTGCATCCACAGAACCAGTCATCTCATCATAGATGGCAACCAGGTCAGTCAGGCATGACTTGCCCTTGGCAAGTCCATGCTGACTGTTCCTTACCACTTTCTTGCCTTCCAAATGCTTAGAAATGGATTTCTTGAGGACATACTTCATGACTTTTCCAGGGACTGAGATGAGGCCTACTAGTATGTAGTTCCCCGGATCCTTCTCCTTCCAAGGTGGGCATTATATTTCCCCTTTTCCAGTCATCTGGGATCTCTCCCAATTGCCACAAGTTTCAAATATAATGGCTAATGGCTTTGCATGCTGGCCAACTCCCTCAGCATCCTTGAGTGAATTGCACCCGGCCCCATGAACTTGTATGCATCCAACTTTTCTAAATAGTCCCTAACCAGTTCTTTCACCACTGTTGGCTGCCCACCTCCTCCCCAAATTGTGTTGTCAGGTCTCAGAGCTGACCTTGTCTGTGAAGACTGAGGTAAAAAGGGCATTGAGCACTTGAGTCTTTTCTGCATCATCCATCACTAGGTTTCCTCCTCCATTCAGTAAGGGACACATACTTTCCCTGATCTTCCTCTTGTTGCTAACATACTTGTAGAAACAGGCAATTGCCCTACTTTCTCAGGAAGAATGAAAAGGCTTCCCCTCTTGATCCCTTCTTCTTGTGCTTCCTCCAGGTCACCCACTTCCCAACATCCCTTAGGGCTTTGGTCTTCATCCATAGTTTCATAGTAGCTAGGGTCAGGAGGGACCTGATCAGATTATCTAGCCTGACCCCCTGCCACAGGCAGGAATGAATGCTGGGTTCACAAGACCCCAGACAGGTGATCATCTAACCTCTTTTTAAATTTGCCCAAGGTAGGGGTGAGGACCACTTCCCTAGAAAGTTAGTTCCAGATTCTGGCCACCCTAACTGTAAAAATATTGTCTTCTGATCTCTACCCTAAACCTATTCTCCATCAGCTTATTACCATTGTTCCTCATCACTGCAGGTGGTGCTGGGGAGAATAGGGCTCTGCCTGTTTGCTGATGAACTCCCCTGATGAGTTTGCAGGCAGCCACCATGTCCCCCCTCAGCCTCCTCTTGCTGAGGCTGAACAGGTTCAGGTCCCTCAGTCTCTCCTCATAGGGCCTGTCCTGCTGCCCTCTCACCAAATATGTGGCCCATCCCCCACCCTGGTGAACTTAGTTTGAAGCCCTTCTGTGATAGGATGTTTGGCAAGTGCCTGTCACTTTACAAGGAGAGGCAACCTGAAAAGCAGCCTGCAGGTGGCAAGGAAGGCTAATGAGAGCCTCACCTAACTAGTAGATGGTTGGGCGTATACAGGATATAAGACTAGGCCCTGAGTTGAGCAGGCAGTAAAACCCTGGAGGCTGCTCAGGGAACATCAATGAAGCAGGATAGCTGCAACTCCACAATGTCAACACAGACAGTCCAACCTGCAGCAGTCTGGATGTTTGGGAAGGGACTAAGTGATGGAGGAGGTCCCTAGGAGCCCAGCAGGGAGTGCAGGGGACCAGAGAATGGCTGAGTGAGGGACCAAGGGGTGTAAGAGCCCAGAGGGGGCTGAGTATGTGGTGTGAATATCAGTGAGTGATGACACCTGTGAGGCATGGGGTGTGCTGTAGGCATGGACAGAGCTCTGCAGTTAGCCCTTAAAGCAATGACTGCAGATACTTGGTGGTCATTAGAATGAGAGCAGATTGGGAAGCCCTGGGGCAGCATCCCTTATATAAAAACAGATACATCAAGACATGGTGGGTGATGGAAGGGGTGACTACCCATGGAGACCAGAGTAGATAGGGGCTGAAGGGACTCTAAGGACTTCATGGTTACCTCTGGAGGGCACCCTGCTACACCTTCTCACTAGGTTAGCTCACAAGCCATGCAGCAATATCTATGGCATAGCCAGGTACAAAATGGGACTGAATAAATTCATGCATGATGGAGTCATTAATGGCCTCTGAACAAAATAGTTGGAAATGTTTCCTCTAGCACCTCTAAGCCAATACTGGTGGGTGCCAGGGAGGATATTGAATAGGGGTTATCTGGTTTGGTGATCTTCAACTATAGCATCCATTTCTGCCACTGCTGGAGACAGAATACTGGGCTAGATGGACCATTGGTCTGACCCATTATGGCACTTCTTATGTTCTTATGTTTTTATGTTCTTAAGATTCTCAAAAGTGTGTGCTAAAAGTTATGTGAGAGGCAAACCTTTCTTAGGGTGATATCTTTTATTGGATCAACTATGTAGTTGGGATAAAATTACACAAGGTTTCAAATGCAAGGCATTCTTCATCAGGTCTCTGATCACAGGAAGCCTGGCACAGCTGAAAGTTAGGCTTTGAATTAGCAACCCCCCCACACTTTTTTTTCCTCAAAAACAGGAGCATACTTCGTCATTTCACTGTAAATCTTCAGCAGACTGCTCAGTATGATTAGCAGCAAGAAAAAGGATGCTTAAACTGTGGATGGGGATTGTTCCAAAGTCATCTCAATAGCAACTATGTATAGCTCTAAACATTATGAGGTTATGATTCAACGATTCAAACAAACTTTTGGGCTGAGACTGACCATTACAGATACATTTTTGTTCTTTTTAGGAATAAAAAGAATCTATGTGTATATTACACTTAGCCTAAGATTTGGGCTGCTTCTTCATTGCTTTTCATCATGTTCATGCTTATACTCATTGTTATTGTATTGCTTTCATCTTCAATAAACAGATTTTTAAAAAAAGCTTTCTTGTATCTGCAATTCAAAATTCCTTTCACTTAGCATAATTCAAAGAACTGTAGTCTAAGTTACTGACCTACCTCAGATCTGCTTGCTTTTTGGTTGCTGCTTGCATATTTCAGTGGTACAAAAGTGACAGTAATATATATAACCTGGGTTAGCATGTAGCTGTTCCATTCTGTTCTGATAGCTGAGCTGCCAAACAGTGAGTGACAGGAAGCAAACAAAGCTAACAAGAAAAAATTGCATGACATGAAGAAATAAAAATGAAAAAAGATGAAATTCCAGGAAGACTTTTTTTTTTAAGTCCTGAAATGATTGGCAGGATTCGATTTTGCAGCATTGGCTTATAGTCAGAGAACTGCCTGAAAAGTAAAACAACTGAAGCAGATACACCTAAGATTAAAAAAAAAATGCCTGTGCACACTTCTGAGAAAAAGAGAACCTAAGGAAAATAAAAGAACCTATCAAGGATGATAGAATTTTACTCCTTCAACTCCTCAGACAAACCTATATGCAAAAGAAATTTCCATTTCTCTCTCTTGCTTTTAAAAGAAAAAAGACACAAGCAATAGCACAAGCAAACTAATGGTTTGAGCACAGAACGAGGAGTCAGGATCCTGAATCTGCTATGACTCCTTATGAAGTGTTATGTGGATCAAGCAAACTATGTCCTTACAGTTCTCTTTCAGGTACAAATTCCCATGGATCTGTCAAGCAGGAAGGCCACTGAAATGGTTTGCTTTAGGGAAGCAGGTCAAGTAGATGGAAAGTTCCTCTGAAACAAATATATTTCTCAACTTGGAGCAAGACTTAGCACCCGGCTATGGAGTGAAACTGAAATTTGGTCCATAATGTGAGGAATAAGTTCACAAAACAGGCTTCTTCTCTCACACAAACCCAGGGTAGCAGGGCTGTGTGGCTTTTGGCACAAGTGTTCCGGGCAACATTTTTGTTTTTAATTCCTTCAGTCTCACAAGGCTCTTTTTCTGTCTAACTGGGAACTATGTTTCCATGTTTGAACTTCTGGAAAATGTTAGTAAACACTGAAAAGTAATTGGTTGATGTGATTTTTAAGCACCAAGCAACCTGTCATTATAGCCAACCTAGCATGGTAATCCCGTGAAGAGATTAGAGAGGTATGGCTTTTTTATGCTCAATACAGTTTCTCTTCCATAATTTCAAAAGCCTGTATGTTAGTGCTGTTGGATAAGCTGATACAAATGAACTGATCAGGAGGAGAAGAAAAAGGCTGAGATCAGATGACATGCTGTTTTCTTCCTTTTGTACTACAGTGCGGATCATACTTGAAGAGTGCATCTGAGTTGCTGAATAAGAGTGCCACAAAACAATTATTTTACAATTTTAGTGGATTGTGCATGACCCTAGTTTGATTGTGGAAACCACATAAAAACTCCTCAATGTATGAATACCTTTTGTGAAAGGAAATATGTACAAATAAATTCCTACCATTTGTTAACTCTTCCTATTATTCTGCTTGCAAGCATAACAAAGCAAAGAACTCTTATAGCTATGATCAGCTTTGTAATGGGGTCCCTGCCCCATTATTCAGAGGTGCAGGGAAGCCAGGGGCCCAACAGCTGGCCCAGCTCCTCTAAACAGACTCATATGGGCAAAGAAAGCTTTAAATAAAATGGCCACCCACCCCAGGTATGGATAGTGATTGGCAGGTTTGGGATGGGGACAAAGGGTTGGGTGACCCAAGGAGAGACTCATAAGCCCAGGACCTGGCCCAGAAGAGGCAGTCTGGCCTAGGAGCTATAGGAGGCAAACCTCCTGGGTAGAGCATGCCGGGCTGCCTACAGAGGAAGGACTCTGCACCTCAGGAGGGAAGAAGGGCCCCTGAACCTGGAGCAGCAGGAGTTAAGTACCTTTGTGCCAGTGTTACTGTGGGGCGAGATTAACCTGGGCAGGGAAGCATTGTGTTTTGAGAGCAGATGCTCATGCTTAAACTGGAGGACCAGAGTGGCTTGGAGGCCACTGGGCAGGGTCACCCAGCTCAGAGCATTTCTGGGGCCCAGAACCCTGGGGCAATATGTACAGGCAGGAGCCCAAATACATTTCAGGAGGACAACTGTGGGCTGTCAGAGGACTGGGTATCTGGTGACAAGGGCTGTAATCCTCATGCCCACAAGGGACATGCCTAGGGGCTGAGTAGCCTAGAACCTATGGGAGGGCTGAAGCCCCAGAACCTAATGTCCTGGTGTGGTGGACCCTGAGCCCATGAACCCAGCCAAATTAAGATGAGCCATGGCCAGGAGAAGCCTTGATTCTGATAAGGATTTACCCTATAACTCACACTTGCCTCCTGGGGGCAGCCTCCCTATGAAACTTTAACATCAAGTCATGGTAGGTGAGATAACCATGGGGGGAAAGGACCCAGAGAGTCTGGAAGCAACGGTGAGGAGGTCAAAGCTAAGTGACAAACCAAACTGGGGAACTTGTCGTACCAGCACTGCATGTGCAGTCACAAGCTTAAAGGGGGAAAAAAATTCACTGTCCTAGAAAACACTGCACAGTAGCCATGGGTAAATGTTGGTTTTTAATGGTTACCACTAAATATACTTTTTCTCCATGTCTCCTATGCATACTTTAGGCAGATTCTGTGCATACTGGTATATAAATAAAAGCAACCTGTTTCCTTTACAGATATCCAAGCAAAGTTACAAGAAGCCAATTAGCTTTGTATCATAAGCTCTATTGGCAGTAGAAAGCCTGAATCACAAGAACATTTGGTTCCCAGGAATTTGGATCTCATAAGAGGGAATCAGTGCCAGCACTAACCAGAGCGACTGCCAGTTGTTGTTCTTCACAATTACAGCTGGCAGCAATATTGAGCACTGTTACAAAGTGGAGATCAATACCTGATCAGGTTCATATTATGACAGAAACAAAGTCAGAGGTGAGAAGAGTACCTGGTCCTAAGTTAGAGGGATAGGTGTCCAGCCTGCTAGTCAACTGCTCTCTCAAAAGAGTAGAAAAGCTCTGAGGGAAACAGTAGTGTTTAAAAAGGAGGGGGAATTTGAGGGAGCGTCTAGGAGTAGGAATCCCTGGGAATGATGATTTGCAGGACTTCCCCTTTGTTGGAGAGACAAACTCTAAAGAACTTCAGTGTTTGGATCATGTAACCTTCAGTACTTGAGCCCTGCATGAGTTGTTCTGTTTAGAGGAAGCCATTTTCCCTTTTCCCCAGGCAAATAAGAATTAATAAAAGCCACCTGCAATAGATAAAACTTCTAGAAGATTAAACTTCTAAACCTAAAGGGCTAGATAATAATTGGTCCCCGTATGAATACAAGTCAAGACTGGGATGCAAAAATCTTCCCTCCCTATAATTTACCCACACACACAAGGGCCAGTATTCCTACCAGGATGTTAGCTATCACACATGAGATGATTTTTTCCCTTAGTCTGCCCTGCTCTTACATATCGGTCATTAGCATCTGTATCATCCTGAGGGTTGGAGTGGTATGTGAATTTGTGTTGCATTCCTTGGAGCTAAGAAGGGAACTATGTTCTACAGGCTTTTCCACAACTGTGTCCTGGTCCATGTGGCTTCACTCTGAGTGCATCTACACATGCACCCAACTGCCCAGGTGTTACTGCATAGTCTTGATTTAGCAAGTACTAAATGAGTGCACAGTAAGCACCGTTACTGCTCAGTCCTGAAGGCGTGTGGGTCATTTCCAACCGTACTGTGCATGGGTTTGTTTCCAGCCCTACAACACAGTAGCAATGGTCTGTGCCCGCTGACGCGACAACCCCATAGCGTCTCGTGTGGACATGCCCACTGTTCCCAGCAGTAGTTTTAATCTGGATTCAAAGAAATATAAATGGGTTCGGTCCCCTGTCTTTTGTATTACCCTTTGCCCCATTGTATGTGAGGGAACTTTCATTCTCAGTTATGGCCCTGTGCAACTCAAATAATGTGTGGACTTATCTCTAAAATACTATAATAGTGCCTGTCTGCTTCACAGAGATGTTGTGAGGATTCATTAAAGGATACTATGAAAATGAAAGGCTCACTTTAAGCACTAAATATGATTAATCATTATTGTTATTATTGTTCCATCATATAGCATTCCCTTCAAAGGAACAATTCTTCTTTTGTCCAATTTCACTTGTCATTTGGCCTTGTTAAAACAATCCAGGCAAACAAAAGCTTTAAGTTTTGTAGATGAGCCTAGATTTTTGGGAGGCTTTGCTTAGCTATTCTTTTAAGCTGTGTGATCCTCAGTGACTTTTGAGAAGCCCAACTGCTTCTGTAGAGTGGCTCCCGAACCCTTCACTTGATCAGAGCAGCCAGCCAGGCCACCAGAATGGAACAGAGAGCGGAAGAAACATTCCATTTCCCAAATACAGTAATTGATTTAGCAGCAGTTTAAAACAATGTTGAGCATTGTCAGCGATGTTCCTTTATGGCACTAAATCAAGTTCCTCAAGATGGATTACATGCTAACCACATACTATCTAAAAATCTCAAGGGTTGTTTATTGTTCTGCAATTTATGATAGCCTTGTTAGAGGACTGCATATCAGGCATCTCTGGAGTATGAGAAGAAACAGAGACAAATAGCATACAAACTATATTGAACAATTCATTACATTATATTGTCGAAACCTAAGCACAGCGTGCAGATAACCCTTTTATGCACACTGCCTTATTGAACAATAATCACTCTGTAATGTTTCAGATATTTAAATCATATTTATAATCACACATTTTAATGCAGCATCCCTCATAAAGTTCTCAAGGCATTTTACAGGATGCATAAAGCATGGAAAAATACAAAATTTTAAAATGCAGATTCACCTACCGCAGGGCCCTTGAGGCAGTCTAATGAGGTAGATATACAAAATTGTAAGCTGACAGTTTAACTATTTAAGTAGTGTATATAATAATTCAAACAGGCTTTAGATATCCTTAGTTATAAACCTGTTCTTTAACTAAATATTTGGGTAGGTTATATAAGTGCTTATTTTCAGTTTACAATTATGGTGAGAAACAGGGACATTTTTTTGGTTCCTTATTTAGTATCTTCCCCTTAAAAGCTTTCAGGGTCACAAGCTTTAAAATATATGACTGCTTTTTTAGTTTCCTTGTAGAATGTGTTCCATAACAGTACTTTGGCAATGTGGGCCTAGCAGTACATTCTAATAGATGGGGTATGGCACTTAGAACCAGGAGACCTTGGTCTGAACTCAGCTGGTGACTTGCTGTATTGCATAGGGCATGTCATGTCACTTTTCCATGCCTCAGTTTCCCCACTTATAACATTACAAAAAGTGATAATTGCTCTCCTTTGTAAAGATCTTCAACAACCATGAATAGAATATGCTGTATTAGCAGTCATGAGAATTATTACTACGATTACAAGGGAAAAAATACTGAAAGGCTAATGGGACTGGCAAGAGGATGTTAAGCTTTTATTTCTGTAAGTCATTGGCTTACTTACAGCTAAGATCCCCAGTAAGGAAACTACTTGAGCACCAGCCAAAATTCATCCATCTTTAGAACAGCACTTACGGATTTACTGAATGAAGCTTTAATGAATTGGAGACCACCATGACTGGTATTATCTGACAGTTGTGGAGTGTGAAATGAAAGGGTAATATCGTTCCAGTTTACAACATAGAGGTCTAAACTGAACCTGCTTGGCCTACAGTTCTAGGCCACAAGCTTTGGCTGTCTTTAGTTCTCACTGTAATGGATCTGTTTTGCATACAAGAGAAAGAAGTTCTAGCAACAGTTAATGTTGAAATGCTGCTTCCATTATAATTGTCCTTTTTCAGTGGCTCAGAAGTTTCTAAAAGTCCTGATTTTTTATGCCTGAGCATCTATCAAAGCTTCTTCTATCAAAAGTGCTATTGAATTTTGAGAAAGTTCTAGCCAAATCTTCTCACTGTTTTGATTTCTGCAATTATTTATAAGCATTAACTACATATGTTCCAAACATAAATGGTGTGGATACATAAGACAGTCCCACCAGAAGGATTTTTTTTCAGACTTGACTTGTTTTGTAGATCTCAGTAAGTAACAACCCACATTTGTATTGAATTGGTAGCTGGTTATTTCTCCAGATGTTCTTCATTCTTCTGCCACCCTTCTTCAGTCAGGTTCACAACCTAAGGGCAAGCTTTTTTGCAGTGTACCATGATGAAAGCATCACTATTCTGAGGGAAGATGGAAGTGAGATTTGCGTTAATCAAAAATTGTTTGCTTTAACCAGCAAGTGAAACCAAATGGAGAATTGCAGTTGGTTTGTTTTTCCTTATTTCCTGAGTTGCAATTTTACAGATGGTGTTTCCAGCAGCTAAAGTGATATACTAATCAAATTTTGGTAGTATTAAGGGTATAACTAGTATTCATGGGGGGAAAAAAGATATAAAGCAGTAGTTTGCAACCCCTGGGGGTCCACAGACTGTATCTAAGGGGTCACTGAAAGATGATTGTGATCAATTAAAAATATGTGAATACCCACCCTTACAATTCAAAGAGATCTGCACCTACATTTTGAAATTTCCAAAGGGGTCTGCAAATGAAAAAAGGTTAAAAACTACTGATATAGAAGATCAAATACTGAAGACTTTACTTTGTTTTTATATAGTTTATATTCCCTTCCTCAGCCTGACAAAGCGTATTTGTGCCAAAGGCTTGCAAAGAATTTTTCCAGCTGTTTAGTTGGTCTACTAAAAGACTTACCCAAATAACTTTTTCTGCCTATTCCCACTGAAAATAATTCAAGGTTTGGCTTTTTAACTTCCATGAGAGTTTATCTACATATGAATTGCAGTGTTAAGTCTCTGGTGAAGTATGACTGAAAAACATTGTACAAGAATGTTAGCAGTTTTGGAATACAGTACAATCTTATAAATCTGGCATGCTTGGGACCCAGCACCTGCCGAATATTTGAAAATGCTGGATTTTTGAAACCCGAGCAGCCAGTCATGGAGCAGGGGGGCCGGGGGAGGAGAGAAGTGGTGGCCAGTCCTGGAGCAGTGGCTGCACATGGAACGGCAGCATGGGGTGGTGGATGTCAGCAGCAGCTGTCACGTGCAAGCTTCCCTCTTGACATTGGGGGACGGGGGGGGAAGAGTGGTGGCTGGTCCCGCAGCAGTGCCAGATTTTTGAGAATGCCAGATGTTTTATACTGTATATAGCTTTAATTTTGTTCCACCATGGTCTGAAAAAAAATGTGAATCTGCAAAATCAAATAAGGAGAGTATATTTTTTGTATGGGTTGGGGTTTTTTGTGTACATGCATGGCAGGTATTGACAATTACACTGATTTTAATTTCACTGACCACATCTACACAAGATGCTGACCGTGCAGTAACCAGCATTACTGTACAGTAGCGTCCCCGAACAGCTTTCTGGTGATACTGACTGTGCAGTAGCTCATTACTACCACACAGTAGCGCTGCATCATGCTTCATGCCACGTAAAGTACTGCATAGTAGTAATGGCTACTGCGCAGTCATTGTCTAGTGTAGACGTGGTTCTAACCTTCTTTTCATTTTATTAACCTTCATTTTAAGAAAATAAAGGTCAAATGAACTGAAGCTGAAAGCTGTGTACACCTTAGTATTTTTCTAGTTGAAAATTGAGGGATTCCTTAGCGAGTGGATGAAAAATAATTAACTAGATAGACAGGTGGAAGCCATACCTATATTAGGAATTGCAGAGAAGTGGAAAGTGTAAGGATGGGAAATAAGGGATTACCCAGTAAGTAAAGGTTTGGGGATCTCAGCAAATCAAAGATTTGTGGCTTGAGGAAGTTTCAGTTTTGTTTCTGAGCTGCTTTTCTTTTTTGTAAATTATTTATTGGCTATTCCACTGGCTACCATCTCAGAGGTTCAGTGGTGAAAGTAGTAGTGGAGAGCTGAAGGTGAGGACTGCTAGTCATTCAGAGTTTTCTGCATGTTTACAGTTTTTCACGATTAAGATGCTTGTAAAAACTCTGTCATGAAGCACAGACAAACAGAAAACTACATATATGGCAGACATGTGAAGCCCATAGACAGCTCATGTTGGCTATGAGGGTAGCTCAAGTTTGCCCATGCTTAAGAGTACTGTTGTTTTTATTACATGAGAAATTAAAGTTGCTGTATTACAAAAAGCAGAAATGGATAACGAGACTGCGTGTATGTGTGTCATACTGAAGGCTCATTTCAAACTAAAATAAAGGGCATCCGTCTTGAAGGGGGACAAATTACAGAGACATTCTTAGATGACTTTCCACGTCGTTTCACTAATAGTTCCTTATCGCCAGCTAAGTCCAAATAAATATTGCTCTTTTGGATGCTAACCTCTGTGAGGTGTTCTCACACATTTTTTGCATGCTGTTGTTGTCCCTTTTCCTGTCTAGTCATAATTTTAACCAGAAACGTGTGAAGATCAGTTTTACTCAGTATATCCTGCAAGACTTAAGCACATGGTACACTATAAAGCTGCTTGCCATCAGAGACTGCCAGCCTTACCTAATGGAATAACTGATAGAGATCACAAATAATAGCTCCCTAGTCTGTTAACAGAGAAACAGTTAATATTGCAAAGTGAGTGGTAATAAGAATATTTTAAAGGGGGGGAGAGAGCCTTGGCAATTAATGAACTTTTACTGCTAAGAGGATTGTTACAGCATAAATGAAATGCTTTGGGAAATATTTTGTTTGTTTACTGGACAGACATATTACTGAATGTTAGTTATTGTTTTTATTTTTAGTGTTATGCTTCTTAATGTTTAGTCGCTCTTTTTCCCTTAAGCATCTCTGTCCAAAAAATACATGGGAACTTCTGACCTAGGAATATATTTATATAACATCACAAAGCTTTTTCCATGGCAACAGGCCTTGTCAAGCTGTCACAAACACCATAATGACAGATTTCCAAGCACTTCCCAAACAAATAAGATTCTAAAAGGGAAATGGGGGGGGGGATGCTTTTCATAAGTGATGTGTAATTCTGACCACCTGTGCACTTTGCTTTCCAAGCAAGAGAGGACAAGGGATGGAGTCGATGCTACACCACAAACTTTTTATTAGGATATTTGCCACTGACTTCAGTGGGATGAAAATAAGGATCACAGGGCAATTAAAAACAAAGGCTTGATCTTGCAACCTTTTCTCATGTTGCCAGCTCTAATTGTCTAACATTCCCACAACTCACTTTTTTTGGTAGTCAATTCTCCATTTTTCTGGCAGCCTTCTTCAGTCAGGCTCACATCCCGAGGGCAGGTTTTTCTGCAGTGTGCCATGATGAAATCATCCCTATCTTAAGGGAAGACTGAGGTGAGATTTGCTGTGTGTTTTTGTTGTTTTGGTGTGGTTTGGTTTGGTTTTGTTTTGGGTTTTTTTATTGTTCTATGTTACTCCCCAGTCTTATTTTTTATAGGCAGAGCTGGTAGCACCACCTTTAGGAAAAAATTGCCTGACATTTCCCTTTATAAGAATTTGCTTTCAGCTGCTATAATTTTGCCAACCTGAAACTGCTGAAATTTTCTTAATGGCCTAGTGTCTCAGACCATTTTTTCCTGGAAAGTCTCAGCTAGAAAATTTCAAACATTTCTTTAAAGAAACAAAGGAAATACCTCTTTTGCCCATATGAAAGAGTTCCTACAACACTTTTGTTGAAAAGCTGTAGAATCTCCATTATTTGGAGCATAGACTTGAAGTCTGTCAAATTAAAGGAAGATAGCTGGATTTGGCACTGAGAAAAGTTTGCAAGATCAAGCCTTTGTTTGCAGTTGCCCAGAGTCTCGCTGGTACTTGCTTTGAATCTACCTTTTACTGCCTGGGGAAAATAGGCCCAGAGTTGGCCATGTTATAGATATTCTGAATAAACTCATTTAACACAGGGCATGTATAAATACATATATGTAATTACTCTAATACTTGTTAGTGTGGCAGCTAAATTCTTCAAAGATAGCACCTGTATGGATTACACTCTGACCTATGGTGCAGTGACTGAGCAGGAAAAGACAGGAAATGCCAGAATTAAGATTGTCTGCATAATCTTATTTTGGTGTGTCCATTATTATACAGTCTTTATTTATGTGATGACATGCTATATTTCAAAAGGATTCGATGTACAGGGTTGACTTGCTCTGAACATGAATTGGGGTTGTGAAGTGAAGTCATGTGCTTTGTGCATTAGAAGGTAAGTAGACAATAAGGCAGAGGACTATAGGAAGAGAAAGGGAGTCTCAGTGTTAAAAAACTTGAATGCTACCCTACAGAACAATTGCTGGCTCTGCAATGGAGAGCTTTTAAAGATATTTACCTGTTTAACTCCCCATGAGAAATATTGAACCATTACTTCTTCAGTGAATGAATCAGGATTTCTTTAAAAAAACATTGTTATGAGATAACTAAGGACTTTTTCATCGTGCATATATATGTATAAGAGATTTCATAGATTTCATAGGCATTGGGGTGGAAGGGACCTCAGAAGATCATTGAGTCCAGCTCCCTACCCCAAGGGCAGGAAGTCAGCTAGGGTCAAAGGATCCCAGCAAGATAAGCATCCAAATGCTTCTTAAAGGAGTCCAGAGTAGGTGCTTGCACCACCTC
Organism: Gavialis gangeticus; assembly: GCF_001723915.1. NCBI lineage: Eukaryota > Metazoa > Chordata > Crocodylia > Gavialidae > Gavialis > Gavialis gangeticus. The sequence goes on along the minus strand of NW_017729022.1, from coordinate 95,564,213 downwards.
TGGAGGGAGTCTATTCCAGGCCTTGGGGACTCGGACAATAAAGAAGTTTTTCCTTGTGTCCAGTATAAAATGGTCTTGGAGGAGTTTGTGATTGTTGGACCTTGTTATTCCCTGGGGCGCTCTGGTGAACAGGTGTTCCCCCAGATCCTGATGTATACCCCTGATGCACAAGGGAGCTAACCTAAGGTTGCGGAGACAAACTGAACTTGGCATTTCCTAACTTTTGAGTGTTCTGCTCTGCAGTCTTAACAATATTTTCACATTTTATTTAACCTTATTTAAACAGAAAACTCTCCCCAGAGAGCAAGGAACATGTCTTTCAGTTCCAAGCAAATATTATAAGTCTATTATTATTAATAAGGATAGTGACTCCAATAAGATTAGAGGCCCCAACTGCTAGGTGTTGAGAAAAGACATAGTAGAGATGGTGCTGCTGCAGAGGTATATGGGGTGCTGACGGATACACAGGCCCGCTCTAACTCTCGGCACTTTACATAAAGCACCATGAGTTAGTACCACCCCCAACCCAACAGATGTTCACCTGTCGGGTGTGGGGGAGGAGGGGAAAATTAAGTAGAGGAGCTTGCCTGCAGCTTCTCCTTCCTAGCCCCCCCCCCCCCCCCCCCCCCCCC
>NW_017729022.1:95530561-95563475 GCF_001723915.1 Gavialis gangeticus | reverse complement strand
CCCTCCCCCCCCCCCCCCCCCCCCCCCCCCCCAGCTCCAGTGTTGCCTTCAGGAACAGAGGGGGGAGAAGAGAGGTGGAGTGAGCTGGGGTGGGGGGAAGACTGAAGGGGGCTATGAGTCAAGGGAGCTCCATTTGACCCCCCCACCACCACCTCAGGCCAGGCAAATACCAGCCCACAACTTGTTCTCCCTTCCTTCTCCCCCTTCCCTTCCTGCAGACAGCACTGTGGACACAGTTGGACTGCACCAGCTCAGCCCCAATAATATGACAGATTGACCCTAGGAAATAAAAGTTCTTCATCTGAACATTCATTTGATGAGGGTTAATTTGTCATGCAATTGGTCACTTTAAAGTGCTCTGCAGCCATGCATGTGTGTCACTGCATAGCTGTAGAGCTCTTGCAGGGAACTGATTGTATGACAAATGTACTTTCTGTCTGCACCCATGATGTAATACCTCCAGTCTTGCAACCACTTGCTCTTGTAAAGGGAAGAGCTCATTTGAGTTATGTAGGTAAGTGTGCATGTATGTGAGATTTAGGCATAAATTAAGATAAACTGCAACAAGCAGCTGGAACAAATACGTTAAGGGGAGACTTAGATGAGAAAGGCAGCAGAGACTACATAGACCAGCTAGAATTAATATTATCATAGGATTATGATGGGAGGAAGGGAGTTGTCATAACTGCAGTGAAACTGAAAAATGTAAGAGGCTGATTCTTATTTTCACAATAGTTTCTTTACATCCCTTTTGTAATATAAAGGGACTTTAGGGTGGATGCAAATTACATTGCCAGAGAAGTGTAAACAGGCCTAATGCAAATGTAAATGAGAAACTGGCCCTCAGATTCTGGTTTGCAAATGTGCTTATGTCAATGAAAATCTCAAGCAAAGAAACAGAGAAGAAACTTGGCTAGAGACAGAATTTTTTCCAACTAGAAAGTTTTTAAATTTTTTCCATGAGGCACTGGATGTGCTGTATATACAGTAAAAGAAAACAACAGCTAGTAATGTTTGGTCAGAGGAATAGCTGTATCTCAACAGATACCAATTAGTTGCCAAAAACTACTGTGTCTATATGGCAGAGGTTAAAATAGCTTGGAAGGTTTTGCTTCTGTAGCCGCTCCCTTTATAACATAATTTATTAGTCATAGCCATTTAGCATTTCCCTAAACGTGAAACAGACATCATCACATTAGGAGTGGAGAGCAAAAAAGGATAATTAAGCAAAACAACTAAACTGCTGCCCACAATAATTTTTCAAAGGGCTTGTTAAAAGATTTATGTTTCTTAAAGCACAAATCAAAGCTTTTTATCAAGTCTTTTTTGCATTGTTTAAAAAAAAAAAGCTTCCATGTGAGTTGGCTTCTCATTCCACTGAGATTGCTTCCCCATTTTAGGAGAGGGATACATCCTTCGAGCTCCCCACTCTTCACAAGCAGGAGGAAGAGCTCCCTTTACATGAATAACCCTTACAAGTTAGAAGTTTTGTGAATCTCTGAAACTACTTCCTAAACATTTTTCCCTGTAATACTTTTTGCAAGTGTGAGTTAGTTACTAAAACAAACAAATGAAATCTCTCCAAACTCTAACAACAAACAAACCCAAACCCTCACATTGATCAAAGATCCCTCCACCAAACATTAGATACTGTTTACTATGTTTATTAGAAATTATGAAAACACTCAAAACATCCTGCTCTTCTGCATTAGTCTATTGCTTGGCTAGAGCATTTCCCACCTCTGACTCTTCTGCCCTTTTCCTTCAATCTCTCCTAAACATCAAGAGCCCAATAATGGCTGAGTTATACCTTTGAATCCAGAGTGCAAGTGTGTTTCAAATTTACAGTGGGAAGGAATTGCAGATCCTGCTACCAGCAACTCTGTTCAGCAGTCAGGCAATCCCATACATGGGGCTAGGGGAAGAAAAATGCACTCATTTAGCATAGTTGATGAGAGGACCTCTGAGTGTCTAACTAAATCTCTGAGGTAGCAGAAATGAGGGAAAAAAGGAAAACATTATTAACATTATTAATCCTATTTTACAGGCAGCAAGACAGAGATACAGCAGAGTTCACTGACTTGTCCAAGGTCACACAGTGAGATTGTCTGGAGGTGGATTAGTTCCTAGGACCCTGCTGCAACCATCACATGACGACTCTAGGTTCTCTCTCCGTTCAAGGTAAGCTGGAACTGATAGCAGGCACACACTTTGTCCTCTCTTCTGGTGAAAGTACACAGAAGAACAGCATTCTAATTCTAAGTGGGACAAGCATCTGTTTGTGCTGGAAGACCAAGGTCATAATGGTTAATTTAAAAGATTGTTGCACAGTGGACTGTCAGATGATGTTTTTGAAAAAATGTTCCACATCGGACATAGGTCAAAGTGCATGTAACTCCACTCCTGGCCCTCTGTCTGTCAAGTCATGTTTATTGTCACCAGTAGGTTAGCTTCCAAAGCAAAGCAGTAGGGACTGCAGCACTTTGCGGCATTCCACATGCATGTCACTGAAGAGAAGAGAATGTGACACAGCTCGTGTCTCTTCACCTGAGGTGGCTTATGCACATCAGTTACTCCACCTAAGGGGTGGAATATCTTTTCTGCATGACATGGTCTTCATTTCAACAAATTTCCAGACAGAAGAAACCACATTTCTAATGCTGTGAGCTAAAAAATGCTGGGCTTTCACCAGGCCAAGCATTCTTTTGGAGATTTATCTGTGTCAGGCAAAATTTCTATGTCCTTATTTGGAAAATGGAAGAACCTAGGAAAGCCACATTTCCATGAGGCAAGGCAAATAGGTCATTAAGTGCTTACCTCAGATCAGCTCTGCAAAGAAGATTTTGCCTCAAGTGAACCAAGGAAGAGTATAAAAACTGAAGCTCTTGGTTGTTGGATAACCCACTCTCTATTATTATTTGTTTTATATTATAGCAACACCTAGAAGCCCCAGTCACCAGAGTAACACCAGAGCCCCAGTGTATCAATACCATATTCAGAACAAAAGGCAAGTCTTTATCCTCAACAGTTTCAGATTTGGCTGTACAGTATCTAGAGATTTTATAGCACCTTTATTCCTTCTCCCCAGTACCGTTCACCCAGAAGCACGGAGAAATTAAAGCTAGGGACCGAAGTTACACATAAACTGGTTTAAATGATCAGAAACTGGTTTAAACTTGTAACAGAACACAAGCTTAGTGCACATAAACCAGTTTCAAAATGGCTGAAACTGGTTTAAGCTATACCTGGTTGAAAGGAGTATGAGACTTAACTGATTTGGGTCAAACCAGTTTATGAAACTTCTGAGCCAGACCCCTTCCCGGTTCAAGTTAAATCACAGTCCCTTAGCATCCCAGCATGCTTTCTAGCCTGGGACTGGCCTGCCCTTTCTGCTTCAACTGAGAGGGACAGGGACAGGGACAGGGACAGGGACTGCCTCCGCAGCAAACCCCAGCTGGGGTCTAGGGCCAGGGAGGTGGGGTAAGCCTCCCTTCCCCTGGTTAAACTTCCCTTCCCCTGAGTACAGAGTGGTTCTGCCCTGCTAAACTTACTGAAAGTTACTGTTGGCTGCAACTGTGGACTACAAATCCCAGAGGCACCAGGAAGCAGGAAAAAGAAGTGATGAGCAACCCTGGAAAGAACTCTGCTGCTCTGATTCTGGACTGCAAATCCCAGAGCCCTTGCAGGCAGGGGGAAGAGGAAGCAAACACACAGGCCATGCTGACTACATGCCACAGAGCCATGCTGTAGCTCCCCACAGCTTCTGGCCTAAGCCACTGCAGACATGTGTCTGCATTTCACGAATCAAAGGTAAATGTGTATCCAGTTGTTTCTCAGTTCAATCTCTGCAGTTTAGACTAATCTGTAAAGACTGAATTGATTCAGCCTCAGGCTTTTTAACTGCCTGTACTTAGCCTAAGTGACAGAGAGATTCTGTTATGTAAGAATGCATTGAGCCCAGGTCCCCAGCTTTAACACCCAACTCTCCAGTCTCCCCATAAAGTCTTCCCATAAAAAGAAAAGGTCAAGGGGAGTGGTAGACAGCAGGTGATAAAATACAAATGATACAAAAATGAGCCTTTTTTTTTTAACAGCAATGCTATTTTCTCTAAAATGAGGATGAAGAATGGCCTCCAAAAGGTGGTGTGGCATTCTGTGCTGCTGGAGGTAACAGTCCTTTAAATATTAAACAAGGACCCTGAGTTTATATGCCTATTAAAGACACTATGGAACTTACTGTAAACCTAGAGGCATAGTCCCACAGCCCTACCCAGTGACACTGCACACTATCCTTATCTCTCTGAAGCTGAAAGAGGAGCCTCTAATATTTCCTGTCCTTCACTGTTGCCCAGTGTTGCTGTACTTTTTAACTCCCCCTCTCTGCCAAAGCTATGTGTTACTGTATATACCATGATTAATCCCTGTTGCAGACAGAGAGAAATTATTCCAGCCATGAAGATCACAGGGCTCCCAGAGAAACAGAGGGTGCTTTCTAGGGCTGTGTGAAGCTTCAGTCCCCAATTAGATGGCCAAAGCTCTGAATCCAAATCAGGAGACCCTTTAATCTCTCCGAATCGAATCAGAAACCTCCAAATCAATTTGGAGAGATTTAGAAAGATTCAGTGATTTGGACGTAGACACAGCTTTAAATATTTTTTCTACATACCTCAAGGTAGCAGGAGGCTCATGAAGGCTGCAATGCTCAGGTGGATGGAGAGTCCCACAGAAGCACAGGGGGCTCCCCAGTGTGCTCAGCAGCAGGTCTAGAAGTGGACCAGAAGCACTTCCAGACCACTTCTGGGTCCTCCGGGGAACATGCTAAGGGCTTCCCCTGCATCCTCCTGACTCAGCGACTGGTGCCTCCTGGGTCTGGGGGGGCACCCGGGGTTCCCCCACAGGCAATCACTGACCCAGGGAAGCATAGGGGGGCCCCCAAAATGCTCTCCAGTGGACCTGAAAGTGGACAGGAAGTACTTCTGGTCCACTTCTGGGTTTGCCACTGAGCATGCAGGGGCCCCTCCCGCATATTCCTGTAGGATGCTCCGTTGCCCCAGCATTGTAGTATTCACAAGCCATGCCTGGTACCTTGAGGTATGTAGAAAAAACACTTAAAGCTGTGTCTATGTCCGAATCACTGATTCTCCAAATCAGCATCAAATCTTCAGATTTGGATTCAGCTGAATCGAATTGAGGATAGTGATCCGAATCAACAAATCAGATCACTGTCTCCGATTTGGGCTGAATCCAAATCCAAATCGAATACAACCTGCTTCACACATCTCTAGTGCTTTCCCTGCCTTGGATAGGGGCATAAATTGAGATGGACTCTCCAACAGGATGAGCAGCACCTGGTACTTGAGTTTCTGGGGCTCTCAGTGAATGCAGCAGCAGCAGTCCCTAATGGCATATGTGCAGTTATGATAGGAGTGGGGTGAGGGGGCAGCTGCCTTTAACTTTCAGGTTAGGGGAGTGGGGGTCAGCAGTACTGTCTGCTGCCTCCATCCAGTGCTTTGGATTGGCCTTGGGGGAGCCAAAGCAAAATGCTAGCCAGGCAAGAGGATGCATCCAAGTCTCCTTGCATACCCTGAAGGCTGCAGGGGGGTTGTTTGCATGGGCTCCTTAATGGCTCTGCCCCTCTTTGTACTTTCCTGCCACTCTGTGAGTACAGGCAATTCCTTCTGGGCAGCTAGAGGCCAGGCAGGGCGTCTCCATTTCCATTAACATTAGGTCTCAACTGGCTTTTCAATCCTGTTGCCTCGTGAGTCTTGTGTGTGTCTTATTTCCCAGTTGACTTCAGTGGGAGCAGGATCAGGTTCTAGAACATTTGCAAAATAGCCACCAGGAGGGGAATACATTGCCCTTAATGGAAACATAAAATGTATGTCATCTTTGGCAGGAGCAATTACCAAATAACCACAGCAAAGTCACACAGACTGTGTATGTCCTGATCTATGTATTTTACTGTAAAATTCCTGTGCATTAGCACTCAATATATTGACATTCATTTTGTAGACTTATGGTTCATAAAAATGGAATTGTCCTGTTGCCTTGATCTCTGCCAGTTTCTTATAAATACAGAAATGGAGTAGTTATCACTAAAGCTATTTCATAACATTCAAAAATAGATAAACAATGAATAGGAATGCAATTTGGTCATTAAAATTTTTTTTAAAATCAACAAAAAATATATCTTCCCATTATCCTTTTGATGAATCTGGCCTCATGCCTCACAGCCACTACCAATTTCAGATGGCATAAGAGGAATGTGTTATGAATACTTCCCAGTGTTCACTGCACTGAACTGGAAATGCTAGTCAATAAAAACTCATTATCATTATCCAGATGAGAGGCAAATTAAGCATGGAAACACTGTGCTAGAGTAATGCAAAGGTTGAAATGCAAAAGCAGGAGAAATTTGATGTAGGACTCTCCAGACTATGACTTTAGGTATGTTGTACCTAGATCTCAGAATGTATCTTTTACATTTATACTGAAATATGTGTAGAAGCTGATTGAGTTGGTGAGAATTTCCAGAAAATGTTTTTCCCTCAAATTAAATGTTGGTTAGACCTTGTACTGACCCCCATAGCTGTCAAAAAAAAAAATCATCCTCCTTGATCAGTAAAAAGAACTTTTAACTTGAAGTTGAAGTGAGTTTTACCATGGGTTGAAAATACACAGGAGACATTTCATCTACTGTTGGAACTCAAACTTGGGATACATAATACAAACTAACCATAATACAACCTAGGGCAGGAATTGAAGGTGATTTAATTAAAACTTCAGGGGGATTTAAGCAAAATGAAAATATCTAAGTGGAAATTGGTTTTAGAAGCTGAAGACTTTAACACTCTGTGGGTACATTTAACATTGTGGGCACATCTACATGTGCATATTAATGTGAAGCAATAAACTCTGGCACATATCATGCCAGAGTTTATTACTCTTAGGCATCGTGTTTACATATGAGCCCAAGATTGCAGCATGTTGAGGTGGGTCAGAGTAGCCCCAGCTTGCAGGGGGCCCTTGGGATGCCAGACCCCAGCCAGACCCCATACTGAAGTACCATCATGCTCTAGCAAGCCAGGACAGTGTCTACACATGCATTACTGCACATGAAAAAACTCTGCAGCAAGATAGTACTTGTAAATACAAGTATATATGCTGTGGACTTTATTAGTTTCCTGCGACCTAATAGGAGCACCCACACAGATGCTGAGACATTTGCTGTGGAGGTAATCAGGCAACTCCACAATGGGCCTGTCTACACATGCATTTACACTAGCTTAAACATACTGCACAGTAAATTACTGTGCAGTAAGTGGGAATAAGCCAGAATCCACACATGCAGGCATTAAAGTGCATTAACACTAAGTGTGGACTGACTTGGGACTAAAGTTGGTCCTAAATCAGTCCACACACAAAGTGTTACTGTGCAGGGAGGTATCTACATGTGTGTCTACATGTGCAGTAACTAATCAAGCATAAAATTGATGCCTGCATGATGCAGGTATGTTCAAGTTGGCACAAGTCACCATATTTAGTCCATAGTACAGGTGTGCATGTGTAGATACACACCAGTACTGCACAGCAATTTTGGTTACTGTGCAGTAAATGTGCACATGTAGATGTGCCAAGTGAACAACATCTCATGTAGATGTGCCCTGTTTAAAAAAAATGTTTTGCAAGATTATTAGTGATGGCACACCTGCAATATCTTTGTTTTAATTTGTATCCAAAAGATGATACCTGCAAACAAAGAGATGATTTATATTGTAACTCTGATTTTGTTTTAATACTGTTCTGTAAATTTCATTTGCTTTAACAGTAACAGTCTAGCACAGCAGTAGACATAGAAAAATTGTACATTCATCACACACATGAAATATTTAAGATTTGTATACATTATAGATATAAAAATTGAAGTTTATGCTGAATTATCAGTTGCAAACCAGTCTGAATTTAGCATGTTAGCTTGCTGACTTATAGTGTGGAATAATGATAGATGAACTTCAGAAGGTTCAATTAGCCATGCTGCTAGCCTTTTTGTTAAAAAAACAAACCAACAAACAAACAAAAATCTTCTTGAGCATATTTAGATTAACTTTTTGTGCCAGATTACAAAGGTTTAAAAAAAAAATAGGGTCTGACTCTGATCTCAAGCTAATCTAAATTGTCAATAAATTCCCCTGAAATCAATAGGCACGTTTACATGCTCTGGGGGTGGGGGGCTTTAATTAGAGTGGATCCAAGAGACACTCTAATTAAAGTGCCCAAAGCATCTCATGTATCAGCATCCCCACTCTTAAAAATGGAGGTGAGGGCGCTAAAGTTCCCAGAATGAGCTTTAGTTAAAGCACCCCCGCTACCATGTTGAAGTACATGGACACTGATACACAAGGTACAGAGGCTGGCTGGAGCATGCTAATTAGCACTCTAGCAAGACTTGATTAAGTCTGCTCTGGCACACTGTAATTACAGTGCGTCGGAGTCGCCTCCTGGCTCGTGTACAGGTACCCAATGACAGCATGCTACTATACAGCAGGTGGGAAGAAAGAATCAGATTGATCTTTTTCGTCAGTTAACAGAAGTTTTTCCACCCTTTCAAAACAGTTTGGTTTTGGAGTTATAGGAGAAAGTGTGAATACGTTCTGATATTATCTTACTTGTAATGGTGACATACTTGATTTCCAAATTTCTACTGAGCTAGAACAGAGGTTCCCTCAAACATTTCTGCAAGGTTCCCTCCACCTTGGATTGTGTTTATGGGTTAGGATCCCCTGAGCAACAAAATTGACTTTTGGTATGTCCCTTCCTTGTGAATGCTAGGATAAAGGGAACACACCAACTTTCAGTGGTGATCTTTTAGGCTTGGGTCAGAAGTTACACATAAACCAGTAAGTGGTTGGAAAGTAGTTCAAATCTGTAACACAGCAGAAGTTCAGTGCACATAACCCACTTTCAAAATGGCTGAAACCAGCTTAAGATAAACCTAGATTAATGTAAATTAAATCGGTTTATTGAACTTCTGTCCTTGATCTTAGTGATACAGCACCAAAACGTTGTTCTCAGCCAAGTTAAGGTATTTCAAATCTCCTTTTAAACATAGCAGATGTACTGTTACTTATACAAATATTTTTTTTTCCTAAAAGCTAGTTATGTTGAGCATGAGGCCTCCAGTTTAAAGAAATGACAGTTATCTGAATTTGCCATTGGCCTTAGCCAGGTATGTTGCTACAAAAAATAAACAACCCCCTCTCTCCCTAAGGCAGGGGTCGCAGGCTTTTTGATTCAGGCTTGAGCTGGCAACCTGTCTGTTGCTGCAGGCCAGAAGTTTTCACGCTTTACCCTGAGCAGCCAGGTGTCAGATTCCTGACCCCTCTTGCAGCGACAATAATCTCAGACTCTGTGAAGCAGCAGGCTCTGTAGCAGAGGGGAAAGCTGCAGAGGGGATGGGAAGCACAGCACAGAACAGCTCCATAACATCAACTCCCCCATGCCATATCAGACCTATTTGTGAGCTGTATCCAGCCCATGGCCATAGGTTGCTGACTTCTAACCTAACATCATTCTATTTCCTTTTCATAAAAAGTACTAGTTCTAATCAAGGGGAATTATAATGTTGTAAGAATTGTGTGTACATGTGGCTAAATACAGATAATCAAAAAGCCCAAGGCTGAATCAATTAAATCTTTGCAGGTTAGTCTACATTACATAGATTGAACTAATAAGCAAGTAAGCAGATATTCACTTTTGACTCTGAAAATGCAGCCACATGCCTGCTGTGGCGCAAGCTAGAAGCTGGGGGGTGCTAGAGCACACCTCCCTGCTGGGCTGGAGCAGACAATTGGGCCAAGGCTAGCCTGCCCATCCTGCAAGGGAGGTGTAAAGCATCCTTGGATACTGGGGAACTGTGACTTAACTTGAATTTGGAGGGGATCTGGAACAGAAGTTCAATAAACTGTTTTAACCTCAGTTAAGTCTGATTTATTTAAGATAAATCCATCCAGGTTTATCTTAAACTGGTTTTGGCCATTTTGAAAGTGGTTCGTGTACACTGAACTTCTGTTGTGTTACAGATTTGAACTGGCTTCCAATCACTTACACTAGTTTATGTGAAATTTCTGTCCCTAGCCGCAGTGTTTATTTACTCTGTTTATTTACTGTGTTTTAGTGGTGATTTCAGTATGAAAGACTATCAAATCTTGGTCCTTTAAAATCCATTGGAGGTACTGTTCTGGGCTTTTCAGCAGCAGCAGGTTTTGGCCCAGAATAATTTTTAAAAGCAACAGCATATTAATAAAAATAAATCCTGAAGGCAGTAACAGCTGACAGCTGCAAACCTCAAGAAACTTCTATGCAAAGTACATTTCAGTGGCTATGGCAAGTAAAGGAAGTGTTAATGTGAAGAAATATTAGAATATATGGTAAATCTAAGTAAAAAAAGACAGTCAAACATAAGAAATGACAACACATCACTGTGGAGGATGAGAATCAATGCAACTACTTTACATGACAGTTTTTCTATTCAAACTAAATATACTCTGTCTGGAGCATATTGTGTATTGCACTGACATCATTTTGCCTTTATTCACATACTGTGGTAATGCCATCTACAGTATATAGACTTCTATTGACAGCATTTTGCCTTTCCTCAAATCATAACATTGTCTACACAGACATCCGTTGACATTGTTTTGCCTTTATTTTTCTCTATACGTTTAGAGTGACATTGTATGGCATTTCATTATGTTATAGCTTAGTAGAGTTCTATGGGATTTTACATTTCTTTTTTTAAGTTCTGTTCAATGTCTGAAGTGTTTCAGGAACACACATCGGTGTGTGTTTTGTGCTGAAGAATCATATAGCAGCAGTCTGCTGGATTTCCATAATATGCTTAATCTTTAGTTAACTACATAAGTGTTCCAAGAGCAATGCAGTGGTCTTCCCAATTTAGCTATTAAGTACAGCTTCAGGCTAGGGTATTAGATGCAACAGTGCTTTGAATCTCTAGGTAACCAATAGGAAATTAGTAGGCCAGTGAGCCCCCTATCCTGGAAGGGGCCCTGCAGGTAAGAAGCGCTTTTATTTTAGTGTGATTCCACATGAAAATAAGGATTTATGCTTGTAGTTCCTTTTGCAGGTTCAGGGTTATGGACTCCAGCTTAGCTCCCATATGTATGCATTGGTAGGACTAATTTAATCCCTTTGTAAATGCACTAAAATGCTATAGTACAGTGCTTATCTAACTATAGGGTTTCCACCCAGATCAAAATTAGTTATCTGTATATGAGAACTAAAAGACATAAAAGTATAAGGTTCATATGATTTGGAAGAATATATTTCACAATATCTAAACTAGGAACACTTTGTCAGTGTACTTATCCTTCTATATTATACCAGCAAAATGTTCCTTTTTCACGTGGAGCCTATTCTGCACAACTATGCTTTTGCTTCTATGGCATGTTTCAGCCAGAACCCAAAGCCAAAAAACAAAAAAGAGCTATAACAGCAAAACTTATAGATGCAACAATAAAGCTTCCTGCTCCTTTCTCAAACCTGAAGAAGGGCACTTTGTGCACAAAAGCTTGTCTAACATCTCTCCCAACTCTAGAGCTTGTTCAATAAAAGATATCACTAAATGAAACCTTGGTCTTTGTTCTATGCAAAGGACAGAACTATACTGGACAGGGAATCAGACTTATTCACATGACTGACAGATGTTACCACATTACTAAATATTTGCAGATTGGAAGTGGTCTTATACAATAGTTGGACAACATCTTGTCTAGGGCAGATGCTGAAAGTACTTCATTCTATGCTACTATGACGCTAATATCAGTGGCATTGCTTCTGATGTATTCTGGTATATATGGAATAAGAATTTAGCCACAGGGATCTTAAATTTAGAGTAGGATATTTTATATTTTCAGTTCCACTCCTGGGTCATTGAATTACTGTGGACTTGTCACTGAACAATGCAAACTGCATTTCCCCATCTCTAAAAAGGGCATAATAATACTGACGTGTCTAACTCACAAGCCTGTTCTAAGTATAACTGAGAGTCTTTAAGATTAGCTTAAGCTTTTGTTGCCAGGCTGCCTTATAGTCTATTTGGTACTTACAAAGTGCCTTCACCTGCAGGCCTCTCTAGATGTAGCTTGGTTCCACCCAGCTCTAGTTCTTCCCTGTGCCTATGTCATGGTTGCAGTTTCTGGGATCCAGTTTTACCATCTGTAGCCCACAGGAATTCTTGTCACTTCCACTGCCAAAAACCTTTTTGCCAAAGGATCTCTTCTGCTTGGCTTACATAGCCTTCAGGGGTGGTACTTCTGGCTGTCTTGTCTTAAAGACACTGCTTCCTCTCTCTCTCTTATTCTCTCAGTAATGGGGTTAGGGACCTCCCCTTGCTAGTCAGGTAAGTTTTTTCCATGGATTTCTATATTTCCTTAAGCCAGTGGCTACCAATCTTTTTTTGCTGCGATCCTAAATCCAGATTACGACCCCCGCCCCTGCCGCCGACTCACTCATGCCCAGCTGTGCCAGCAGAGCCCAAGTTGGGCTGGGATCGTGGGGAGGCAGCTGCCGTGAGAGCCGTGTGGACCATGTACTGGGAGAGCCCCACAGATGGGAGGGGCGGAGCAAGGGGTGGACCTCCCATGACCCTGATTTGGGTTGCGACCCAAGGTTGGGAGTCACAGCTTTAAGCCGTCGTAGCAGCAAATGTGTCTTGTATGTGTGGGTTCCTGTGTGTATGCTTGTATACATGTATATGCTTTGTTTTACTTCTGCTTAAAATTTAAATTAAAAAAAAAGAAGAATCAAAGAAAGTGAAATATGCCACACCTGCCTTTAAGAGCTAGTAAATGTGAGATGGCTGCATTATAACCCACTTCATGTTTTAACTTCATGTGATAACTTTACCTAGCCACGTATTGAATCTGGTGTTGCTTGTTACACCAGACAGTGCATCCTTCAAAAAATAAAGCACCATCTGAGTCATTGTGATAGTTTGTGGTGAAATGAAAACCCATCATGTACAGTACAGTCAGTTAAGTGAAAATGCTTGAAAAAGATTATTATCTATTGAAATGTGTACAGCCTAGAGCAAGACATTTTCACTTAACATTGATAAAATTGCATAACATCTTTTATCTAAACTCTTTCTCTTTGGTTTTCTCTCTGTTTTTAAATAACTAAATATAACTGCTATATTATTTCAGCAATTGCTCCAGATTCTTAGCTGATGTGAAGTGGCATTGCTCTATTTTATGTAATAAAATTATACCATCTTAAACTTGCTGAGGATTTGACTAATTCTTTCTGTTTTGAAGGACACAACGTTTAAAGGAACACTAGATTTATGATTAAAATTGTGAGTGATTTTAAACAAATATGACTACAAATGCCTTCTTGATTTCTTTTTAATGTTAACTAAACATTTTATTGTAAACATTTCACTTTTGGAAATCCAAACCCAAAAACATTGTACAATGGTCACATTTTTAAGTACAAATGCTGTAGATATGAGTAGATGGGAATCAGAAAATGACCAAATTAAAGTGAAGTTTCCATTATTTTTCTAGGTTTTAATTCCCTTATGATCTTTGTTTATCATCTCGTTACTAGTTTATTTCATAGTCTCATGTTATAATAACTTTTCAAAAAGCTTTTGACAATCCTAATAAGCAAGTTTACAGGGTCTTCTTTAGCCTCAGATTTATTTGTTGGCACTGGATTTATGACCCAGATACCTTGTTCCAGGTGGACCTAAACCCTCAGACTGACCATGACCTCTCCATTCAATAATAGGCAAATTTGATAGCAGATAAGAATAACGCAAATAATTCTATGTCTACCAGTGCCAGGGCTGTCATCAGAGGGAAGGTATGTCTGGCCAGTACATGAGCTTCACTCTGAGGTTTTCTCTTGAATGTCAGCAGCATGGAGGTTGGAGGCCAAGCCCCCCCCGCCCCCCATTTGGGTGGATTAGACAGGCTGGTAGTGTTCCCTCTGTCCATGGTGGCCTTGGGATCCTCTCACATGGACCCCTTGCTGCTCTGAAATCCCTCTTCTTGTATCCTTTGCCTCTTCTGATGACTTTTCATTTTTGGATATCGCTGATTGGTCTCTCTGTGGTTGTCATACTGTCCATGTTCTGTACTGTCAGCATATTCCTTTGTTTCACAAACTCATCACATGCAGACATCCTAATTAGGGCTTTCCTGGTCTTCTAATTTGGCCTGTTGCCCAAAACCTGAAATCCCAAGGGTTCTGCAGCTGGGCACTGGTGCCACCTGGTGCCACCTTGTCTCATGTTATAGAACAGTGTGGTACATGGCTTCAGTTTCCCAGTCTGTGTGTCTGCTTTCTACTTGCCTGTATCAGACACAGTGGGCTTTGAATGCACAAACAAGCTTTTAGAAATCAATTAACCCTTGCTGTTGCCCTGGACCATTGTTCTAATGCATATCTACTTTACCTACAAGACAATTCCCAAAAGAAAACCTCTAAATATATTTTCTAGTCATTATTATTCACCTTTGCAAAAAGAGAGAGAGAGGGAAACTTCAGCATAAGGTGAACTGCAGGAAGCTAATTTTTGCAGCATCAGAAAAGTGTAGATTTCTGTTGCTTGGGCTAGTCTTTCTTACCTAAGTGTTTTAAAAATATAAAACTGAAACAGATTTTAATGCAAACTGTGTTTACTAATATTAGCTAATAAAATTCCATAATATTATTTTGCATTGTGCTAATGGCTATCACATTATACTATATAATGATACTATATATTACTACAGCACTTGCTGTGCTAAACAGAAAGATAAATTCTAGATTTTGCTACTGAATTAGATTTACAAAGGTGATACAAGCAAGAGGATAGCCAAAAACCCAAATGGTATATTTAGTACACTGGTTTCCTGTGTTTAATCAATATTTAAATTCATTTAGGGTTAGAATGAATAGAATGGAGATACCATTTGATTGGTAGTCCCAGGAAATGAATTAATAAATTTTACTGTACATCTTGGGAGCTAGTGCCAGTGATCCAGATAAATTGTGCTTGGTGCAAAACTGGAAAGGAGAAGCCAAAGTAGCTTTTCTGTTTTTTTAATGCTGGGCCTTTCAAAAGCTGGTTAGGTAGGTGTTGATGTGGGTTCTTTCTTTTCCAGGCATATCCCTGTGCAACAGATGGGGGAGAAGATAAGCTGAAGTACATTATTTCATCCAGGGATTCCTTTATGTAGGGGTCCTGACCCACGGTTTTTTTCCACCATCAAAGCAACACAAAGCTGCTGGATCGAGGGCTAGGATCTCTTTCCATGTTTGTATAGCTATTGATATTTAAAAACCTAATATATTGCTATAATTAGCTTGTGCCATAGAAACCCAGACAGAGGGTTTATGCTAGCTACAAGAGTTTCCTTTGAAGTAATACTGCTTACCTAGGTCCACAGCTGAAGTTTGTCTCTGAATGGAACTGCCACACAACCGTAAACAGTTAAGATAGCCAAGTACTTCCCCTTCCCAACCAGTCAATCTATAGTTGTGTCTATGCGTACTATGTGTGTTCTCATGTACGCATGCATTTTTAAATATATAATTCACTTGAACTTATAGAACTGGCTTAGGACAACACTGTTGAAAATATTTTGGTGAGTAAAGTTCTCTAAGAGTAGACTACAGAGCAGCAGTGATGATGCTGCTACAGTCAGACAGGGGCAAATAGGAGGAAGAAGGAACTTGGCCAGATAGAAATTTATCTCAAACAGCCATCAACAAAGTCCTCAACCTATCAGATAAAAATTTAACACTGCAACAATTATCTCTGCATTGCAGCTCAGCCAGGACAGAATGTACCTGTAAACCTTATGGTATACATCAAATTTTGCGTAAGTGTAAAAGGAAAAAGAATAATTGTTATATCACGACTCTCATATATCCAAGTGTTTGAAAAACAGAAATTGTCAGGCGAGCAGAAAGCAAAAGCAGGGTGCCAATTCACACTTATTTGCCAGAAAGAAAAGATGGAAAGGGGCCAGAAGTGGACTCTTGCTTATTTCTATAATGCATAGAAGTATATTGCTTTCAGAAAGAGTAGAAAGAAATAATGTGATGTCTCCTGATTTTGCTAAAATAAATCTTTAAAAACTTATATTCCAATATAAAATATACCATCTTCCCAGAATAGTTCATGACCTATCCCAGACAGGGGGACCAACCCAGCACACAGCCAACCAAAAATGGATAGAATACCCCAGTGAACAGAATACCCCACCTTTCTTATCCCTCCTGAATTGTGCTGTGTGATCTTTACTGCAGTGAGAATCTGAGCCACATGACCCACAAGCGTGGCAAGCCTAGCTGATTTGCAACCTAGGCACGGAGCAGGCAGAGACCAGCTTGCCTTACAGCTGCAGCCCGCCCTTGCCCCATGCAAAGATTGGGGGGGAGGGGCATATGCCCCCCTTGGCTCCCCAGTGCCATGACTTTGCAGGGGCTGCCAGGCTCTGCTTGTCCCATGACCCAGCCTGGCTGGGGCTCCATTCACCTTGAATGGGGCCCTGACCAGGTGGGGGTGTGGGACAAGCAGAACCTGGCAGCTCATCCAGAGCCATGGCATGTTGGAGCCAAGGGGTTGGGGGAACATGCTGCCCCTCCCCCAGCTCCCCCACAGTGCATGCAACAGCAGGAACCAGTGGGCTTGAAATTTCTCTGTGAAGGGGGCCCTGGCTGGGCCAGGTTGTGGGACAATCCTCACAGGGGAGCAGGGCAGAGGCGGAGGTGAATGATTCGCCTCTGCTCCTACCCCGTTCCCTCCTGCAGTTTTGGGGTCTTTATCTCCTCCTCCCAAAGAAGAAACCTTACTGCTGTGCCGGTCCAGGCTGCAAGCCCAGCATGCCCCTCTCCCCTGCTGCAGCAGCCTGTGGCTGGGTTGTCCAGTGGCAAAACCCAGAAGTGGTGCCAGTGCTTCTTTAAGGGGGGGCATAGCCAATCTCACCCCCCTATGCATTGCCAATGCACTGAGCACTGGTTCAGGTTTATAATTTGAAAAGTGAAAGATGAATTGTCCTTTATAATATTAAAGTTTCTTCACTGGAAAAAATGCTCTTTCCCAAGCATTCTCTGTAGAGCAATCATGACATCCACTGGCCAGTTGGATTCATGTTTTTGCCTGGACAATTTCCATACTGCATGTGCCTGACTGTTTATTTTTATCCGTTTATCAATCACCCATCATATTTGGCACATCTGTAGTTAACATTGGCATTAATTTTACCCTATTGTCCTAATTGCAGTACTTTGGTGTAATGACACCATTCAATTCACAGATGGTACTGGTAGGGGGTTCTTCCCAAAAAAATATCGTAATTTTACTTTGGAACATGAGACTGCCAAAAAAAATCTTTCATTGATTAACTTTTCAGCTGCTTAGCACCCAAGACCACACTACCTAAATAAATCAGAAAAGGAGCAACAAAGCTGATACCAACTTATACCATATCTGTATAGCCTTCAAATAGGCTACTGAAGTCAACATATATATTTTGTTTTTTCCGTTCAAACCAACTCATATGACTTCATTCTGCTGTCATTATTTAAAAAAATGACAGGTTCCTAATGCAAAATGTTTCCAAGGTCTTGAATCTGTAAACACCAAACTGTGTATATAACTCTGTGGGACTGCTCAGGTCATTAAATTTACAAATATTCTTATGTATTTTTAAGGTTAGAATTAGACCAGCTTGGAGGCCAGTTGGTATGCAAGGTCAAGGCACATGTGCACAAACACACACACATCCATATCCACTATTTAAAGGTAAGTTTTCTAAAATTATGTTTCTACCCTCATTTTGATGAGAATTTTGAAGCACAGAAATTCCAGTTAACAACTTGGCATCTCCGTTACAAAACACAGATTTCTTCTAATGCAGTCCACCTCTACATTACACGCTTTAGAGTAAAAGAGTTATTTTGCAGCTCCAGTTTAGTGGTCAGAGTGAAGCAACAAGGATACTGCAAAAAACTGAAGGTTCTGGCTTAAAAATATATCTACCAATTTTCAGTGACAATTTCCTGGTGTGTGCGCTGGTCTGTGTGTGTATGAGGAAGAGAAAGGGAGAGAAACAGCACTTGATCTTCAAAACAATTATTTGCATTGGTCTGAACTGCAGTGTGTAGAACTGTGATTACCTGCATGCTTGTTGTTCGGATTGCGCCCGCTGATTGGAAACAATTTGGAGCAGAGACCTTGTCTTCCTTTTATGTTGGCATACAGCTGAGTACTCTGATTAATGCTCACCAAACGCATTTGGACAAGTCTGAACTGAAAACCAAGATCTAAACACCTGCAAAATTTGTAAGACTTTGTTGCCTCTGATAGATGTGTTCTGGGTTAATGGAGGACATTTAAGGGCAAGTACACCTTAACCTGTACGGAATTGCCACTAGCAATGTGACTAGGGGAATAGTTCAGTCTTTATAACTAGTGAGTCCTTTGTTGGCAGTCACAGCAGCGAGACAATAGCTACATGAAATACCAGTTTGAGTGGTAACTTCGGGAAGCTGGAACCCTGCCCTTTGGGAATTGACCTGAGGCCACCAGCCTCATTTCACAAAAAGTTTGGGACATCAAATGGAAACAAGTTTCTCCCTTGTTTTTGTTTTGCACATGGTGTTCAACTTCAGAAAACTTTAGTATTTAGGTATCCTCAGTGTTAGAAAAGGTCTCAGAAACACGCTTGGCTAGGAAACTAAAATTTCCTCCATTTTTAGAGATGTCATTGTTGAAGTCATAGATCTGGCACCACTTAGAAACCAGGATCCCCACTGACTGCAACCACTATGTTTAATATGTTACAATGAGATAATCTATCAAATAACATCTAGTCGGTAGACAGAGGAATTTACACTGCAGTTGCTTCATACAACTCCCATGTCTGCAGCCAGTCACAGATTGGGTCCAGAGACTTCATTCTTTGCTCTCTTCCACAGCGTGGATATAAACATTCCTCCCTCCAAAAGACACATTTTATGTAGCTGCTTCAATCGTAAGTTCAAGATACACTTTGTTCAGCCTTCCTTCCAGAGATATATTAATTCTAAAGTGTTCTTTAAAAAATGTAAATGGGAGACCATTTTTTTGGCTGTTGACCAATGAGAGTGTGAGAGAGCTAAATTAATTTGAGAAACAAATTGTGTTAGGGGGGGAGCTGATAGATAAGCAGTCATGGGAAATCTATCTAGAGGGAGGACAAACAAGCACAACTTGACTTTCATGTAACCCTTAATCTATTTATAGGAGGAAGAATCGGGAAATGAAGTACCTCTCAACAGCAGTTTAAGTCAACAACTAAAATTAATTGCCTTCACTTTCAAACTACAGTGCTTGTGCAGCCTGCACATGAACAGCCAATTTCACACTCCTGGAGTCTGGCAAAATGTTGACAAAACAGCCTTCTCTTGGAAAAAGGAGGGAAAAAAGTCAACCCTGCATGTTACAGGCCACAAGAGTGGAGAAATATTTCCTTTATTTTAAAAGTGATTTCAAAGGTGGTGCCCATCAAAGGCTCCTGGCACACATTACACTTAGGATGTGATTAATCAGTTAATCACATCTTAAGTAGTTATCCAGCCATGCATTCACGCAATAAATGGCATATTAAAACAGGGAAGAAACCACAAAGTTATTGCACAGTGTGTAATAACTTTGTGGCTGGTTCCCATTGCACCATAAGTTGAATGTGTGGCCAAGCTGATCAGCCAATCTGTGTTCCCAGCCCTATGTTCCAGGGCCCTTCTGAGGCTGGGAGAGCCAATCAGCTGATGGGTGGTCTCGGCCTTGGGAGTGCGCTGGGGTCAGGATGTCCATGTAATCCTGAGGCTCATAGCATCTGCTGATTGGTGCTCTGATCTGGGTGCACCAGGCAGTGAACTTGCTGCTTGCCAGAAAAGAGGAAGCGTGGGTTCATGGTCCTGGGCTCCCCCTGCACTGGTAATAGGGTATGATTGGGATCTGATCCACAATCCCATAATTGTGCTTCCTGCCATGCACATATAGCATGTCAGGAGGTGTGATCATTGGGAGTGTATGAATCAGCAGCCATTGCACCTTTAATTGAACATTTGCCAGGGGCCAAAGACTTAACATTAATGGGAAATATTAAACATAAATGCATAAATACTACTATATTTTCTCACATACTATGTGCCATGGAAAAGATACACACTTTTTTTACAAGGGAGAATTAAGAAAGAAGGATCTTTCTTTGTAGTAAGTAACTGGGCACATCTAAATGTGCCATTAATGTGCAGCAATAAATTGCAAAGCTTATTACTCTACAGTTTATTACTCCTGGGAAGCTCCTGGATGCATGGTTTACACATGCGCCCAGACTGCAGCACAATAAGCCTGGTCACAGCAGCCCTAGCTGGCAAGGCACCTGGGGGCTTAGCCTGCCAGCCCGAGGCTGCTCCAGTTGGGCTCAAAGTGCTGCGGAGGGGTTCAACATGAGTCCAGGCAGCCTCTGCACTGAAGCACCCTTGCTCCCTAGCCAGCCAGTCAGTATCTACACATGTGCTGCTGTGTACCAAGAACTCCGCAGCAGGTTAGTCCATGTAAATACATGAACTAGTCCTTGTAAATATAAGGACTAACCTGACGTGGAGTTTTTTAGTTTTGTGTGCCCTAACAGGTACATATGTGTAGGCACTGAGATGTTTGCACAGTTCATTAGTTAATTGCACATTAACTAAACATCTCATATAAATGCACCCACTGAGTAGCAGCATGTAGGAAGCTGAGCCTGCTCATTGGTTAGCTCCCTATGGATCACATGCAGTCTTTAGCTTTTGCCCAGTAAGTAGTAGATGAGGCTCTTACCATATTTCTCACATATAATGCACACTGCTGGTTTTTGGAAAAAAGTGCCTGTTGTATGTGAGTAAATAGAGTAACACAATGATCAGTTCACATGGCTAAGCACTGAAACATCAGGAAGTGCCAACACTGTAATTGAATGTGCCACCTTAACTCTGTCCATTGTGCATGCATATTATGGAACAGGGCCAAATCCTAGCCTGTTTCCATTTCTTGAACGCCCTTCTCCTTGGTGAGAGCTTCTATGGGTGCAGTAATACTTAGGACTAAAATCTTTTTCTTTTTTAAGCTGGAATCCACACAGTTGATCATCTTTAAAAAGATTAATGGCCTGGGATGCAGTTAACTCTATCATTGTCATTTACCTTTTACCTCATTAACTGGGAGATTCTTGTTGCTTTGGGTAAACCTCTGAAACTTTCTGCAAGGCCTTTCTCAATAATAATAGCCCCCCAGCTTTTGAATTTTGGGGTGGTTCAACATCAGACAGTGGTTAGTGAAGAATAGGACACAACATAATGTTTAATGACTGATCTTTAAAATGTTTAGTCATGTAAGAAGTGTCTGTTACCTTTAACAGAAATCATTTTATGATAAGGTTTTGAGGAATTTGGTTCCCCTTTATTTTGGTGTAATTTTATTATTAAAGGGGCTTGCTCCAGCCCAGCCCAAATTGCTGTTGTATTGGACACTCATGTAGATGCTACACCCAGGAGCAATGGACTCTGGTGCGAACCACTCTGAAGTTTATTGCATTGTCTTAATTTCATGTGTGATGCACCTACTGGCTGCATCTACACAAGCAACGGACTGCTGCAAGTACTAAATGATGGCACAGTAACCAGAGTTACTGCGCAGTACTGTCGCTGCATGGTTTTTTTAAAATGCTACTGCACAGTAGCATCTTGTATAGACATATCCACTGTGTAGTTATTACTCGTGTGGAATGGAGGTGCAAAGTGAATGTAAAATGCTGCCACTCTGACCAGTTAAAATGCTACATCCTGGTGTAAGACATGAGAAGACAATGGCTTGTTATATCAGCCCTAGCTTACCTTCTAACTGCTTAGTAACTCTTAAATTCACAGTAGATATGTGCTATGTATGTGCATATTTATATGCTGTGTTTATGGGAAGCTTTGAATTTCATCCCATTGTTTGTAAATATTCTATACAACTCATCTGTTTTTATGTATTAATTTGTATGTGTTCATTTATTTTTGGTAACAACCTGTTTTATGGAAATATTTTAATAAAAATCTGTGAACATGAGGAAAAGTAGAGCATAATACAGATGTACAAACAAACACTCACTGTGTGACTCTGAAGAAAAAAGTGTACACAGAATTCACACATCATCTAACTAGAGAAACATATAAAATAGAAGCTCAGGATGTATAAAGAATATAAATAAAGGGTAAAGGCGAGTTTTTATTAATGATCCTGTCTCTTCTTTTCCAGTTGTCAGTGCTGAATCTGCCACTGAAGCAGCTGGGGTGCTGCCCCACACTGTAACAGAGAATAACTGCTGCCTTTTTAACTACATAGTCCTTCCTGGTCTAGCATTTGTATAGGCAGAATAGCTCACACTCTGTTAAGGTCCTCCAAGTCATGAAGATGGAGCACTCTGTATTTTCAAGCAGCCTTGCTGCCACAGCCTTGTGCTGAGCAGCACTTTGCACAGATAACTCAAGTGCCAATGAGCACTTGATAATTAAGGGAACCACCTCATCTAAAGAATTTCAATGCAAGCTGTGCCACTAAACGGATGTATGATTTTTGGTGTGCTATTTGCAAGTCTCTGTTTTATCAGCCTGTTTTTAGAATCAAGGTAAGAAGGCTTTCCAGCCCCACTCTGCTGTCTTGGGACTTCCTTAAGTCTAGGGTGACCATACATTCCGGTTTGGCCAGGACAGTCCTGGATTCCATAAGCCAGGCCCAAACAGTTGGTCAAAAGTCCCAAGCCAGAGTCCTGGCTGAGCAGCATGGTGCACCAGGCAGGCAGACAGGGAGGCACTGCTGCTGCCGTGCAGAAGCAAGGAATGTAGGGACTTTGGATATGGCATCTTAGAGTGACCATACATCCACCCACCTTGCTCCTGTACTGGGGCAGCGGGCGCTTGACCACAGTGATTTCAGCCCCTCAGCTTATGGGCTTTAGTGTGAAAGAAGAGCTCCACCTGGAATTTAAATAGTTACAGAAGGAAGACGACACATAACCTTGAAGATTAAAGTAAGGAGCATTCTGGAACACAATAGCAGATTTTGTAATGAAATGACAAAGTTGTTTACACTTCAGAAAGGATTTTTGACAAAGTTCCACATCCAAGGTTAATATTGTTTTGAGTGCGGGAGTCATGGAATAAGTAGAAAGTTGGCTAAGAAATGAATGATGAAGAAAAGTAAAACAAAGAAAAGAGTGGTACTTGATGAATTACACTGTAACAGGAGGAATCGTAAATATGACTAGGAATTAGTGCAGTGAGATACAACAGATTAAGATCACATCAAGGCTAATAGATGCTGAAGACAGTATAACACAGATAAATACCGTAGGAGTCCTTCAGCATGCTTGTATAACACAAGTCTGTGTGTGCCATGAAATATTGGGAATGAAAATAAACTGGAAAAGCCAAGTGTAGGGTTTTTGGTGAGCTCTCTATACAAAATAAATCTGCCTGAAGACTTGCATACAGTTTAGATAGAACCTAAATGCCACATCTCTGTGCTTCAAAGAATTTGGTTAACTTTTGTTTTGGGGTCATAATAAATGATGGTGAAAAAACTGGATTTTATTCACCTGTATTCAAAGAGATTTATCTGATCTATTGTAAGAGAGATCCAAACGCAAGGACAGATTGTCTACTGGCTAGGACACTGGGCACCCAGGGAATGTACATTCATATTCCCGCTTCCCCACAGACTTCCTGTGTGATTAAGGCAAGTCATTTGGGGTAGATAACTGAGATATTTGAGACATCCAGTTTCTACTCAAATTGGTATGCACTGAATATCTAAATACCTTTTAAAAATCTGGCCCTTGCTCTCTGTGCCTTGATAGTCTCTCTCTCAAATGAAGGTAATAGCACTTCTGTATCTTCATAGGGATGGTGTGAGGATAAATACATTACAGATTGTGAAGTGGTCAGAGACCAGGATGATTTGGCCAGCCTAAGAACCTTAATCTGACTAACAGCCTCTGATGCAAGCAGTATGTATAAATCCCTTTGCCACATCAGGATGCAGTCTCCCATGAGAAGTAAGATCTGATTATTACATTGATAATACTGCTGACTGTTAGCCAAAAGTGTGGGAAGTTTCATCTGCCTCTAAAATGCCTGGGTTTTGATGCTTTCATGTGAATGGAAATACAGTGCTGCAAAAGAAGTCATTAGTCTGAACATGGATCTGTGTACCACAGCTGCCATAAGAAGGGAATAGGGTATGTCAGGGCAGGAGGTTATGTTCATTGGTTAAAGGGAGATGTTCCTGGGAGCAAACTGTTCACCAAGGATAATATCCAAGGCTATGGAGAAAGATGATTGTTAAAAAGGAAGTACAGAAAAAATAAAAATACTGCTTCTCATACAGGAAGTAGGCAGAGAAAAAGGGCTTAATGGACACAGTTCTTAAAAATACTGAAGCATGAAGACAATATTAAAAATGACTAAGAACTTGAAAGCATCTGGTTATACATATTTCTTGCTGGTATGGCTACTTGTTTTATCTTTGGTTAATTAGACTTTAAGTCCTTACTGAGGACTTAAATGCTTTACAGTACCTATTGCTGTGCCTTTAGAAATCAGTGCAGTGGTGGCTGTAATTTTGATGGACCATTAGGCAAAGTAACTAAAATATTTAAATTATTGAGGCATGGCACAGCTCAAAAATCACGCCTTTGTGCATGGTGCTATGAACATGGAAAGAAGCCTATTTCTGAGACATAATTTCTGGAGAGAAAAGCCTTTTGAGAGAAAAGTCCTAGAGGAGCAAAAATCTGACATCTGAGACATGTGGAATTGCATAATACAAGACTGCACAGATTTTTCATAAAGAAAGAAATGCAACACATTTTTAGTTTGAGCCCAAAATAGCTTGGCCTGATTTCTGTCACTTATAATCATGTACATCAGAAGTAAATCCATTAATAATACACTGGCAGAAAAACTGTATGCAAGAGTTCAGAATTCACTTAATTGACTCCTATCATTTCTTTAATTCAAATCAAAATATGAGACAGAGTGAAAACAACAAATTTCAACTAGCGTCTATAGCAGACTCCTACTGAATGGCTTTTCAAGGCACAAAGCTCAGGTTTGTTAGAACCTTCAGTCTGCTACACAGCATGATAATACAAGTACAGTATTACTATAAGGCCTTCTGTCTAGCTGTATTTAATAATGCTTTACAGTAAGGTTCCATTTATAAACACTTCATTATTAATAAAGCATGGCAATTTGTAGCATGCATAAAAATTATTTATATTCATGTGCTAACCAAGCACATAGATTTAATAATATTGATGTCTTATAACATGCGTTGTAACAGCTTGTCACAGCATCATCTGTTAAGCATTTCTTACTAATGCATTTCATACCATGCCTTATAATAATTTGTTAAAGGATGCAGCTGCATCTATTAAGCCTTTCATAAATATGAATAGCACATTTTCTAAAATGGCACCATATATTAAATTATTACTGGATATTCTAACTAGAAACAGAATTTTTTTTTTTAACTTGGCTAGAAACCCAGCCTTCACATGATATTCACTCGGAAGCTGTCTCAGTTTAGTACAGTTTCCTATGCAATTACACCATGTAATTTTAGCGACATGATTTAATAATGGTCGGGATAACTTCAATAAATAGTCAGAGGGACAGGTACAGCAGCTCATTGGGGCCTGGAACAGTCAGATCATTAAAGGAGGAGGAGAAATCCTCAACCACAAAGACCCTGATCCTGCAAAGGCAGTCTCTGTAAGATATATTTTGTGGAGATTCCTTCTGCGTGAGGGGCCTTGTGGGTGGGGAGTAGGGCTGTTATACCTGAAGCAAGCCATGGGTCAGGCCTCAGATCCTGTGTATCCTTTAGCATCAGTGAGAGTCAAGATCAGGATTCTGGGTCGGGTTCTGGGTCTGTCTGCAGTTGCCTCCACTGTGCATAGATAATGGGAGCTGAATACTGAGTGCTGTCAGGCTTAAAAGAAATGAGGACATTGGGCTGTGGAGGCAACTGAACCCACCTTGGATATATGAATACCTGGAGCAGACTGAGTGCTGAGGACTTGGGGCTGTGATCCTCTACATATGTGCTAACGCTGCTCTTAAGTAGCAGGCCACTATACAGCTCTAATTCATAACTTTCTCCAAACTATTAGCAGCAGTGTTGTATGCTTTTTATTTTAAAAGTTCTCTCTCATCTCTTCAGTATCACTAGTTGGAACTTTTCAAATGCCACTGAGAAGGTAGATGGAAGTTTTCTTTACAAGGGAAAATTATGCAGCTTCAAATGAATATAATTGTAAACAGGTACAATTACAACACAGGAGCATTCACAGACAGTTTTATGCCTTTGTTTTCTTCAGACAGGATGGGTCTTCTCTTGCTCCTCTCACGGTAAAAACTTCCCACAGATATCAGTGGAAGCAGGCTCAGACTTGCCAGATGAGTGGAAGTTTACATTGTTTTGCCACTTCCTCCACATTGCCGATTTACAAAGGTATTTGGGTGCTTAGAGGTGCCTGCTGGATTTACAAATGTGGCTATGCAGGTTAAGCACCAAACAACCCACTGATGTTTCAGAAAAGTTGGGTGCTTTTTTGATATCCCACCAGGCACCTCTCTGCACTTTTTGTTGCCTAAATATCTGTTTAATGGGACCCCACTGCATAACTACAGCAGCATTTCTATATGTACTGGGTTTGTGTTGGTGATTTCCCCAAAAACAACAGCTGCCTTTATAGTAGCTTTGACTTTGGTTCATTGCCTTTATTCACAATGAAACATCATTGAATACTGCTGTTCTGCACTTGGGTATAATACTATGCACAAATTTACAGTATGTGAGCTTATGCTTTGTGCTAGTTTCTCTTTTGATTTGCACTTTATTTCTCTTCAAGTAATACCGCTGTACATTTTTCCTCTGCTTTGATTTAATCTAAAAATGTGGCACCCTGCAATGTTATTGGAGATTAAATTCTTAATTATGAATTTCCTTGCTTTTGTGCGTTTGCCTCAGATCCTTAACATTTTTAATGTCATTTTTATGTGAATTTCCATGCTATTTTAATTCATTAGTCATGGGCTATCATTTTTCGATGTAATTACTGTAATTTCATCAAGTGACATAATTACAGTAAATACTTTGAGTAATTACTATTCATATGGAAAAAGATATCTGGAGGTGTAATAATGTCATATAATAAAATATTTATGATGTGTTAAGGCAAATTATGATGACATATTTACAACATGTAATGACATAACAGTATTCCATATTTACACTAGGTAAGGATAATGACATAAAAATAACTTTGAGTGATGTCATCCCTTGATAATAAGCACAGGAAGTTACACACTGTGCGTGGCCTCCAGGTATGACATTTCAGTAAACTCTGTCCTTTTTCTTTTCTTTTAAAAAAAATCCTTATTCAAAATTGCAGCAAAAATTAGGAATTTAGCTCTGCCAAAGTTAGAATTCTGTTATGTATAGTAATCTATAGCATGTGTTTGTGTGTGTGTATGCAAATTAAATATATAGAAAATTAGGGTTGGATGGGACCTCAGGAGGTCATCTAGTCCAACCCCCCTGCTCAAAGCAGGACTGTCCCCAACTAGATCATCCCAGCCAAGGTTTTGTTAACCTAGGCCTTAAAAACTTCCAAGGATGGGGATTCCACAATGTCTCTGGGTAACCTGTTCCAGTGTTTACTACTCTCTTAGTGAGAAAGTTTTTCCTAATATCTAACCTAAACTTTCCTGGCTGCAACTTGAGACCATTGCCCATTGTTCTGTCATGTCACCACTGAGAACAGTCTAACTCCATCCACTTTGGAACCACCCTTCAGGTAGTTGAAGGATGCTATTAAATCCCCTCTCAGTCTTCTCTTCTCCAGACTAAATCATCCTAATTCCCACAGCCACTCCTCAGAAGTCATGCCCTAGACCCCTGACCTCCTTTGAACTCTCTCCAATTTGTCCACTTTCTTTCAGTAGTGAGGGTGCCCAAAACTAGACACAGTACTCCAGATGTGGCCTCACCCATGCCTAATAGAGAGGAATAATCCGTTCCCTTGATCTGCTGGCAACGCACCTACTAATGCTACCCAGTATGTCATTAGCCTTTGTGGCAACAAAGGCACACTGTTGGCTTATATTCAGCTTCTTGTCTACTGTAACCCCCAGGTCCTTTTCTGCAGACCTGCTGCTTAGCCAGTCAGTCCCCAGCCTGTACTGGTGCATGGGATTCTTCCATCCTAAGTGCAGACTTTACACTTGTCCATACTGAACCTCACAAAATTTCTTTTGGTCCAGTCCTCCAATTTGTCTAGGGGTGTGTACAGACATTTAGGCATCTTGTTGGGGAGGTGCTCTAGCTAGGGGTAGGGGTGCTCCAACAGTCGCCTGGGAGGCTGCCAGCCTGCCCCTCTCCCCAATCTACCCCTCCCCACCAGCTGGCAACTGTCAGCAGCAGCTGGGTGGGGAGGATGGAGCTGGTCCACGGTCTTGTGGGGACCAGACTGAGCCCATGAGGTGGAGGGGATCTGTTCACCCGCCCCTGCCCCAGCTACGGCTGCAGCAAACTGGAGCTGGCAGCTACATGCTGCTACTGTCAAGCGGCTCAGGCAGGGAGTGGGAAAACTAGCCCAGCCCCATAAAGGCCCCTGGGATGCAGGTGGAATCACCTAAAATTACTTCTCAATGTGAACCTGTACACAAGATTGCTAAGGTGCTCTGCCCTAAAGTGTATTCATCTGATACGACTAAATTAGTTGAGGTTTAACTTTTTGTGCAATCTGCCATTTTTAAATCACTCTGAAGCCGGAAACATTTGTTATGTTATGGGTACAGAGCGCTTTGGAGATCTCATCGTGTGCAAAGTGTAACTTTTTATACACCCTAGCTTTCTCTGGGCATGTCTATAGTAAATTAATTTGCCACACAGTAAAGTGTCACCATCTACACCTGGGTGGCAATTAGGGCTCAGTAGACTAATTTACTGCACTGCCAGATAGTCCCAACAGATGAAGGTGGTAGGCAGTAGCACTGTAAATTACTGCATTTAAATGCACATGTAGACAGTGACATCAGGATTAGCTTATTCCAGCTCAAATTGAGCTGGAGTATATTCAGTTGCATTAATTGCACATGTAGATGCTCCCTCTGAATCTTAGCCCTACCGTCTAGTGTATCTATTACTCCACCCAGCTTGGTATCATCTGCAAACTTGCTGAGGGTGCACTCCATCCCATCTTCCAGATCACTGATGAAGATACTGATGAAAAATGTCACTCCTTCAGTCATAGGAAATCCCTTCACAAAAAAATCCATCCTAATGAAAAGAGTCGGAATTGTTAACTGCACAAAATTATAAAAAAAATGGTGTGTGTTATATTTTAACACTACATCTATGATCCAGATTTGACTGGGCGTAAAGAATTGTTGCGAGTAAGAATGCCATATGCCAGCACGAAGATTAACTACTTGCCATCATTCCCAGCCTGGCAGGCAGGCATCAGAGGCCTTGTCAGCGCAGGTGGCTACACATAGAGGCATTCCATGATTTAGTCACTCTTACAGTAACAACTTCATGATATCAACTGAAAACTGTAGCTGTACATAGATTTTTCCATATCATCACAATCATTTGTGCCTTTGGACAGGCTCCTGCCCATATGTACAGCAAGCAAACTCCTGTTTGTTAAGCCACTACCCTCATCCTTCTTACCTTTAACCCTTAATTCCTAAGGCTCCAAGGAATCTATTTTCCTATGTTTTTCATGGGAACATTGCTGCCATTCAGCCCTGCTTGGGCTCTCTGAAGTGAAAGCCCTGGTCAAGCTGCACTTGCTTCCTTTCTGTCCCTTCCTCCCCCATCCCAGACCCCCCTCCCCTGCCAAGGATTTAAACCAGCACTATAAAACAACCAGAAGCACAGCTGAAAGACAAGAGCTGATGTATGGAGTGGCTAGGAATGGAGCATTACCTTCTTAGAGACTTGGGCAGTACCAGCAAGGCCAGAGTCATTGCCCAATTCTGCCCATAGCACCAAAAGTAGAACCTTAGGTCTTAATGGTGTTGTCAAGTGTAGGAATGATTAAATGTCCTGTAATTTTGCAATAAGTGATGGTACATTTTATCCTACAGAGCTCAAGTATGGTAGTTCTATGACTGTGCACTGAGAAAGACAGTCACACAGAGACCAATGTTGACAAGATGAAATGAGATGCTAATGTTGACACAATGAAAGGCAATGAGCTGCAGATATGCTAACGTGGGAGAAAAGGTAGATGAACAATGTCCAGGTCATGGATGGGTCATGAAGGGGCATGAAGGATTTTGTCCTGGGAGGTCTGGGGACACAGGACAAAGAAAGTGCTAAGGTTTTGTGCATTGGGAAGGCAAGGCAAGTATGGGTGGGCATGATCTGACCAGCTTGTAGAGCTCAGAAGATGATGAAGTAATGAAAGATGGGGAGACATGGGAAGGGATATAGAAAGAGGGGGAAGTAATGGATTATCTGCTAGTGTGAGCTGACGTGCTGGAGCCAGTCAGCATGAGACATCTAGGCTGTCCCTTGCTAGCCCAGTTGCAAGTATTCCAAGGAGATGCTTTTAACTGTAATTACTGCATGGGTGGGGTCATTAAGGAGTATTGTAACACTGCTCTCTAATGCAGAGTGAGTGTTTTGTTACAGTGTATATATGCATAGATACAGATTATATATAAAATATGTTAAAGAATATTGTTAAGATTGAAAAGTCAAGTATTCAAAAGTTAGTAAATGTCAGAATTAAAGATGGACAGACAGTTCTTTGGGTGAATCTGGTATCTTTTATTAGACCAACTTATATAGTTGGAGAAAAATTTTTGGGTTCAAAACCCTTCATCAGGCTAAGGAAGTTTCAGCAGTTTGTGTGTGCTCTTCCCAGATGGAATGAAAAGTAAAGCAGCCAGAGGCTGGGCTGGTATGCATACAAGATAGGCTATCAGTGAAAATGTAGATTAAGGAGTCAATCAGTGAGAGACAGGCTGGGTGGGGGAATTAAAGATGCTAATTTACCTTTAATATAAACACTTTGTTCATATTCAGTCTTTTTAGGATCACTTTTTTCCCCCCATCGGATCCCTCATTCGTTGTACTGGCTGGGCTTGCTCTGGTGAAGAAATGGAGTTAGAAAGTGAAAGAATCTGTTGTTTATAGGAGTCTTAGTTCTTGCCAAAGTTGGAAGGTGTAGAATTGCACTATATCCTAAATATACAGTACTGTTTTTGTACATGGTGGGAGGGGCAATTTTTTTGGCCAGTGTGCCACAATTTAGTCCCACACCCTCCACAATTGCCACTCCCACTCTCTTCCACTGTCTGATCTACTGTTCTGCTCTCTTCTCCCTGCTCTGTGATTCCACACCCACTGCAGCCAGGCTCAGAAGCAGACAGAGGTGGCAGCACCAGGTGGGTTCCTCCAATCTGTGCTTGCTCCCAGGCTTGCATGAAGCACCCAAGGGGACTGGAAAGGGAGGAGGACCTTGCACACTCCTGCTGTCCCCTACTGAGTCCTGCTGGCATGGGGCAGGAGCAGCTCTGGAACCTCCTTATCCATACCAGCCAGGGATAGGATCCTCAGAAGGTGAGGGAGTGAGCAAATGGCAGGAGAGGGGATGTGCTGCTAATGTTACCTGTCAGCTTTGTGTTCTTGGGGCACCCTAACACAGTACACAGCCTGACTCACAAAGGACTCACGCCCCACCTCTGCCTGAACAAGAACTGATTAGAGGAAGGACTTAAAAAGGCAATGAAGATGCAGTGAGAGATGCACCTAAATCCCTCCAGACAAGGGTGATAGGAGTGAAGAAAGTCCCCTGGTCTCATTTACATTGGAGATGGAACCAGATGACAACTCATTTACATGGGAGATGGGACAGGAATGCACCTTCATTAGCATTCAGAATGGAGAACAGAGATTCCAAGGCAAGGACCATGCTGAACTCTGGGACCAGAGAAGCAGGGGAGCACTGCATGATGGGGGATCCCTGCTCCAAATACTAATCAGCTCACATCTGCACACACCCAGATCGGCATTTATCAGACCAATCCTAGTAATGACTCCTTTATTGGTACCCAAAATACTGAATCTGCCTGTCTGTACTGTGAGCTCCCTCAGAGTAATGCCACCCATAGCCAGGAGTGACCAGTTCCTGTTATCCAGTATATGAGTCATTGTTCACCCATAAACCTAGTGTTCTCTCTCAAGCCCTTGTTAGTTCTCTACAAAAAACCCTACCCAAACTCAAGTTTCTGTCCTGGTGCTTGAATCTAAAAGCTGCACCAGTTCCACTCCTTTACTGTCTGAAATCCCTCCACTGGTCATGCTGAGGCCTCTGCCTTTCTGCAAGCTCCAACAAACACCTGGGAACCTCAACTGGTTCAAGCTTCACCTAGTGGTGAGATCCCAACTCTCTCTCTCTCTGACTCCAAGAACCTGATTTTTGTTCTCTTACTCCAGGCATATCTTTCTAAACCAGACTTTTGCTGAACACTCTCTCTCTCTCTTTGGGTGCGTCCACACATGCAAGCATAAATTTCAGAATTATTTGGGCACATGCACTTGCAGCAGCTCTAATAGAAACAGTGCAAATTTGAGCTGGGGCTTTTTGCTTCAATGCACATGCTCAGACATGCACTTTGTTGTGGAGCAAATTGTGCCACTTGGGGCAAAATAACCCTGCCTGGCTCCTGATTCTGCAGCCAGGGGGAACTACAGCCTGGGGCCAGCATCTGTGCTGATCCCTTTAATACAAAAAGCTGCCCT
>NW_017729022.1:95525330-95525561 GCF_001723915.1 Gavialis gangeticus | reverse complement strand
CCCCCCCCAATGGCTGCCCCACCCAACTCCATTACCCAGCTCCCCCATACCACACAATGGCTGCCCCACCTGTCCCTATCTCCCACTTGTATCCCCAGCCCTCCATAGCTGTCCCCCCTACCCCAGCCTCTGGCATTCTGGGCAGGGCACGCATCAGGGGGGCTGGGGGAGCAGGAAGGTCTGGCAGGGGTCCCCCCAATGGTTCCCTGCCCCTTCTCAAGCCCCTCAACC
>NW_017729022.1:95513612-95515214 GCF_001723915.1 Gavialis gangeticus | reverse complement strand
TTACCAGCAGTGGAGCCTGGGTCTAGCTCCCTGCTGCTGGTATGCTGCCTGCCCTGCACAGGCAGGCAGCCTGCTTCAGCACCAGGGTGAGGGCTAACCATAGAGACGCTATGGCATCCAGAGCATCTCTATGGAGGACCCAGCCTCCAGTTGCTTCAGGGCACTGTGTGGGACTGTGCCCTGGCCAGCTTTTTTTTGTGCAGGTTTTTTTGACCCCTGGATATCCAGGGGTCTAATTTTGCCCCCGCGCTGCAAATTTTGAGCACGGGGAACATTTTCTCATTCCTGCAAATGCCTCTTGCAGCGTCTTAAAGGGGTTTGAGATGCTGCAAGAGGCATGTGCAGGCTCATCTGGACTCATCATTCCTTTGACTCCAGGAACCTGACTTTTGCTTTCTTACTCCAGGCACAGCTTTCTAAACCTGATTTTTGCTGATCAAACTTGAGGTAGACTTTCCCAAATATCTAACTGAAACTCTGTAATATTGTAACTCTTTTATTAGTCTTTCTTGTATGGCTCTTAATACTGGTATCATCGTAAGTTCATATACCTGGCAATAAATAACTTTTATGGTCAAGCTGGTTGCTATACTCTCTCTCTGAACCTCACTTACTCTTCCTTCCCTTTGACCTCCCCATTTGCTCTGCAGCAACTTCTT
Organism: Gavialis gangeticus; assembly: GCF_001723915.1. Taxonomy (NCBI): domain Eukaryota; kingdom Metazoa; phylum Chordata; order Crocodylia; family Gavialidae; genus Gavialis; species Gavialis gangeticus. The sequence goes on along the minus strand of NW_017729022.1, from coordinate 95,514,555 downwards.
TTACCTAAGCCAAGGATCCCTGTAATGCCCAAAACTATGGTGGGGGTCTGTTCGTCAAGGGAGTTACTACTAGGACCATCGTGACAAGAGACTGGGATGTGCTGAGTTTTGAGGCCCATAAAGGTATCAGCTTAAAGTGCTAATTGAACCCAGCCTGCTCAGACATACTCTGTTAGTGTGTGTGTATGTGTATCTAACTGCATTTATTATTGTCCTGCTGAAATAAGGGATGAACTGAGTTCAAGGCACATGAGAGTGCCAGCCTGTCAACCCGGCCTGACACAGATGTGCTCTGTTAACCCATGTGTTTGTGTCTGACTGCATTTTATTGTTGCCTTGATGAACTGAGTTCAAGGTATATGAGGGTGTTAGCTTATCAATGCTGAATAACCCGGCCTGGCTCAGGCATGCCCTGTTAATCTGTGTGTGTATGTGCATATATGTGTTTGACTGATTCAGTGGTTGGAGGAACCCAGCCCCATTGAAACTGAGTCCTGCAAGATAGCTTCACTGGGAGAGAGGACTTGCAGAAGGGAGAGATACAGCTCCATATAGAAACACAAGTAACACAAGCAGCACATTGATAGAATTACCCCAGAAATGTACCCCTAATAAATGAGCACACCCCAAAGTGACAGTCAAATCTGGTAACACTGAGGACAGAGTAGAAGGGAGGAAGTGCTAAGGGTATGGGGGGACTGGATTCTTACCTGATTTGGGAACTTAAGAAAAGCCCCTACCACTGCTCTTGCTGTACAGTCTGCCTTCTTGAGGTCAGGATGAGATGGGAATCAGGGTGCAGCCATCATTGCATCTCTGGTCATTGCTCCCACATACACCCCTTCACAGAATCCTGAATCTGCCCATGCTACCATGGATAAGCAAGTTGTGGTAAAGGGAGACAAAATACCTCCTCTGCTCGGGCCTGTAGGCGAGCTGTTAG
>NW_017729022.1:95512421-95513601 GCF_001723915.1 Gavialis gangeticus | reverse complement strand
GGTCTCTTCCGACCCTAAATCTATGAATCTATGAATCTATAAAACCAAAACAAGATGTATAAAGGGAAGAAAGTCTTCTTTGTGGGTCCAGAACTTGTAATTTTCATTTGGCTGTAAGTAAATTTAATTCTGTGCCATTAATATTTGGGATTATCTAGTGGAAAAGACAGATGTCAGTATACAGCAATACAGGAGAGAAACACAGATTCTGAACACTGGTATTAGGAATTGGAACACTTCTCCAATTTGAACACTTCTCCAACTTAAACGCATAAGAGTCTAATGAAAATTTCTATCTACTTATTTTATCTACCTGTATCTTTGTGGTGTTTCAGCATCTGCTCCTCAATTCTCTGCCACCACCCCATCCCAACACACACAGTCCTAATATATGCATATACAAAACCAGATTCTGAGCCTTTTGGGAGAGCGATTCAGTAACCTTCCCAGTTTTTGAAAGGAGTTAATACATTTTAATGTCAAGGAGACAGTGTTAAAAAAATCTATGCCAGAACCAGTGGCTAAATTCATCTTGTAAAGCATAAACCGGCTCCTTGGAAACTGTATATACATCAGAAGACCAGAAAACTAGAAATCAGATCCTTGAGAAAGAAGACTCTTGCCAGTAACTTGACACAGAGTCAAGCTAATTCAAAGTGATCCAAACAAGAGAGATGATTTTTTGAGGACATTGCTGGCCGGTTCTGTAACCTAAATGTGATTGACACATAATACTACTAGGCTGAATGAAGACATTTTTCACATGTTCTTACTTTATAAAGCAATTGCTAGGGGTAATGCTGGTTAGTTGCAATGTGGAGATATGCCAAGCTGTTCAGAATTAGATTGAATTGCTAGCTATCTTGTGCTTCAAGGTTTGTAGAACTTGGCTGGCTAATTAAGCTTTCCTGACATTTCCACTTGGTGATATAAACTCAAAGGATTGAAGAAATAACAAATGCTCAGGTTTTTTATTCTCTTTCCCACAAAATTTTGTCAAGATTGTATGAAGCAAGAAACCTAACAAAGTCATCAGTAGAACTGATCAGAACATCTGAATGTTCACTAAAAAAAAGGTAAAAAAAATATCTGTAGAAAAGGTTTTATTTTTTATGTCATTTTTCAACCAGTTTCATTCGATTGGTGGTGGATGGGTCATATTCGACCTGGGGGGAGGTGG
>NW_017729022.1:95512098-95512410 GCF_001723915.1 Gavialis gangeticus | reverse complement strand
CCTTCCGACCCTTAATCTATGAATCTATGAATCTATGATTTTCAGATATACTTTTAAGAACCCCATAAGTCCCTAGGCCAGTGAAAGCAGTTGATAGCTCACATGGAGCCTCACAAGTCCACTGCAACCAGCAAACCTCAGGTCTGTCAAATATGTGACAGGTCTGAGCTTTCTCCTGTGTGTCTGCATGTGGTAGCTGGAGACTATGGTGTCTCCTACCTGTCTTTCACCACGGGGATCCTCGGTCTTGGCATTTACATGGCTGCCATGCTGTCAGTAGTCCCACCAGGCCTCCCTAACCCTAGCAGGATG
>NW_017729022.1:95486630-95507098 GCF_001723915.1 Gavialis gangeticus | reverse complement strand
TTTCACCACGGGGATCCTCGGTCTTGGCATTTACATGGCTGCCATGCTGTCAGTAGTCCCACCAGGCCTCCCTAACCCTAGCAGGATGCAGTTTTAGTGGTCATGCCCAGGACCTGGGGTCTCCTTCTTCCCCACAGCCCCTGTCTATACCTCCAAGTTCATCCTGGCATGGAAGCTCAGCAAGGACATGTTCTTCCCCTGGTGGCTGGTGATGTGGTGAGTGCACCCTCCAGCTCTGAGAGCAGGGCAGTAACTGCTGTAAAAAAATAAAATGTAATTAGGTGTAGATGGAGTGAGGAAGGTGGCACGCAGTCTATCTGCAGGTGGAGCTTGGGGAACCTCAGCAGTGGGAGGTTCACCTTCAAGAACACCAGCTGCTCCATGAAACCAGGATCCAAGCAGGTGCGGTGGGGTGTCACAACATCCCCAGCAATGCTGTACACCCTCTCACTCAGAACACGGGTTGGTGGACAGGACAGGTGTTGCTGGGCAACCATGGCCAGATTCTGCCACATCTGGCTGCAGCTTGCCCAGTAGGCCAAGGAGTCTCAGTCCAGCGGCTCCATATCCTCAGTAAAATAGGTAGCCACCAAAGTCTCGGCGCTACCTGCCCAGGGCTGGGGCCTGGTGCATCTGGATCCCAGCATTGAAGCCCATGCCCTTGGCCCACATTGGTAGCAGCTGGCATAAAGTAGACTGGCTGGTGCTGGGAGTGCTGGCACAGAAAAGTGGATCCCCCTCTTCCACATCCCCTCGCCTCTGCCTTTCTGCCTCCCTGATTCTGTTGACCAGCACCTGCATCCAGTGATCAAGGGTTTTGGTGGTGCCAGTGCACATGCTCTCCTTCACCTTTGGGTCACACACACCTGCCAGCATGTGGACCATACTGGACCACAAGGGATCCAGCCGTCTCCTGATGCCCTCCTTCAGCTGCCTTACCAGTGCCTGCACATCTGGTGACAGCAGGTTGCCCCAGCCAGAAACATTGATCCCCTGGAACTTCTCCATTTGGTTCTCCAGTTCCCTTACTACAGGGATCACCTGGCTAAGGAGTGAATCTCCAATGCTGAGGGTCTTGGTGGCCTCGAGGAAGGACCTGAGGACCATCAAGATCTAGGAGATGGTATCCCACTCAGCTCTGTTAAGGAGACCACTGATCCCAGTCTCCCTGAGTGAAGCCATCTCATGGATAGCCTTCTGTTGCTCCGCCAGCCTTTCCAGCATCAGGTACGTGGAGTTCCACTGAGTCTCCACAACCTGCATGATTGTATGCTGCAGGCTGCTCAGCTCTGCCTGTTTCTCCTGCAACATCTTGCCCCCCTTGATGCTGCAATGGAAGAAGCCTACCACCTTCTTGCATTTTGAAATGATCTGGGTGGTAGTGATGATGCCATCACCAGCAGCCCTCTCCCCCTCCAAGGTGTCCCTAGCTATGAGGTGCATCCTGTGTGCCACACAGCAGATGCCAAGAAAGTTGGCATCATGGATGGCCTTGGCCATATTGGCCCTGTTGTCGGCGACCGTGAACCTGCAGGTGAGCTCGCTCCACCCAACAAGCCAAAAAGTTTTAGGCCAGGGGCAGGCAAAGTCTGGCCTGCAGGCTGGATCTGGCCAGCAGTGGACTCCATTTCCCAGCAGCCCCTGCCCACGTGGCTAGGGTCAGTTTCCATGGAGATCCCAGCAGCAGCCACACTGTGATAGTGTGGTGCTGGGGTTTCCATGGAGACTGGCCCCAGCAGTGCTGGCAGGCAGCAACAGCACCAGCTTCTTCCTGGCTGGAGGGGTAAGGGGATGCTGTACTGCAGGTGGGAGTGGGGTGGGCTCAGCTGCTGCTGCCTGTGCAGGATGGTAGTGGCATTGTTCCTGGGAGGGGGGACTACAGGGGATCTTGGGGTGGACCCACCAAGCCCCGCCCCCTCCAGTGCCACTCCTGCTGGCAGGCATGGAGCTGTTCCAGAGCTGGGATGGGATCTTGCGGTGGTGACAGCATGGTCCAGAGGCAGGGCAGAGTTGTTATCTGCAGCCTGCATGATCTCTGCGTGATCTGTGCAGGGAAGTGCAGGCAGCAGATCATGGCTCTGCTCCAGCTCCAGACCATGCCATCACTGCTGCAAGAGCTGGGACAGAGCTGTGATCTGCTGCCTGCACATCCCTACCTGGGGCATACAGGCTGCAGATGGTGGCTCTGCCCTGCCTCTGGATCATGCTGTCACTGCCACAAGATCCCAGCATTGTTCCAGAGCAGCTTTGAGCCCTGCTGCGCACCCTGCCAGAACTGCTGGAGCCAGTCTCCATGTAAATCCCATCCTCATGCTATCACAATGTGGCTATTGTTGGGGCTCCCTGGAAACTGGCCCCAGCCATGTGGGCAGGGGCTGCTGGGAAATGGAGTCTGGCTGCCAGCCAGATCTGCCATTTTGCCCACCTCTATTTTAGACAGTAGTTCTCCATATTTGCTCTTTCTGCAGATTATTGTGAGAGGTGCTTTTCTCTCAAAAGTCAGCCAGTAGCATGTTTAGTTACATAAAGTTTCTCAATCTTAGTTAGTGCTTAATTTTTTTCATCGAATTATGTCAGCTGTTCTTATTGTCCTTTAATAGTGTACATACTGAATTCTGGAAAGCCTGGTTATCTTAAGTATATATGTCTACACACATGAGTTGCCTTCCAATAAAAAATTCCAGCAACAAGGCAGAGACACACCCTCCACAACCCCCACAAAAAACAGGGCTGTGTGTGTATGTGATTATACCATTTATCCAGTAGTGTAGCTAAGGTTAGGTGAGTGGACTATCAGCCCCAGGCACCAACTTAGAGTGAGATTGGTGGTATCTGCCACTGCTGGCCTGACCATTGTTGCTGCTGGCTCAGCCACTGCTGTTGCCCAGGGCACAAAAACTGCTGGCCTGCATATATCCCCACCAGTATTTCTGTTCTAATATGGAGTCTCCCATTTTCATACTTGTACTTTCTAAACAACATGCTCCATTGCATTTTAAGTGTTGGCTTTTCAGAATTTGCAGGTCCAATTTATGTTTGATCATTCTATGCAAACATATTCTGAGAGGGCTTAGCTTGTGGAGGAAAGAATAATTAAAGACATGAAGGTAAGTGGGGTTAAAATACAACATTGTTTTGTCCAAGGATGCTCACATTAGATGCATCCAGTGTCTTTCTAGGATAGGCTAATTGACATATTGCAGAAGGACAATATAGTGGACCTAATCCTTCTAAATATAAGCAAAGCATTTGATACAGTGCTTTACAATAAACTATTATTTAAGCAGAAAATGAGGTTTAATAATACAATAGTAAGGTGGATAAAAGGGAGACTACACATTAAGGGGGGTTATCAGATTGGAACAATCCTATTAGTTTCATTAGACACCTTGGTATAATAACCAGGTGTTTAATTAGGAAATTTTTGCATGAACACAAAGTTGGAAGGTATTGACAATAGAGAGAATTAGTACAGGCAGTTCTCGACTTACAGCATTTCGATTTACGGTGATTTGCACTTGCAGTGCTCCTCAATTTACATGCATGTTATTACTTATGGCACCGGATCCTCGCACCTATGGCATGGCAGCATGATGGCAACTCAGGCGGTGCACAAATGTACATACAGTCTGCTTCCTGATGTGCTCCGGCATGTACATTTCTTGTATTCTTTGGATTCTTAGTGCATGTTAGGCTTTTTTATATATTCAGTCCTTAAAAATGGCTGATAAAAGGAAAAGGCAGTGCTCTAGTGATGGTAATGGATGCTGCACCTGGCCACTCGGCACAGGCTCATGGGGCTGGAACCTCTGCCTGGGGGCTCAAGGCTCCTGGTTCTGACCCCAGGCGGGGTGGGACGGGCCATGAGAATCACTCCTGGGGCGGGTGAGTCCCACCTGCACCCTGACGTCTCCAGTGTTTATGGTCATTTCTATAAAAAGTTGGGCATCAGGCCCTTGGTCAGGAACATAACCCCCTATTATAACATTGTTTCTATGGGAAAATCAGATTCAACTTACATTGTTTCGACTTAAAGTGCCTTTTCCAGGAATTAACCAACCGCAAGTATGAGGACTGCTTGTATACAGGAAAAATTAGATGGTAACTTTGTGTACTGGGATAGTAGAACTGATATTAAATTTAATAGTACATAGTGCACAGGGATCTATGTACTTGTGTAAGTATTCCAATACAAAGCAATGCTTTTGCTATAAAGTGAAGGTTTGTCAATTAGAAAAGATAGAGGAAGAGTGGGATGTAGGCACAGTGGTTGAGTGCAATATGATTGTGAACTACCATTGTCTCACAGCTATGAGAAGAATCTAATGGATGCGTGGTGAGGTCTTTTTAGTAGGCAGGGAAGTATTATTACCATTGTGCAAGGCATCATTAAGATGCTGTTTAGAATATTGTGCATAATTCCAGTCAACTACATCTAAAAAAGCTGAACAGGTACAGAGAAGGGCTAGTAGAAAGGCCAGGAATGAGTGATTTCATGGTATGTATAGGCAAAAGGGAAGTTGAGAGAAGATGGGATTATGCCTTCTAAGTACTTTTAGGGGAGCAGCTGAATACAAGGGAGGAAAAACTGCCACATTTACTCACATACCAGATAAACCTTTCCCCCAAAAATTAGCCTTCCAAAATTGTGCTGCATATCTTGAGTGAGGATGCTGATATATATATTACACAGAATAGAAGCATGGTGATGTTGTGAGATGGCTGCTGCCTCTTTTCCTTTTCTTCCATCAGCTGCATTGTGGGAGGGCAGAGTCCAGCAGGAGCAGATAAGGAAGAGGGGCTGCAGTGGTGCAGTTGCATCCCACTTTGATTGTAGCAATACCCAAAGTTTAAAAACATCTGCCCAGCAGCAGCAGTGGCATTTCTATTCAGGTGACACTGAGGGCATCAATTGCCTCATTATAATCTATGTGATTCCTGGTAACCCCTCTTTACTCCACAGATGTTAACACTTCTCACTCCATTTTAATGGTCCTGATGTTCCATGAATCAAGCTATTCTTTCTTTAGCAATTTTGATAAGCTACTCTTGAACTCCCTTCTCTTATTTCACAACCCTATCGGTGGCTTTTAGCTTTTTTCAAATTTGTGGATCGACATATAGTCTTCAGCAGCACCTAATTTTTGCTGATCAGCCAAGAGCTGTTGATAAGTCATCTGTGAAAGGAGTAAAACTATAGCTATGCTTGAGAAGGAAAACAAGGGTGAGTATGTTGAGGATTTAGGTCTGTTCCTGCTGTATGTAGTCATAACTCTGGAAAAAGCTTTTTTTGTCCATTCTGCTTGCTCAAAAACAAGGAGTTTGTTATGTGTCTTAGCTGGGAGTGTGTGGTTTGCAGAAAAAAAATGGCACGTAGGGTAATGGGTCAATTAGCCACAAGTAAGGTTACACTTGAAATTTGGAGTGAAGTTCTGGAATAGCCTTGCAAATGGAAGAGTGGAGAAAGAACCTAAACTGTTTCAAGATGGAGCTTAGACACTTCATGCTAGGGATAGTATGACAGGGTATGTGTGATCCTGAGGAAAGTAATCAAAGCTTGATGTGCTAGGCTTGTGATATCTAGGGATTTATGAGCCAGCTTCAATGTCTTTTGAGGAATGTGCTTTTGATTCTAGGGAATGCCACAACTGGTGTCTGCAAATAAGGAAGGCTGGGCCGGTTGGTTATGTTGGGTCTTTCCAAATGAATTGTGCCCCCTTGTTCAGCCTCTCTCTCTCCTCTTGAGCTTTTAATATGCTTACTAGCTTTACTGCACATTATTATATTGTATTTAATCAATTAATTTCATAACTCATTGGCTCTGTTGGTTGTTATAGGGGTGAGGAAAGGAATTCTCCCTCCTTCCAACATTCTTTCCCCTCTTTGAATGCATCTTTTGGGGTCCTGGGGTGTTTTTTGGCTTTCCTCTGAAGCACTGGTGATTGGTAACAACCAGGAATGGCAGGTCTGGCAGAATGTCTTGCTGCTGATTTTTGGAAACCTTTCAGGTGCCAGGGCTGGGGTGTCTGGCTCGCATACTGAGGATGAAACCGACCACCAGATTAACGGTCAAGAAGGAACATTCCCCCTGGGTCACACTGCAAGAGTCTTCTTTTTTGCCTTTCTTTTTAATGTGAACCATTGTCTATTTCTTTCGATCATCAAAATAAAGCTTACTTAACAAATTCCTAGCTATTTCAGGGGTCCAGCATATTAGATGTGCTTTTGGTCTGGCTCATGGTCTCCATGAAGTGCCATGAAGATCTCAAGAGCCTTACTTTCCTGTACTAATGATCTTACTTATTTTTCCAGGCTGTTAGGCAATGCTTTATGATTTCTGGTATATAGAAGGAACTGGAGTAGATGTTCTTGTTGGTCCTTTGGGACTTAACATTTATTGTCTCTGTCCTAGGGGGACACAAGCAGTGGGCCTAAAACCTCATCCTGTGGCAGGACCCAAGGCAGGGCAGACCTGCCTTGGGAAGAGAGAAAAGAGCCCTGAGGACAGGGCAAACTTAACTTTTTTAGAAGAAACAGGGCCAGATGGACCACACTGGGACAAAAGGCCCATGCGGTTCGCCAGCTGCTTTTATTGCTGTTATCAAAAACCGCCACCCAGCTGATTCAAAAGCCAGCAGCAGGGAAATGTCCGGGGAGCAACTTCAGAGTCAGACAGAAGGGTTGCTCCCTAGGCCACACGCAGGCTGCATTGGAAGCCCAGAGGCAACCCCGATCAGGACCCAACAGAGTGGTCTTGGATCTACTAGGGAAAAAGGTACCAAATCGGCCTGGCAGGGCAATTGGGTCAGGGAGGATGGTGTTGAAGGACCTTAGGGTCACAGATGCCAGACCTGTGAGTGGGGTGGCCTGAGGCCCATACCCAAACTTTTCCTTTTTGTGATTTAATTTTATTTGAATCATCCTGGGGCTCTAAAGCAGGGAGAGGGCCCACTGGCAGCCTCCACAGGTCAGGAGGAATGAGAACAGTACAGCAGGTGAAGGAAGATCTGGCACTTTGGCAGGGACAGTCCGACATCCTGTGTTCGTCTCACACAGAAAGAGGCCGGGAGATGAGCAAGGAGAAGAGGAGGCAGGTGAAGACATCAGAAGGGCAATCCAGCCATCCAAAATCTGGATGTCTTGAGGGTTGGTGCATGGCTGGGGTGTAGGGGAGGTGGAGCCCCAAGAATGCGTGCTAAGGGCAGCACCCAGTCTACATGAAGCTACGAGAAGAAGCCCCAACACTGAAGAAAAAGACCAAGTCATGGCAGGAAGGTTTTGGGGCCTCATTTGGGATGAACGTGACCCAACATCAAGGCCGCTGGAACACACCCTGTCGCTGGCACTGGGTGCACACTCCAAAGCAGTGAGGGAGTGCCTCCATGAGGCCAGATGGGTGCAAAGTGGTCCATTGGCTGGGAACCTTCAAAAGGTCCCGCTAGAAGTCAATGACATCACAATGCAGCCAGCAGCAATGGCCCCTCCTGATGTCCTGAGCCAGAACCTGAAGGCTCTCATCCAAATAATAGACACTCAGCAACAAATGATGGACTGGCAACAAGATTGGCTGCATCACAGTCTAGCCACCTTCAGGATGCCCATAATGGCCCAGGATGATGACCTGGAAGCATACATCAAAGTTTTCGAGTGGCATGCCTTTATGAGTAGATTGGATAAAGGGTATTGGGCCAGCCAGCTGGGGGCGCTCATCATAGTTAAAGCACAGGCAGCATACTTAATCCTAGCCCAGGATGAAGCTCAGAATTACGAGCGGGTTAAGGCTGCCATTTTACACAGGCTTGAGATCAACCCAGATCACTACTAGAAGCAGTTCAGAGCCAAGAAGGCCCCTGATGAGAAATGGCCCCGGATCCTGATTCAACTGCTTCAAGATCTTCTGCATAAGTGGGTGAGTCCAGCCACGTATGACTGAGATGTGCTGGCTAACCAAATACTCCTGGAACAATTCCAGAATGACTTAGATGAATGCACTCAATGATGTGTCCACCAGCACTCTCCAGCCAACTGGGAGGAGGCCTTAAGACTAGCTCAAGCCTTCACAGCATCCAAAACAGCTAGGAGAAGCCAGCATCAAGCCTGTGGGACACTTACTCATGCAAGGCAGAGAAGAGGTGAAACCCTATCAGGAGAGGACCAAGGGAGATGGTCTGCTTCCAGTGTGGGAGAACAGAGCACTTTTCATAAGAGTGACCAAGCAGCCCCATGGAGCACTGGAGGCCCAACAGTTTTCCAAAAGGGCAGACAGAAGGATGAAAAAAAAATAGATGCCGGCAAACCAATGGACTGCAGTTATGCCTCTGGGGGACACAGCACCATATGGAGCCACCCCATCATGAGAGCATGGGTGGCGAACCACCCCGTCAAGGCTATGTTGGACTCAGGGTGTGCCCAGTCATTAGTGTGGGCTGATCTCGTCCTGCCCCAAATGGGCAACAGAGCAATGCCAATGAGGATGGTCTGTTCCATGGTGAGACAGAAAGGGTTAAAGGCCAGTGGATCTGACTTTCAGTCACAAAACTTCAGGGGGATCTGTTAGTCAGAGTGGCCCCATGCCTGGCATGTGATATATTGCTAGGGTGAGATTGGACCCCAATCTACAATGTCCTGGAAAGGGTGCTGGATGCTGAGACTGGATGTCAATGGCTCAGAGACTGTGATGGGTGGCTCGGGGAAATTGAAGATGGTGGGGAGTCGGCAGAGGATGCAGAGGAAGTGGACGTGGTCAGTGGGCCGCAGTTCAGGGAAGCACAAGAAGAAGACTAGGAACTTTGAGCAATCCGGACATGAATCCTCGAAGCAAGGAATGACCAGCAGGAGACTACCACCTGAGCCTTGCAATATGAGGTAAGGGACCCGTTGCTTTACCAGGTCCAAAGGGGGTGGCATATGGGGCAGGAGGAAGCGCAGTTAGTAGTGCCCACCCAGTTCTGCCAACTAGTATGGCGGTTGGCCCACACAAAACCCACAGGAGGGCACCTGGGCCAGGACAAAACTATAGCCAGGGTGGCTTGCTGGTTTGTTTGGCTGGGACTGGGGCAAGATATTGCCCGTCAGTGTGTGGCATGTCCAGAATGCCAGCAGATGCAGGAGGATCACCCAGCTCGAGCCCCACTCCAGCCATTATCCATTATCGATGTACCATTCTCACAGATAGCAATGGATGTGATGGGACCCCTACCCCAGAGTAGTGCAGAGCACCAGTATATACTGGTGGTCATTGATTATGCCACCTATTACCTAGAGACAACCCCACTCTGGGCGGCGATGACACCATGAATCACCGAGGAGTTGATAAAGTGGATTGCATGGGTGGGAATACCCAAGGAGATCTTGATTGACCAAGGGTGAAATTTTATGTCCAGGGTATTACAGGCCATATATCATACACTGTGGATAAAACACCTAAAGACATCCATGTACCACCCACAGACCAAAGGTCTCATGGAGCACCTCAACAGTACCATAAAGAGGATGTTGCGATGGTGCATACAGGGCAATCCCCGGAAGTGGGACTTACTGCTCCCTTTAATATTGTTTGCTATCCAAGACACCCCACAGGACACATCAAACTACTCACCATTTGAGCTCATCTTAGGACACTGCCCCCGAGGTCTGCTGCAGGCACTATGGGAAGGCTGGGAGCTGGATGCGGGGGATGCGGGGGCCTCAGCCACCTACCACTGGGAATTCCAACGATGCATACAGAACTTAGCCAGAGGTAACTTCCAGGAAGCACAATAATGCCAGAAGGCCAGGGATGACATGCATGTGAAGGAAAGGGAGTTCAGGCCCAGCCAGGGGGTTCTGGTACTACTACCAACATCCACAAGCAAGCTCCTAACACAATAGCAAGGCCGCTTTAAGGTGATCTGCAGGGTTGGCCCAATGGATTATGAGGAAAGACAGATCTATCACATAAACCTCCTGTGAGAATGGTGTGAGCCTGAAGGGTGGACCACATTTGTGGAGGGTAAAATGGAAGACCTAGGACCACAGGGATTAGTGAGAGAGGAGCCAAAAGCCTGACTGGAAGATCAAGTCTGGATAAGCAAGGAACTGTCGGCCCTTCAGAAGACTAAAATGAAGATGATTGTGCGGAAATTTAAAGACATCTTTTGCAAAGAACCAGGATGGGCCCGGGGATCTTGCCACACAATAAACACCCTGCCAGGAGCAATAGTATGAGAGAGGTGGCAACCCATGCCTCACCACCTCCTTGGGGAGATCTGCAAGGAGATTAAGATGTTAGAGCAGGGGGTGATGCAGCTGTTGAGGAGCGCCTGGCAGAGCCCACAAGTCCCTGTTCCTAAAATAGATGGGTCTCTCCACCTAGATGTGGATAACTGTTGCTTAAATGAGATGGTGGTCTTCAAAGCCCTCCTGATGCCCCATGTGGCCAAGGTAATAGAGTGTATAGGGAATGCACACTACCTCACGATGCTCGATTTAGTTACAGGGTACTAGCAAATACCCATAGCCAAAAGGGACTGCACGAGAACAGCCTTTGGAACTCCGTGGGGCCTCTACAAGTTTATCCAGATGCCGTTTGGACTCCACAGGATGGTGGCAACATTTCAATGCTTAATGAATCAGATTCTGGCCCCACACATCAGTTACGCTGCAGCTTGTATCAATGATATTGTCATGTTCATCCAGACATGGGGCTCAACACAAGAGAGCCCTACGAGCTGTACTCTTGGAACTGCAAGAAGCGGGGATGACAACAAACCCACGGAAGCGCATGCTAGCTCAGAGACAGAAAAAATACCTGCGCTTCCTGGTAGGGCGACATAATCATCAGGCCATTGGTGGATAAAGTATAAGCCACTCACAACTTCACAATGCCCCAAAACAACAGGCAACTATGGTCCTTCTTGGGGTTGGTTGACCAATTACTACTGACAGCTCATGCCCCACTTTTCAGAATTAGCGGCACCTCTCACTGAAAGGGCAAAGGACAGGGGCCATAACCTGGACCACAGAGATGAAGATTAATTTTGAACTCTTAAAGAAGGCATTATGTGATGATGTGGTAATGCACACACCTGATTTTCACAAACCTTTTATTTTACAGACAGACATGTTGGAGACAGCCATAGGGGCTGTTCTAACCCAAGAGAATGCAGGACTCGAAAGACCCGTGACATACGTGAGTTGTAAGCTACTCCCCATGGAGACATGGTATGTTACAATAGAGTGGGAATGCTTAGTGATCCAGTGGGCCATGGAGCATTTCTGATACTATCTGATGGGGAGAGAGTTCAAGCTCATAACAGACCACACACCCCTGCTGTGGGTAAGCAGGGTGAAAACTGATAACACCTGAATAACCAGGTGAGCACTGGCCCTGCAACCTTTCAAATTCCAAATACTGCATCGCCCAGGGAAAAAAAGCACCGTGGCAGATTTCGTATCCAAGTGAAAAGCCTAAGTCAGACCACCAGATACAGTGAACCAGGCAACACCGAATCGATGGATACAAGGTATCGTAACCCAATGGATACAAGGTAGAGGACAGGGCTAAAGTACTGAAGCACTCCAAGGCATCTTGACGGGGGGGTTATGTCCCGGGGGACACAAGCAGTTGGCCCAAAACACCCTCCTGAGGCAGGACCTGAGGCAGGGCTGACCTGACTTGGGAAGAGAGAAAAAAGCCCTGAGGACAGGGAAAATGTAAATTTTTAGAAGAAACAGGGCCGGACAGACCACACCAACACAAACCGCCCACGTGGTTTGTCAGCTGCTTTTACTGTCAGCTGAGAATGGCGTGGGTGGATGGTGTCATTGAAAAACACTGCCTGGCTGATTCAAAAGCCGGTGATGGAGAAATGGCCAAGGGAGCAACTTCAGAACTGAACGGCAGGGCTGCTGCCCAGGCCACATGTAGGCTGCATCGGCAGCCCAGAGGCAACCCCTATCAGGACCCAGGATGACTCAAATAAAATTAAAATGCAAAATTAAAAGGGAAGTCTCCACAGGTCAGGAGGAGCTAGAACAGCACAGCAGGTAGCGACGTGGCAAAAGAAGACCCTATGCTTTGGCAGGGACAGTCCGATGTCCCGTGGTCATCTTGCACAGAAAGGGTCCAGGAGATGAGCAAGGAGAAAAGAAGGAAGGTGAGGACATCGAAAGAGTGAGCCAGTAATCCAACATCTGGCTGTCTTGAGGGTTGGCGCATGGCTGGTGTGTAGGGAAGGTGGAGCCCCAAGAAAGCCCACTAAGGGCAGTGCCCGGTCTGCAAGAAGCTACAAGAAAGAGCCCCGCCACTGAAGAAAAAGACGGAGTCATGGCAGGAAAGTATCAGGGCCTCTTTTGGGGTGAACGTGACCCAACATCAAGGCCACCAGAACACACCCTGCAGCCAGCACCGAGTACACACTCCAAAGCGGCAAGGGAGTGCCTCCATGAGGCCAGATGGGTGCAATCTGGTTGCCCATGATCACAGGGGACTGGGCTTATTGGCTCAGGACTGGTCCCTTCCAGTTTTGTGGTCCTACATACCCTGGTATTCACTAGTGATTCTCTTCTGTTGGACCAGTGGAAATCCACAACAACTGCATATGAGGCAGGCAGAATACAACATTTTATCTCTAGGAAATGACTTGCACTAACATACAAAATATCCACCATTTACTGAAATGGCTAATACTATGACAACACAGAATACTTAATATTCTGCAGATAGTGGAAAACAGGAAGTAATTATGGGGTCACAGAACATGTGACAGACATGACAGCCAAAACAGAGAAGTACAGTTCATATTCTCTCTCTAAAGAACACCCATATTATTGTTTACTTGTGCACCTAAAATATGTATGATTATTTTCCAGCAGGGGGTGATGTGAGAACATGGTGGGAAGTGCCCATTCATTCCCATAAAACAGTGAGAAGGTGTATCGGGAGGGAGGCGTTAAATGTAGGTAACCTCCACAAACAAAATATAAACATTAACATGTGCCGCTTGTATACATTTGTAAGCCCACTAAAGCTACAGTCCACTGAGTAGCCACTAACACTTAAAAACGAGTCACAAATACCTATTACTGAACAAGGTTGAAATATGTACTCTGTTTCTGTAAGTGTAAAAGGGATAATACATTTTTACACTGTTTTTCATGTAGGCAGTTGCTTGGAGGCTATATTAACAAAGTAAGCTGTTTGAAAGAAATCAGATCTGCAGGCAGGTTGCCTATTCTGTTTTATTGACAAATCGACTTATTATTTGATCAACTTGAATATAGTCTTCAAGATATATTTCTATTAAAAAAGTGGAAGGAACACTAAGAAGAATACACTTAGTCCATCAACCTCTTTCAGCTGTCATTTAAATACTGATATATCTGCAAGAAAAGAAAAGAAAAGTTGTACAGCTGTTTTGATCGTGCTGTCAGAATTGTCTTTACTGTCTGCTGGGGAATCGCCTATGTAATTTCCTCTTTCCTGATATGATAATATATTGACCTTCCTTATTCAGTCAAAAGAAAGCAGGTTATGATGGTTCTACCCACCTCCTACATGTAGCTTCACAGTCTATCAGAAGAGAAACAAAGCATCTTTGAGAATCAAAATCACTCATACTTCATTTCTTCAGTGTTCCTTTTCAATGGGACCTGGAAACAAAGTAGAGTTATGAGGTTTGATCTCAAAAGTTGGAAACTTCACAAAAAGAAAATAAAGTCCTAATTTAAAGGAAAACAAATTTTACAGACCAAAGTTTTTTGGAAGGGAAGGAAAAAAGGCATTAAACCAGACTTGGGGAATTATTGAGAAAATAAAGTTCCCTTCATTTTGTTAGCCGGCTAAATGTAACACTTTAAATGACAATTTTATAAGATGACCTGCTACTCAAGTCATTTTTGGTGACACATAAAAGAGTCCTAGAAGGGTTTCTTTTAGTGGATTCATTTTTCACAACAGAAATTCATATCCTACTCTAGTCTGGAAGATTTCATGAAGAGTGAAGAATCAGCGTAATAGTGACAGAGACAGAGAGACAGAGAGTACAAGTTGAGTGACTGAACTGAGAAGGGGCTTGTTGTCAGATTTTAAGTAGATTCTTTAGTTAGTTGTTTTTGTTAATACATCAGCAACTAATTAGAATTTTTGATTCAGGCAGCCTTTAGAAAGGCAACAATTTTGTCCTATTAACTAAAGCTGTGTATACACATTCAAGTAATCTTGGACAATTCTCCCAGGTTTGTTCTCCTGCTAGAGAAACCTATCCAGAGTTGCGTACAGAAATTTGAATACTTAGGCTCTGAAGAGTGGAGAACTTGCTGCGTTGACACTGGGCAGCCAGGGGGAAGTGGGGAGGAAACAGGTTGGGGGGTGCTGTTCAAATATCTCAACTGGCTCTGCAGGCTTGCTTAGTCTGCCTGATGACATATGACAGCAATATACAGGGCAGCCCTGATTGGCTGACCCAGACTGCCCATGGTGACCTCGTGTTTCCCTGCAGCACAATGTGGAGGTTGGAAAGGGGGTATGTTCTGCTCCCTGCTAGAGTAGCAGAGCCTAGTGAATGACACACTGTCTTCCTGGAAGGAGAATGTAGGGCAGGGGATCCTGTAGGACTACATTCTTTTCTGAGAGAAGCCATAGCATGTACAGATATTCACTTCCAGGAGAAAATATCCTGGGAGTGATTTAATCCTGGTTATTCCCCGGTTACTTTTCTACTGCAGCAGCCATTTTTACTCTGGGAGAAAAAGCCTGAACTTCTGTATACTTGCAGTTTCTTCTGGAAGAACAGTGACTCTTTCAAGGGAAACTGAATGTCTATACAAGTCCAATGTTATTAGAGCTCATAATAACAAGCCTCAAAGACTTTACAGACCCTTCCATACAGACCTAAGACACATGAAACTTGTCATTTCTAATGGTTATTTTCAATTTATAGATTTTATACAGAATAGGTTCTGTAACTAGTTCAATTACAGTGGGAACATCTACACATGCAATTAATGCACATGGGTAATTCCAGAGCTTATTGTTCTAGAGTTTTTTGTTGCTAGGTACACATTTGATTGTGTGCCTGGGAACAAAAAATTCTGGAGCATATTGCTCTGGAGTTTATTCATTCACAGTACATGAAGCTTGGAGGAAGCAGCTCAGGCTGGGAGAGAACCTAGGAGTTCAGCCTGCTAGCTCAGGGCTGCTCTGACCATGCTCCATGTGAAGTGGGGGGAGGGGGGAGACTAGCCAAGACAGGAGGGTGCTTCAGTATGGGGGCTGCTCATGCCTCAGCCAGCTGCTTTGCAGCATGTGGAGCCCTGTTGGAGAAGCCCTGGGGCTCCACGTACTGCAGAAGAGCTGGCTGAAGCATGAGGGTGCTTCAGCATGGGGTCTGTCTGCCAGCTAGCCCCACACTGAAGCACCCTTGTGACCCAGCAAGCCCTATCACTATCTACATGTGTGTTTAAGCGCGATAATTTACTGTGCCACCACATAGTATTTGTGTCTGATGGGACTATCCAAAGGCATGGTAAATTATTCTATTGTGCCCTAATTTCTGCTTACATGTATACAGTGATGCTTTACTGTCCAGTAAATTAATCTACTGCACTGTAAAGTGCACATGTAGATGAGCCCAGTATGACTTTTCCCCAAAACAGTTAGGTTGGGACAGCCCATAGTTTAGAAATAATTATACAAAATCTAACTTATTCTCCTATCTTTATGACAATAAGCTAAGCCACCTTAGGCCCACTTAGACTAGTATACCTGCAAGGGCAGTTACACAAGGCAGAGGAAGTGAAAACAGGCTGGAATCTATTGTATGCATCAGTTGTTCCATGGTAACTGTCCAGTTGCCAATCCAGGGCTAAGCTACCATAGTTTAACTTTCACTTACCTTAGAGTAAGAGTGTGTATGTAGACTGTTACTGTGGAGCAGCTGACACACGCTCGGTCCCTGTATTTTTATGCCCTTGTTCATGAAATGGTAAAGTTAAAGCAGTACAAATACTGTATGTTGAAGAGCACTCACCCCGGAGGGAAAAAAATGCAGCCCCCGCAACCCCTTAAAAGCAATTTAACCCAAATCATTTCAGATTTTCCTTCTTTTTCGTTATTTATTATTAGATTTTTATTCATTTTGGGGTTAGGCCAAAAAATGTGTACTATATAGAGAATTTTTAGCCTTATTGCACTCAGTGGCAAAAGCTGTATTGACTTTAGTAAAACTAGAGCTTCATACATAGCATTGAATCCTAAATTCAGGGTTTGTGATATAGAAGACCCCAAGTGGAATCAACTATGGACCCAACCTGTTTGGAGCTTTAGAGTGAGAATCAAAGGTAACTTGAACTAAACTACTCCTGCTTTTCATTTTGCAACCCCAAACCTGGCTGACTATGGAAATAACTCAAACCACCCACAATTTGCCTATCTCTGTGTTTTGCCATTTATTATAACTGCAGACATTTAATGCCATGCTTGTCTGAGAGCTTTTTTCTCTAGCTAATAATACTTTGCACTGCTGTAGTGCCTTTAATCCAAAGATCTCCAAGTGCTTTGCAGGCATTAATGAATTAAGCCTCATAACACCCCTTTGAAGTAGGTATTATTATAGCTGTCTTGGAGATGGGCTGAGTAATTTTCCTGAAGTTGTACAGCAAGGCACTGACAGAGTCAAGAATCAAACACTGAGTTCTGTTCCTCAGACTCCGCTCTAACCACTGGGCAATTCTCTTCACATTTAATCTTTTAAATCATTTAAATGTTAAATAGCTACTCTGATTCACTTACTGTATTTAAATGTTTTTTCTAGCACTACTTATTCATGGATACTTTTGCTTCAGTAGAGGACTGTTTAATGTCTTGTCTACACACACAAAGTGGACTGATTACCTATACCAGCACCATTAACACTCCTAATGTGACTGCAGGTATCTTGGAATAATTGTGTCTAGAATTTGCATAGCTGTTTCTGTGTGGGTAGGGAAATAAGCTACATCAAGACAAGGCATATTTAGAGTAATATGACTGCATCTACACTAGAAGTTTGAACTGTTGTAGAAAAATGAATCTTCTTCCATTGAAATACACAAGCCAGTGTGAAAACTGGGCCTAAGTCAAATTAAAAATATAATCCCAAAAGCCACTCTAAAACCTCAATAAATACCAACAAAAAGGTTGCACTAGTTTAAGTAAAACAGTTTAAATAATATTGATGCAAGTTTCTTATACAGACCTTTAGGCCTTAATCTCACACCAACTTGTTTGCATTTATTAAGTTAAAGGTTCAGAAAGGAACACTTTTGGTATAGGTTCTGAATGCTAGAGCTGTGCGAAGCAGTCTGTATTCAATTTGGATTCAGCCCAAATCAGGGACAGTGATTCGATTAGTTGATTCAGATCGCTGTCCCTAATTAGATTTGGCTGAATCCGAATCTTAAGATTCGATGCTGATTCGGAGAATCAGCGATTCGGACATAGACACAGATTTAAATGTTTTTTTCTCTGTACCTCAAGGTACCATGAATGCTGCGATGCTGGGGCAGATGGAGCATCCCACAAAAGTGCAAGGGGGCCCCACCGCATGCTCAGCAGAGAACCTGGAAGTGGACTGAAAGTACTTCAGGTCCACTTCTGGGTCCACTGGGAAGTGTGCTGCCCCCCCCCCCCAATACTCCACTGGCTTGGCAATTGGCTGCAGGGGGACACCCCCCCCCGATCCAGGAGGTACCAGTTGCTGAGCCAAGAGGGTGCGGGGGGGAGGGGCTGCACACTTCAGAGTCTGCTGTTGAGCGCTCTGGGGACTGCGTCCCCCACCCCGTGCTGCTGTGGGACACTCCATCCACCCCAGCATCTTAGCATTCGATCAATTCAGGGGGTTCTGATTTGATTCAGAGAAATCAAAGCATCTCCTGATTCAGTTCAAAATTAGAGATTCAGCCGCCGAATCAGGCTGAATCTCTGCTGAATTGAATCAGGGTATGAAGTTTTGCACAGCCCTACTGAGTACCCTAAATCCACACAGTATTTTTGAGGTGGTAAAAACTGAATTCACTAAATAAATTAGGCTGGCAAAGAGGTGGGTATAGTGGGGTATAAACTGGATCCCTGGGTTGATTCAGAAGAGGAACATCTTTGAGGGTCAGAATAAGTTTGTACTGAGTTTCTGATGAGAGACTCAAGCTCTTACATGAAAACCAAGAAAAGGATATTCCCTTCATGTGAAGCATGTACAAGGACAAGCATTGGCAATGTGGAGATGTTAAACAAACACAACAAGTGGAACGGGGTGAGTGAACATGTGTACGTATTTGCAGCAGGCAATAAACTACAAAGCATGTGGGTGGTAAGAACCTTTGATCCGCTTTATAGGGAAACAGCACAATTATGCCCATAAAGCGTGATTATAGGCAGGGACTTCACTGTTAAAATGATACCATAGGATTCCGTAGTTTCGCTTTTGTATTGACGTCCAGATCAAGTTTTCTAAGTTTACTCATTAAAAGAAGAAAACAAAAACACACACTACTTTTTTTAATTGGCAGCCTTGCAAAAAATCAGCATGGCATCTGAAAATCTGAAAGCAGAATAGCCTGTACCTCTCTAAACTGGGGGAGAACAATACTTACCCTTGTAGTGTCCTCTCCCCTGTCTGCCAATTTAGGCAAGCACAATAGAGCCCTGATTTCAGCTGTCAGTGTGACTGAAAAACAAATAAAAATGATAGTAAGTGTTGCAGGTATAAGATGAGCTATCCAAGGCTTGTCTTGAATACTGTCTTCAGGCATAGCTCACCGGAAGGAGGCATCACTCACCTTGTCTCCTTTATGCCTTTATGCTTTGGTAAACACCCTTACAGTATTCTTTTCTTGCCCATGCTTCCTTTTCTGAAAGGTCCGTGTTTAAAAATCCCAATTACTAGATGACTTTTCATGAATCCTTCCATATGGACACCATAGTCATAACTCTCTGCTAGTTCATCTAAGGCTCCGTCTTTGGATCCATGCATGTACTGTGTTGAAAATGTACCTCTGCGTGTTATACTTCAGTTAGGAATGAACTATACAGCATACTTTTTGGACTTTTGATTTTTTCATATTTTTTTGTCCACTGGTAGCTCATGGGCACTCATAGTCTTTGAAAATCGGGTATTAAAGTGTGTGTGATTTATTTGTTAACCTTGTTTATAATCAGGCATTTTCCCTGGAATTTTCTCTTGGCTTAATAGTTATGCTTATGCAGAATAACTATGTTCCTTAAAGGATGGAATAAGCATCCTGATGGCATTTCAGCACTTCAGGATTTTTTACCTTAACTGTGGCTTGGGGCTTAAGTCTGTGTTTATATTCCTGAAAATCTTACCCTTGTAATTTCTTATTGCACTGTTTCTCATTCTCAGCTTTTTTCTCTCATGTACATCCATTCCAGCTCCTTGGGACCAAATCCTAGACCTTGATGTGTCCACTACTTAATAAAGGTCAGTAGAATCATACCTGTGTCAGGCATCCATGCATTATTCAAGCTGTTCTCAGTCCCTCATTTATACATGTCCTGGGTCCAGTGCTACCCAGGGCTAAGAACCCTCGTTTTCTCATTAATGGGAGTTGAGGGTGCTTACTAGCTTGACAAAATCAGAATTAGATATTGCAGCTGGGATATTGATTCAATAAATTAGGGTTGAATCTTACATACCCATACTCACACACAAAGCAGAGTTAACAGAACATCCTATTTCCTGCTTTCCCAAGCATCCCTTCCCAACTGGTGTGAATTTTGGAGTTCCCTATTGTCTTGTGCCATTGTACATGCCTGAATTTGTACTTTGCTTCTGACAGTTCTTTTGAAAGAAGGTTGCACTTTTTTTCTCCCACTTTCTGCCATGTACTGCTGTGAAACTTCATGAGCTGTTAGCTAGTATATTGAAGTATATTCACTAAGGACGTTTACTTGGTACTCATTTACTATCCTTCTTTATAATCAGGCATTTCTCCCTGATTTTGCTCTTGGCTTTTGCACTTAATAGTTATACTCATACAAAATAAATGTATTCTTTAGGCATAGGCCTGAATGCAAAATCCGGATCCAAACATTCCCACAGAAGAGATGCTCAAAATGTGAACCTCGATTTGTATGTTGCTAATAGCTCCTATCTTATAATGGTCTGAAACAGGCCTCTGGGACCAACTTTTTCTTTGCTGGCATACCTCCAGGTATTTCAGTGGAATTATGCCAGAAGAGAGTTTGGCTCCTATGATTAGTACCCTTGACTTTTTGAGTGATTGGAAATCTAAATCTGGATCTAATTTTTTCCACCTTTAGCTCAGCTGTTTTGTTCTTCTGATAATGACACTAAGTAGCACACCTTGGCAGTAAGAAGCGGGAAACAGAAACACGGTATAAGTAAAGAACACATTTGCTGTTTTTATTGGTGCCTTGCAGGGCAATAATACTGAAAAAATGGGGAATTAAAAAAAAAAAAAAAAAAGGA
>NW_017729022.1:95469469-95486495 GCF_001723915.1 Gavialis gangeticus | reverse complement strand
AAAAAAAGGGGAATTAAAAAAAAAAAAAAAAAAAGGAAAAAGTAAAAAAAAAAAAAAAGAAAAAAAGAAAAAAAGAAAAAAAGAAAAAGAAAAACCAGGATGGTGGCAACCCACATTTTTTTTAAAGAGTACATCAACTCCTGTTTTTTATTTATTGTGGCATGAATGATAACATAAAACCAAAACATGAAAATATACAACTTATATTACACTATGTGTTATGAACAAAATATAAATCTATAACTCTATGTTATATTTACATAATTATTTCTTTTATTAAATTTCAAGTGAGATGGTAGGTTGCACATACTTTGTTTTAAGCTCCAGGCATTTGATTGTCTCTATATTCTTTTCTATTTTCTTTTCACTTGTAAAATCCAAAATGTTAGAAGGAGTAAGAGCTTTAGAGCCAATGGAGCTATATAAATACTGTTTCAGCAAACCAGTGACAAAAAACACTGGGGAATAGAGAAATCAGTCAGTAGAAAAACGAACTTGACATGTTCTTCAATCTGGGAAACCGACAAGTTAAGATAAAGTTGAAAAAAAATGTAAATATAAAGCAAGTTAAACATCCACCCTATGCCCTGTGAATTTGAGGATATACTTGAATCCACATCTAGTGAATTATTCACATATCCTTGCAGAATTGAAGATATGATTCTATCAAGAAGTGGGCAGACAAAAATATTTCATATTTGATAAACCATGCCCTTAAACATCTGATATATTATGTAGTTGCCATTAATTCTAGCAGATGAATTCTTGCTAAGTGAAGTCCACGTTTCCACTGAGTATAATTATTTTTGATGTTACAAATGTGATGTCAGAGGCTTCTTCGGGGACAATAACAGCTCATCTCTTTGGATTAAAAAAAGAAAAAGCTCTGAAAATGTGCTGTAAAAAGGTTAAAGACAATTTACTTTTCTAAAAAATGATTTAATTAAAAAGAGTCTACTGCATAAACCAAATCTTTGAAATAATGTCTATGAAGAAAGAATTTCTTCCATATGCATTTGTAATAAGAGGATTTGGTTACAAACTAATTAAATGCTGTAATAATAGCTAGTGTTCTTTTCTGGGGTCCTGATTAATATAGTGGAACGGTTAAATAAAGATGTTAAATGCACTTAAAAAATCCTATTTTACTAACATAAGGCATGAAGAAATTGAGAAAGGATATACTCTGTTATTTCATTGAGCTTAGAAGCCAGCGCCTTGCGTTTTCTTTTTCTTTTTACCCCTATTCCTCACCTCAGATATTGTTCTCTAAGAAGTGCACAAGCTGTACTGGAGAAAGGAGCTACCCCGATTTAAGAGGAAACAGAATGTGTGGCCAACACAACATTCTAACAAGATCATCAATCTCCCGATTCCCAGGAAAAAGGGGAGTTAGGCCAATGTATATGCTAGGCCATTTATGCCCTTTTAGGTTAATACTATCCTAATCTCTTCTAACCTGGTTTCTCAATGAACCATAGGGCACGTAGACCCAGGAAAAGAAAGAAACAAGACAAGAACACCTTCTATAAATATCCATTTTTTCTTTAAAGAAATCAAATGGGGTAAGCAGGGCTACATTTTCAAACATGGGTGTTTCACTACACATAAATGGGCACTCTGGCTCTGATCCAGCAAAGCAATTCAGTGTTATTTTAATTTTGTCTTGAGACCTCAGAGCCATTTTTACGTGGCTGCATCAGTTTCAGCATCCCCATGCTGGGAGTGCATAGTGTGTTCAAGTTACCCATTTGAAAATTTGACCAAACCCCAGGACCTAGCATAGTTTCACAGACTGACATTTGTATGTAAGCATTTTCCTTTTTCTCTTTTTAGCATTCATTCTGAACCTTAGTCAAGGACAACACGGTATATAAAGCACAGCTCGCCCCCAAAAGGAGTTCTTTCATATCCACCCATTATCTAAAATAGGGCTCAGGCCTGCAGCCTTTACCTGTATGCAAGTACTTCTCATTCACAGGCTGCTCCCATGAGTGAGGTCTGCAGGCTCAAGCCCAAAGTTTTTGGGTAAGTCCTGGTTTTGTTGAAGTCAAAGGCAAGTTTTCCATTGGTTTCACTCAGCCAGGATTTCACCCTCTATGCTTGAGATTTGCTCCAACCATACCTGCCTCAGTGGCACCTACCTGGAACTAAAACAAAGTACTCTCATAGCCCAAAGTGATGTAATTAAATCAGAGCATATGGAAATCAAGTATCCAGCAAATGTGAGGTAAACCCACAAGAGTCAGAAGTAATTTGTTCACAAAGACTGGGACCAAATTTAAAAATAAAAAAGGGGGGAAGGAGAGGGTTGGAAAGAAGCAAATACCTGTCTTCACATTGTACATAATAATGATATAAAAACAATTGTCTATTTTTTTCTTCTTATCCAAACAGAGTACTTCAAAAATTGGCTCTAGATGACTGGTGTAATTAAATAACTAAAATGAGTGATGAGAGAGCAGAAGTTAATTAAGATTGAAAACAACACTCCCATTAATTCACTCCATCATAATAAACATGGGAAGTTGACATGACTAGGGCCAAATTAAAATAAGGAAAAAGGAATGGTGTAAGCAGAGGAAGAAGTGATTTTTTTCATATGTATATATGTAAAAAAAGTGGGGGGAAGGAGCAGTATGTCAGTGTCATTTTAAAATATCTTAACATCTTCATTTGCTATACTGCCAAATCAGAACAGAATAAAGTAGGAGAAAAAGGGAAATAAAATAAATTATACATAATTTACTAATCTGGGAACAGCTGACCATTATTATTATTATTATAATTACCATTACAACACTAGCAAGAAGAGGCAGTTCAACTGAAAAAGAATACAGTCCTCAAATACAACCAAAAAAATAAAATAAAATCCAAAAAACAAACTCTCTGACATGGAGGAGAGGATCAGCTACTCCAAGCATAACTTCAGAGCAAGCTTTTTGAGAGAGAGAAAGTGGAAAAGAAAGAATTTTTGATGCAGAAATCAAAAGCAGAAAAGTAAAAGAATAAAAATAGATGGTGTAGGGAGAAAATATCATGTATCCAAACCTATGGTCAGAGTATTGTCCTAACTCTTACATGGCATATGTTTGTCATTTACTTTGCAAGGTCTGCAGAGTAATGTTACACTTCAAGTGGTATTTATTCAGGCAAAGAAAGGCCCCAGTCCTACAACTGGATTTGTGAGAGCTGATTGCTCTACTGTCTAAAATTTGGTTGGCACAAGGACCACTTGCACAGTCAGGCCCTCTCATCTCCAACCTCCTTCTATTTGGTTAGCAATGGGCTCTAATGAACATATAGTCTTTACTCAAATAAGGAGACCGATAGATAATGATGAGACTCCTGCTGTGAGTTAAGACTACGGCTGTGAGAAACAGGAAGGAACCCCATGTTAGCAAACAGGTGCCTCGGTGGAATGCTTTTCTTTCTGTAACATGAGACTGTTTCCTAGGACAGTGGGGAAATCTCTGATAGCCTTTATTTGAAATCAGAGGTAGCCTTTTTGTTCGTTTGCGACGTTTGGTATAGATTTAAAACTTCCATCTTCCTACACAAAACTGGACATTCTTTTTCAGTAGAGGATCAGAGTCAGGAAACACAAGGAGGCTCTGTCTCATTGTGTTTTTCTTTCTTTTTTAATACTCAGTGGAAAATAAAATGGGCTAAATTCTGCCCAGCTGCACGTGGGAGACTCCACCGTCTTCAACAAGGATACATATCACTACAGAAGAATTTAACAAGTAAGATAACAGAGAAAATCAGACTCTGGATAGTATTGAAAATATGTTATTGGAGCATAGCGGAAATAGTTATTTTCTGGTCTGCAGTCCTGCAAATTGTTGAGTCTGGGTATACCCCACCTCCTGGGGGAGGGGGTGGGTCAAACTCTACTGCCAGATTTAAATCTCCTCTTTGATATTTTCTTTTTTCTCCATACATAGGCACCCAACTGATACCAATGTATAGGGGGAGCAAAATATTAGTTAAAATTTGTCTTATGGGATGAGAGATCTGAACACAGCCCCATATGCTATCTGATGTCCATTAAAACTGGACATCAGATTAATCTATTTAGGCTCATGTTATGTATCAATGCTTCCAATTTCCCTGCCCTGTAATAAATAGGTGAGGTTACATTCTGAACAATCTTCTATATATGCTGCCATTTGAAGTGTAAATTAAAAGCAAAGGCTCCTTACAGGCCGAATCATTGGCAGGGTGTGGGATTTCATCCTGGAACTTGTTATTTTTTGTCCACAATGGTCCAATATTATTAGTACCATAAATATGCACGCACGAAAATCCAAGATCATAAAATATTTTTCTCTAAATTTCTTACGTCTTTCTCTCTCTTTTTCACCTGAGAATGGCACCTACAGTTTCCTTTAAAAAACAAAACAAAAACTCAGAAATGTGTCTAATCTCACCAGCTGCTGGTATATCAGGTTTTTCAAGGGATTGTCTAAGACATAATGATATCCTAACTTAAGACGGAACAGGAAACAAAAACAAAAGAGACCAATCAAAAAAAATAAAACTGGACTAGTTCAGCGCTTCAGTACAAATTTGGCACTTGCTCAGAGACTCAGTGTGGTGTGCAACTGATGAAGAGAAGTCCTCTCTAGAAGGGAAATAACTGCTTTGTGGAGTTTATAGAAACAGACTCCCCTCTACTCTCTTCCCTGCCAGACATATGCACATGTGCATGTGCCTCTAATGCTAAACATGCAAGAGAGGAGATAGAGGAGGTGGCAGAGGGGTAAACGGAATTTTATCTTTTTTTTTTTCCTGTCAGGTGCATTACCAAAAAAAAATCTTATTTCTCTTTAAACTGTAGCACAAAACAACAAAACACATTCACAAGCCACTTGTTGGCACTGTGTACCTGAGTGAGAATTTCTAGAACATTGTAGAACAAACAGCCATAAAGTTTATTTGAAAAAAATAATAATAATAAAAGGTCGACGGGTAAGACTTCAGTGCTTGGGTATAGCAGCTGAATTACTGGCATTATTTTACCCATAGCTTATTTCTTTCTGTTGTTGTCATCGTCGTTGTCATTGTTTCCTTTCTTCTGAGCCTTTTTCATTTTTTGATGCAGGCTGATGTCTATTAGACAGCTGATGTCCCAACTAGTTAAGACTAACAGTTAAAGTAACAGTCAGTGTATGAGAAAGTTAATGTGCTTGACCACTGGTAAAGTTTAACCAGATGGGGCTTTTTTTTTTTTCCTTGAAGTCCTTTAGGTCATACAATACTTGGACCCTTATCAGTTGGCTTGCCCTGCAATGTGATTTTCACTGTCACTGCCATAGTCCACATCAGGGTCATCCTCTTCTTCATCATATTCATCATAAATTTCTCCATTGACATCATCGGTCTGCATCTCCTCCTTGATGTGAGGCTCTTCGCCTTTGATACCGTAAGTGCTCTGGATTACAGGCATCCCGGGCTCTGGGCTGCTGGACACACTTGAGTGCTCTGAGGGCAAATGTGGAGAAGGCATTCCTGCCATGGCAATGGCTCCCGGGTAGACTACACCAGCAGTAGCAATTGGAATCTGTGCTTGTTGCCTGTAATTGAAAAATAAAAACATATTTTAAATACTGGGAAGAGGAAAGAAACAACTGGCAGGATAGCAACTTGTACTTTCACTGCACATCATAGTGAGATTGGTGGGGTAGGTTCTTAGATGATCCACACCACAAATCCCCCCATCCTTATCTTCCAACCTTCATTAACTGATCATGTTATTTAAGTCAGACTTAACACAAACAACTGATGCAGATGTCCCTAAGATTTAGGAAACTGAGTCTGTATCTGAAATTTGCCACCTGGGTTCATTCACTCCCCAGCCTGTATGTATGCTGCACCTTGGGAGAAGGAATCCACAGCACACATACAGACTGGGGAGTTCCCTTTTTGAAAGCACAGAGGTGGAAAAGGATCTTGAGAGTCATTATTGACTCCAAGATGAATATGAGCTGCCAATGCCAGACCGCAGCCAGCAAGGCCAGCCATACCTTCTCATGCATCCAAAGGTGCATCTCAAACCGGTCCAGAGAGGTGATACTCCACCTCTATGCGACACTGGTCAAGCTGCAGTTGGAGTACTGCATCCAGTACTGGGCGCCACACTTCAAAAGGGATGTGGCCAGCCTGGAGAGGGTTCAGAGGGGGGTCACCTGCTTGGTGAGAGGGCAGCAGGACAGGCCCTACAAGGAGAGACTGAGGGACCGGAACCTGTTCAGCCTCAGCAAGAGGAGGCTGAGGGGGGACCTGATGACTGCCTACAAACTCATCAGGAGAGAGCAACAGCAAATAGGTAGAGTCCTTTTCTCCTGGGGTAACAAGGAACAATGGTAATAGGCTGATGGAGAATAGGCTTAGGTTAGAGATCAGAAGGCAATATTTTACAGTTAGGGTGGCCAAAATCTGGAACCAACTTCCCAGGGAAGTGGTCCTCGCCCCTACCTTGGGCAAATTCAAGAGGAGGTTGGATGATCACCTGTCTGGGGTCTTGTGAACCCAGCATTCATTCCTGCCTGTGGCAAGGGGTCAGGCTAGATGATCTGTTCAGGTCCTTCCTGACCCTAGCTACCAGGAAACTATGAAACTGCTATGAAACCTCTAATGCCAGGTTCTCTCCTGGGTGAAGAAGTGCACAGCCAATGACAAATATTCCTCCCTTAAAAAAAAAAAAAAGCTTTCCCCTGCAAGTATCACAAGATGGAGAGCATACCTGGGGCCAAAAACAAGACAGTGTTTTACTGCTAGGAAAGGGAGCTTGGACTGGACTGTTTGAATAGGTATTGTGGGATGGACTAAGGAACAGGGAGTCTAGCTGAAAGCCTGATTCGGGCTTGGAATAAGCCCTTTATCCAGAAACCTGAAGGACAAAAGGAAGGGGAACAAGAAGTGGTTTGTGGCCCACCTGAGCAGGTGAGTGATTGCCAGACGCTTTGCCCTGCAATGTGGTAATTCCATGAAACCTTAGAGGTAGCACAAGAAAGTCTACAGGATGGCAGGGAGAGAAGAAGAAAGAGGAATGGGGGATGCCGGTTAATCAAATATTCTGGTTAATCAAATGTGCACTCCCTGGTGTCAGTGTGCCAGGGGACAGGGAGGGGGGCCCTGCGCAGGCTGCTTTGCCCTGGGCCATGGGCAAGTGGCAAGAACTCTGCTCACGGCAATGGTGAAACCTGGAAGTGGTATTTCCAGTTTCGCTTTTGCCGTGTCCCTCGGATGCTGGTTAATAGAGTTTTCTGGCTATGAAGTGCCTGTTAACACAGCTTTTGATAAGTAAGGGCAACCTCCTGGGCCTACAAAAGCAAGGGCTATTTATCAAAACTAGGTTCTTTGAGGGGGGGGCATATGAAACTGGGAAAAATACTTAAAATGATTAACATGCTTTATTTTAAAATAAATAAATAAGACAAGCGAGCAATGTGAGTGTTTGATCAAATCCTCCATAGGACACTTAAGCCTTGGGAATGTGTATGCGGTAATGAAAGGAGAATTATTTTAGGCCATCGAAATTCCCTTTTTATATCAAGAATGCTAGCTGTGTTATACCAGTGTTTATTTCCCTGACAAGCTCCAGGGTCCCAACAAGCCTAGGGGTTTAAAATTCATGCTCCTTTTGTTTCTTTGCTGCATGAAGTAATTCCATTGCAGTAATGCTCTTCAGTACATGCTGCACATTGTAATGTCATCAGCAGTGTGTCCATCTGTACTGAAAAGCCTTGCCATAGGAGACAGGGTGCAATCTCTTGAGATAAACATCCTTAATTAAGAATGAAACCCTTCCCTGTTCCTCAGCCTGACTGTGTACTGCCAACACACTAAGCCTGGTGCACTACAGCAATCCTGAAAGACTGCAGTGCCAAACATCTTTACATTGGTTTGGAATTACTTGCCACATGTTTAAATACTTGCTGCTTGCCATTCTAGGACGCCACTTCACCTTCCATGGTTCCTACGCATACCTTTCCCAAAATACTTGATTCAATGCACTAAATGGCAACTATGTGAGTGAAACTAAATGGCAGCTAGAGACCAGAATGAACTCTCACAGAAAAAATATAAATGATAAAGACACACAGACACTATTAGGAGCACATTTCTCATGGACCAGCCACTCTCTTACCTCACTATTCTCATGCTCAAGGGAAATCTACTAACACCTGTAAAAAATGTACTTGGGAACAAAAATTCGTAAGCTGTCTGGACACTAGGAACCAAGGACTTAACACTGATACTGGTTTATGGCACATAATAACCTACCTGATTCCTGGATTCTTTCAATACATGAAAGGTGAGATTGAAGGCACAGACAGAAAAGCAGCTCCCCTTTGTAACTCATGGTGCTTTGCAGGAAGTGCCATGAGTGACAACAATCCCCCAGACCCAACAGACATATGCTGTTGGGTTCTGGGGGTTGGAGAATTGAGCTGCTGTTTAGAGCACCTGTGAGCCTGCAGCTGCATTCCCCTAGCAATGCCTCTCCCTCTCCTGGCCCTGGCATTGTTTTCAGAATGGGAGGGAGGAAAGGGAACAGATGGAGCTCATTCTAGGGGTTGCCCAACCAGCACTGGAGGGTGGGTCAAGTAGATTGGCAGGGGAGGGGGCTCCAGTCCACCCACCCCACCCTCTAGTACCAGCTGAAAAACCCGCAGACTGAACTCCCTCCACTCCCTTCCCCACCTCCCATTCTGAAGACAGTACTAGGAGCAGGGTTGAGCTGCATAAGCCTAGCCCTGCTTCCAGTGCACGCAGGTACAAGTTACTGAAGGCACTCCATTTTGAAGCATCTTCATCTGAACCCTCATGCAATGAGGATTCAAATTGTCATGGGATCGGGCCCTTTTAAAGCACTCTGCAGCTGTGCAGTTATGTTTGGTCACAGCTGTAGATCGCAATCAGGGGCTAGACTGGGCAAAAATTGTCACTTCTGTCTCTGCCTTGACGCACTTCCCTTTTGATAAGCTTTGATCTCCCAGTAATCAGCTTCTTTTCTTCTGCTAATTGTTTGTCCACTACCCTTGGGAATCCTCTCTCCTCCACCCCCACCCCCACTTACAACTGCTTTTACTATTCTGTGCTAGCTTTTACTGTTCCAATTGATGAAGAACATCTTGCTTTCAAAAGCACCATCTCATCTGCAATCATTATTGTTTTATTTTTGTACCAATATATATTGTGTCATTGATATAAATTACTTTTTCTCATCTGCTAAAATTATTTTCTTTGAATCAGTGTCTCTGTAAATGGGACTCAGTGATTTTCAATTTTTTAAATCTTTAATAGGAGCACTTTACACTTAAATGGTGGCTTTCATAACATTGCAAATGTTCAATAATCAAAGACTATTTTCCACCCCTTTAGTACCTTCCAGTGGAAGATCTCAAAGCACTCTATGGATATTAAAGCTCACAATGGTTCCACAAGGGAAGCATTATTAAACATCTATTACAAATGAGAAAAGTGAAAAGGAAAACAAAAAGTTTTTTGAAAAAATGCCCATCACTCATATCCTAGTCCTGGACAGGTTACAAAATTCATCAGCACCTAGTGTGAAAAACTGGTCTGTTATTTTGGTTCCTGAACGGGAGCTGAATTTCTGAAAAAAAAAAGTCAGCACTAAATGACCTGCACAAGGTTACTTGGCAAATCAGAGCCAGCAACAGGAAGGGAACTGTATCCTGACTCCCACTGGTCCTACTAAAGTCAATGGGAGTTTTACCACTGACTTCAACAGAGACAGGATTTCTCACCTCAGTCCCCTTCTCTAAAACCTACACAAATTATTTCCAGAATGCTTTGTTTTCAAGTGGTATTTGTCAGACTTATCTGGAAAGTTGAATATTTAAAATGTTGCAGGGTTATTTCAAAAAAATTAGAAAGCATGCGTGTTGGTCAGATAAGCAATGGTTTGGGGGCTCTGTTGCCACTTATTCTTCTTCAAAAAGGCTCTCCCCTCCCTCTTTTTTTAATCTCTTGATGCCAAATGTTGGCTGACTTCCCTATGTTTGTTTCAATGCTTACCAGTGGGATCCCTGGACCTGCCAGCGCCACAGGGTTAAGCAGCTCAAATTTTCTGTTGAGCTGCTTATTATAACAATGCACACTGTAGCTGTTTAAAACACTGTCTGATGACACTTCGCAGCAGCTCGAGAGATATTCTCCTCTTCATTGGTGCTCTCATACATTAACTAGAGACACACACAACCCAGTTCAATCACAGTAAAAATTATTCCATTTTCAACCCAAGCTGACCAGGACCCAAATGCCATCTTTTTGGAAGCTATATTTTTACTTGAATCCACAATGTTTTCTGTAGCTCTCCATTTCCTGGTGGAGACACAGAAAAAAACCCAAACAAGTCTTTCTTTTTACTGCTTCTGACCTATTGTAGCTTAAGCCAAAAACTATTCACAGAGGGAATCACAGGCAGGCTTCTAGCGGGAAAAAACAGGTAAATCAGGACAATAAGTAATTGGATATTTATCTGAACTAGTCCTCTTGAGACTTGTACCCAGCAAAGGATGCATTTTACTGTAGAGGAAACATCTCTGTGGCATGACTAAAAGCCATCAGGCTCTTAGTACATGCCCAATGTGAGCTGACTGACAGTGTTCAAGGTGAGTTTCTGTCTGCATTGGCCTTACCAGTAAGGATCAACCTACTGTGGGCCATTGTTCAATATTCAATACAGTACAGAGTTGTTCTTTTGCAAACTGGATCAATGGAATCAACATGAACTTACACAGATTAATTCACCTATCTTTTGTAGAGCCCCATGATGAAACAATACTCAGCATTTTTTTGGTGTTCTTCATCTGAAGATCATAAAATATCACATTTCTGTATTACAAATATGGAAATAAGATGAATTTTGGCCCAAGTTATAAAGGAAAGAAACTGCAATGGGCTAGGAACAGCTCTGACTTCCAGTGCAGAGTCTCAGGCCTTGAAACATATAAGCCTTTTTAAATAAAATACAGGTTTTACAACACTAAAACCCCCAGAACAAGACCGTTTATATTGGATTCTGTAGTATGCTTGGAAGGTCTCATACCCAACGTTAAAATATTGCCTCATCTCTTGGCGTCTGTTGCGCATGATTGCCTTGTACTCGCCAATCCGCAATTTTTTGCCATCTACAAGACAGGTACGCTTTGGCCTTGGCTTGTATTTGTAGTCTGGGTACTTTTCCAGGTGCTGTTTGCTGAGTCGGGCCTGTTCTTCATAGTATGGCTGCTTCTCTAGATTTGTCATAGCTTTCCAGCGAGATCCTGTCAGAAAAAGAAAACATTTTCTAAGTAAGAGAAACAAATGTCTTTCAGGACAAGACACCAGTGGACTTATTGCTTTGTACTGTGAGACTGTCAGCCACTTAGACAATGGAGGTCAGGTCTTGCCCTTTTTTCGGATATCAAATTAACCAGAGTATGGCAATGTGGTACATGAAATGCTGTGGGTAGTTTTGTTTGTGGCATTCTTTCCTTTTTAGTCAGTATTTTATTGATACTGCTCTTAGATATGTCAGCTTTTAAATGAGGCATATTGGCAAAAGAAAATGTTGGAAAACTTGCCCATGTGCCCAGATGAGGCAGAAACCCAAGGTACTGACTACTAGTAATCACTAAAAATCCCTGCCACTTTCTATAAGGGTAGGTATGGAAGATTCACTGCCTATGTTCGCTCCCAATTTCATTAAGACCTGGAATAATTCTTCATTTCCTGTTCTAATGCCTGTTCTGTAGGCTGTGAACTGGCTGTTCTGTTCCACCCAGGGCTAAGACACAAGTGATAAAAATCCATGTCTAGGGTACTGGCTGTTAGAACTGCATTATATCAATGTCTAATCATTCATTATCAAAAAAGCATTTTCAGCTTTTTTGTGGTAAGAAAAACCACAAGCTGATTATAACTGATGTCTACCTGTCTGCAGTGAACCTGAAACAACAGATATGAGATGTGTGAATTGTCCTGTATGTCTCAATGAGGCCTTAACTCCTAGAGCTCCTCATCTACAGAGTCATAAATTCCCACTCAGCAGACAACTTGTATTGTTGGAGGAGAAGAATATTATAATAGGCCTTCCTCTGCCAGCTGCAGTCCTATATACTCTGAAGGTGTAAGTAACAGAGGGGTCTACTGCTGTCCAGGTGCTCTATGGCTAGGCTTTGGCCTGGAAGGTAATTGTCCTTCTATCATCCTGCCATTTGGGGTCAGGGTGGGGAAGGGTAGAGTTATGGTGTGGGGTTATGGTGTTACAGCTATTGCAATCCTTGTGCTATCATGGAGCTAGGGCTCTGCATTGCCAGGCCTGGAGCCCTTCACAGCCTGTTGCATCTACCAAGCCAGAGTCCAGTTCATTTAGATGAAAGATTCTATGTAAAAAAAATGTGTTATTAAAAAGAACCCCGAGGATTAAAAGAGCAGTTTCTACATGATTAACTACCATTCAGAGATAAACATGAGGGCAATGAATGTATAAATAAAAAATATTAGTGCTTCACTATTTATTTTCTGTCTGTGTTGATGCACAAGTTGGGTGAAAAATATGGAAATGAAGTATTTCATTAAAAAAAATCATGGAATCCATAAACTGACATTATTTTTAAAAATAGATAAAGCATTGAAACAATAAAGCAAGATTCACTCAATACATTATCCAGTGCCTATTATTCAATCAATGGTAGCACTGCTTCAGGACAAGATCCATTCCACGCAGCTGAGATAAACTAAGCTTTGAAACATGTGCCCCATAAGGAAAAGTTGGTTGGAAAATAGTCCATTTTCCTATTGGGAAAAAAATGGTTTAAAGCATTTCTCAAAATAACGGATTCATAATGTCATATTTGATTGTCAGTACTTTCCTTTTTTCTTACTCACTTAGCTCATGCTATTACTCTCACTGTGCCCCCAAGAGTGTCTTCAGATACAAAGAGCATAGTTCTGTCTTTCTAAAGAAGAAAACAGTGTGATTCCTTCGGAAAAGAGGCCCTTGGAAGACCGATCCCACAGACTGAGTGGGCTCCTCAGTGTTCTCCATTCCAAACTAGAGCCTGGGTTTCTGAAAGGCCAACAACCTGCAGGCTGAACATTGCTCTCCCATGACTTCACATCTCAAGATAACCGATTTAAGGAAAATAATGTCTTCATTCAGAGGAGGAGCAAGGAAACAACCTTTTACCTTTTACATAAATGATCTTAGAATCATACAATCATAGATTCATAGAAAAGTAGGGTTGGAAGGGACCTCAGGAGGTCATCTAGTCCAACACCCTGCTCAAAAGCAGGACCGCACCCCAACTTGATTATTTCATCCAGGGCTTGGTCTAGCTGGGCCTTAAAAATCTTGGAAAGCAGCTTGGTAGTAGCCCAGCAGTAGCCATCATGGAATGACTTTGCTACAGGGAAATGACTACTAAATGTGTCACAGAGTTTCTATATCTATCTCCTTGCTGCTGCTTGTTAGATGCGAGCAGGTTTAGCTGATGCAAGGATAAACAACTGGAAACTGACAAGAGTATAGAGTACCATTTCTGCTGAATCTCCATAAATCGGAATGAAAGCCATGATAAAAAGTAAGCAGGGCTCAAGGTGGCTGGTAACATATTTGAAGTGTCAGGGCTGCATCCTGTAAGAGGTGGCAGGATTATGAAGATGTGAATTTGCTCTCAGAATCTATTCCTTACAGAGAGAGCACAGTAGCTTTGCTAGACTGTGAAGAAGTGATACAATTCATTTGAATCTAGAGGCCTCAAATCACAAACCACTTTAGTTCCTGTTGCTTTTAAAACACGAGTTTCTGCTGACAAACTGTTTTCTTTTATAAATAATAAAGCTAGAAACCTCACAGACGTTGAGCAAAATTAATATTAAATGTCAGACAAGAGAAAGAATACCACAAGCTATACCAGACTCTGGTCCAAAAAGTTAGGCTGTGTGAGACTTCAGAGGTACATATGTGTATCAATAGAAAGAACAGAAGGGGTAAAAAGAATTAAAAACACAAGTTTAAGGTGGATATACATAAACAGCTTGGCATTCCTATGTGCAATTATTGGTGACAATTTGCCCTGCTAGCGAACTTCCAGTGTCTTACAATATAAAATGACTTACTGTTAGATAGATTTAGAATTACAGAGTTATCTTGGCCTCCCCCAATACATTAAACAAATAACATTATCATTTTGTATTTACTAAAACAATAAATATCTTGATATCAAAACAGAGTTGTGGTTAACAGGATACATATCAAAAACTAGATTTAATATTTATAATATGTCATCACAGGGAAAGAATTAAAATTAAAAGATCCTAGAAAAGTTTAACAGAATAATTAAAATAGGCCCAGTCCTGCAAAACTGTACACACATGAATTACTTTATATACACTGAGCAGGAGTTGAGTTGTCAGGGATGCGGAGCGTCTATTTAGACACAAATATAAAGTAAAATCAACTTTGTTAAATTGTCATGACAGTGTTCTGTCCACCCATTCACTGTCCTTTACTGTGTTGATAAATTCCTGCAGCACCAGCTCTGCAAGTGGATCTGGGCAGACAGACCTCTGTCTAGGAACTGCTCACACTGGATAAAGTTAAGAATATGTATAAATCTTTGTCAGCTCAGGGCCATAAATACTGAATTTTGATTTGTAATATTTATACATACAGTTGCACATACAACATTTATACATAAATGCCATTGTTATTTTTTCCTTGCTAAGCTGCAAACTAAATAGTGAAAAAATCCTGGCAGTCTCGCTTCTCTTCCGAGCAAATATTTAATAGCTGCCTCCTGAAATGATGCCTCCTATTACTATAACTTTATTGTTTTTACAAAATACACTAAAGTTCATTTACTAGTATGTATTGAAATACTGTAAATAACTAAAACTAAACTAATTTTGTCATAATAAATAAAAAGCAGATTTTTTGATGATGTAGTCTTGATTTTCTGTTTATCATTTTTATTTGCTTACTTATTAATATGCAAAATCTGGTGGTTTCAGTAGGTCTCAGGATGAATGATGAGCTTCTAAAGTCTATCTGACCCTGATACTTGTGTTAAGACCTGTGTCTCCTGATTCTGCCCAGGGGATGTAAGTGAAGTCAGTGGGAGGCCTGTACAGGGTCAGGGGGATGCATGCAAGATTTCAACTGCAGAATCAAAGCTACCATCAACAATCAACCTCATCATCAGGACTGAAGCAGCATCTACATGTACAAGCAGACATGTGCACATCCAGGTCTGTGCATCCAATGGAGATATGGGGAGGGCTGTTAGCATTGCCCAGAGATAAGTTTAACCAAACAGTTTCTGTTCTAAGAACCTATTTTAAGTCATTTATAACTGCGCCAAACTTTCAGCTGCTTGGGTTGAAATTCCCTATGACAGGTGCCTGCATGAATTATTTTAGAAATGTGCTTGTACATATGAAGAATACTGGAGTAGAAATTTGGGGGGGTAACTTTTTATCTGTTTTAATCACATTATGTAAACTGTTCATCTCTTTCTAAAATCAATTAAAATATTTACAGAAATTTCTCAACAATAAATTAATCCCTAAATAAACTAAAGAGATCCAACAGATGATTTTTTACGTTTTAAACAATTTACTAAAAAAAATAAAATCATTACTGCAACTTTAAGTTGCACTGAACAGATGGATGACAAGCGTATGCACAGATGAATTTAGTGACAAATCCATGTATCTAATTTTTATGCTCAAAACATAATTCTGCAGTGTCAAACATAATCCCTAGAGAATTCTAATGCTAAGAAGGACACCTCCTCATTTCACTATAAAAATGACCCCTGCTCAGTGACAACCCTATCTGAGCCATTTTCAATAGCAATGCAGATCTCTGACGGCAGTCAGTAGCAGCCGTGCTTTAAAAAAAGCACTAAAGAAAAATTGAAGGTTTCTCAGAAGGAGACCCAAATACTTGTCTGATCTGTAAGTTTCTAGTCACCCTTTGCCAGGGAAGTCAGCAAAGCTCCCTGCTGACTTCAAAAGACTGGCCTTTCGCAATTGAGGGAAGACCTTTGTAACATTTCTGTCAAGGAGGAGGACATCAGGGCATCCCTCTCCATTGCAGAGGAGGAAGGTTAGAAAAAAAAATAAATGTGATGCTGGGAAGAAAAAGGAGCAACTTCTCTCACTGCTTTCAAACCTAATTTCTTCCTATATCTGGCAGCAAAACAGTAAAGAGTTTGGAGTCAGCTATGCTGTCTGTCACCTCTACAGGATCTGTAATGAATTTGCACATTTTATTCCAACTACTGTATATCTAATCAGAAAAAGATGTCCCCATATCTCCCTGATCTAGCGCCAAACAGTAAAAGGTGATTCCTTATGTTAACAATTTCAGCAGAATGGATTATTAAAACCAGATTTTAGGGTATTATAAAATGCTTAGAAGCCCTTTAAAATGTCAACCAGGATCCCCAGAGACTGCATAAAATGTCAGCCCAGCTCAAGCGCCTGTTTTAAGTAGAATGAATTAGCAGCGTGCTGTCGGAGGTTGTTATCCAAAACAATCAGTTAAGAGGGAAAACATCAAGCTTTCTTTGTACTTTCTATATGAAAAGGGCCATTCAGAATGATCTTGTAGATTTTTGAAGCTGATTATTTAAAGACAGGTTTAATCAGGCCTATTATAAATTTAAAGGCAGACCAAAACTATTATTGCCCAAGTCCCTAGTCTAATCACATCATATACCTGAAACCAGTCTAATCCCTTTTAACTTGTATAACGGTATCTTACCATCAACAGAACCAACTTAGCCTTCCTATCCAGTTCCTTCCTTCCTATTCCTCTAACAAATCTAAATCATCTCATACCACCCCTTTAAACAAATCATCTCAGAGCTATTCAGTTTATGAAAGTGAACTGATGTTTTATATCTAGTTGCTAATGGACAGGTGTCTTCATACTAACTCTCCCTCCACCCTTACACACACACACACACACACACACACACACACACACACACAC
>NW_017729022.1:95465466-95469394 GCF_001723915.1 Gavialis gangeticus | reverse complement strand
ACACACACACACACACACACACACACACACACACACAGAGTTAGAGATTATAAAGACTGAAGGGGCTCTCCAAGTTACAGTTGATGCATACTGTTGAGCAGCACTGGGGAAAATTGTATTCCTGCTGCTGTCCATATAATGGCTAGACTCTGGATAGTATCAAGCAGTAAATTCTCTTCAAAACACTCAATCAGTGCCAATGAGTTCTAGTACAGAAAAATCAGTTTTCTTACCAAGTATCTTGCTGATATTGGAGTTGTGCATGTCGGGGAAGGCTTGAAGGATCTTTCTTCGCTCATCTTTAGCCCACACCATGAAGGCATTCATTGGACGCTTGATATGGGGCTCATTGCTGCCACGCCCTCTGGATTCCCGATAAATTCTAGATTCTGAGACACCTGCACTTCCTAAAAAGAGAGGAGAAAGTAATCCCCAACTTGCATTTTGATTGCACAACTTCCTCTGTTTTGGGTTCCTTTCTGAGGTGTTGCAGACTCCGTGAAGCATTTGTTCAAAACACATTCAAAATATTTCCCCCTCTGCTTTAGTTGGTCAGCTGTATCTCATTCTTTCTATCATCTGTCTACTTTTTAGTAATTGTCCTGGTACTGAATCCTGTGGTATGCTTTATGCTGTATACATCTGAACAGGCAAAAAACCCAGTTCTTTTTTCCACATGAACTGTGTAAAAACTTTTTTTTCCAACTTCTTTTACTGCATAACAACCTAAAAATACATTTTTATCAGTGGCGATTTGTGTTCTTGTAAGTTACAGATGGTGACCGTATTGTATTACCAATTTCCTGGCTCCTTGGTGATGAGAATAGGGCTAATATATGGTAACATGAGGCATTTTTTAAGCAAGTCTCTAACTAACAAATGAACATTTTACACAGCTGCCTTTTCTTGTGCTTACACCTCCACGGTAACATAAGCAATGGCAGAAAAAGAAAAGAACATTAAGCTTGCTTCATCAAATCCAAACAAGCTCCCACAGACCGAGAGTGTGCATCATCCACGGATGATCAGCTTGATAATTCATGGACTCTCTGTATGATCTCAGTTATCCCACCTCTATTTGCCTTATTTTTCTCATTTTTATGGGAAGAATGTGTTCTTGGTCCAGCCTTGACAAATGAAGTGTACAACAGAGAGAAATAAAAATTTGTACACAGACCTAAAACAGCACAAGATGAATAATTTCTCCCGATTTGTTTAGTAGCCACTCTGTGCCTCCACCTCCAAGGGAGTTTGCATTCTTCTGCACAGACTGTTGATGTACATGCATAACTGGAATAGGGATAAGCAGTTCCTACTGACCGTCAGAATCTCCGCTCATGTTGAAATCCATCATTGCGTGGCTAAACTTCCCGTCTTCATTCTGTTTTACTGCCAGTTGTTGAGTCAGGCTCTCCAGTGTTGTTTTGTCCTGTACAGGGAACATCACCGGATTTGAATCAGGAAATCATTAAGACCTCAATGTAACTGCCAAATTGATAGATAAGATGTGGTATAGAAGGTGGATAACAATTCAGAATAGTTTATTGGGCCAGGTACACACACAAATATACATACATGTATATTATATGATATTATATTATATTATATTTCTGGGAGGGATAAGACTGGAAAGCCTACTGTTTTATTTAAAAAACTCATCTATTAGCTAGCAATAAGAAAACTTCATAATGTTATAAAGTTTCAGTGAAGCACCCTTAAAATTGGATTGCACATCAGAAGCATATTTGAACTCTGTACAATCCTGGACCTACAAAACTGGGCTGGCAATTGATACAGTACAGGATCACTTGCAATAGATCTACAGTTCTATTTCAGCTCTGAGATTGAAATTAAGAGGCATAGATGTTCAAAACTTCTCCTAATTTTTTAGTGTTTTTGGAAACAACTAATGGAAGTAAACAAGTAGAAAACCCTTTCAAGGCCTCAGGAAAGGCTCGGTTTTGATCCTGTTTGAGCTCCAGGCATTGGTGTATGTTCTTATCCAGACTGTTTTGCCCATCCATTCTAACACCCTGTCATTCATATACTTAGAACTATCTATAACATAGTAGGATCCCTGGATTGCAACAAGATAGTGTCTGCTGCCAATTAATCTGTCAAGCTGCTGTAGTGTCTAAAGACACTGCCAATGTACATTGCCAGGGCAATTAATTCCAATGCCCTCTTCAAAACACCCTACCTCTTTTGAATTGCTTAATTCTACCAATACAAAGTTGTTATATTTATGTTATGTTTATGTTAACACTAACTTAATAATAATTTGTACAATAATAAGCCTCATAGGAAAATACTAGTGGATTCTCAAAATGAAAACAGATAAGCTTTTGCAAAGTGAGAAAATGCCATAATGTCAACTCTAATAAGTGACTCAGGTTGGAGAAATGCTTTGAGTTTTTCCCTGAAAGAAAAATTACTGCCCTGTTGTTCATATATGTACCATTCTTCCTGACTGCTAGATACCAACAAAGCTCAAAGAGCAACATCCTATCTCATGGCAAGAAAGGACTGTAGATTTATTATATATAGCTTAATAATGTCACTGTATTGTATTGCAGAAGGAAGCAGGAAAGAAACAATGTGAATAGAGAGATTATTCCTCTGATTTACAGTATTTCAGGTTCAACCAAGGATTTGAACTCATGTGATTTACTCAAGGCTTTTCTGAAAGCTATCCCCAAACCACCCATTGAGTGAACAAGTGCACCCTTCAGGAAATACTGGGTTCACTTTTTATCTCTCCGTATTAGTTTCCATTGGAGCTCCCTTCCGTACTTTTGGGTGTAACTACATGAATTTCAGTTTCTATGGCATTAACAGGCCAACCAGGGGCAACAAAGCCAGCCTAGCAGAAACAAGAGGCTTTTCTGATGTTTGCAGTCACCCCAGATGCAAACAGCTCCTATACACACATATGGAGCAGACTTGATTAATCGAGTCTGCTGGAGCATGGAAATTGATGCACTAAAGCAGCCTTGTGCGTCACATGTATCCACATCACTGCACATCTCCATGCTGAAAAAAAGGCAGCGGGGTGCTTTGAAATAAAACATGTTCTATGAGCTTTAGTTGAAAGCACCCTGCCACCATTTTTTCAGTGCAGGGACACATGGCAATACTGATACATGTGATATGCAGGCGCTTTTAATTAGTGTGGCTTGCTAATTAAAGCACCCAGTGCCCCATTCCACAGTACATGTAAAAAATGCCCAGATTGTTTGGAGATGTTTCAAATAAGCACTCAAACTTTTTAGATGTTTAACTGAACCAAACTCCTTAATTTAACAGAGTTAGCCTGCTACTCCTTTCCAAAACAGCATGCCAGAATTCAGAAGAAAAGCAGAAATAAGGTTACTTTGATTTCACTCTTATGGATCTCGTATCTATAATGCAAATCAGTGGATTTTTTGCTCAAGAACCTGCCTTTAACTTTTCAGAAGCCATTTTAAAAAGTCACCATTAGCCTAAACATCAAATACTTCTACCTCATCCATGATGGGTTTTATTTTTCTTCACATTTTTATGAAAGGGTATTCAAAATTCTTAGCAAAACAGAATTGACTGCCTATAGGCCACTG
Organism: Gavialis gangeticus; assembly: GCF_001723915.1. Taxonomy (NCBI): domain Eukaryota; kingdom Metazoa; phylum Chordata; order Crocodylia; family Gavialidae; genus Gavialis; species Gavialis gangeticus. The sequence continues at coordinate 95,465,798 of NW_017729022.1, read as the reverse complement.
GCATAGGTTTTTCTTTATGTAGGAAATGCAGCCGTTGAAATCAGAGGCAGTTACATTGAGAACCACATTCTACCAACATGATTTGATGGAGTCTTAAGGTCAATGAATACTATGGCTTGCTGTCTATGAGGTACACATAGGGTACGGGTCATTTATCAGGGTTTGACTTAACAAGTCTACAGAGCTCCTAATGCTATCCATCTTGTAAAAAGTTTTGCATTTTGAAATGCAATCAGATGACATGAAGTGACTGAATGAAAGAATAAGCTTGGCTGTTAGGGGGGGTGGGAGGGAGGGAATGGGGGAGTAATGTCAGAAGAATGCTGAGCTCC
>NW_017729022.1:95456916-95465331 GCF_001723915.1 Gavialis gangeticus | reverse complement strand
CGGAGAATGCCACATGTGTGGAGGGAGGGGGGGTGTGGGGAGTAATGTCAGAAGAATGCTGAGCTCCTGCGCTGCACTGTTCAACTATGTGGCTCTGAGCTGTCTTACCAGAAGCCTGAAACATTCAAGTGATCAGAGGGGGAAAACCACAGAGTGTTTCAGCAACAAGATGACCTCTAACCTCCAACTACTAAAACATGCAGTATAATAAAATAATTCAATTAGTAACTATAAAGTGGAAGCTGAGATAATTCTCACAGGATGTCACTCTGAAACAGAGGGTGTCAAAACAGTCAGCTGTGCTTTTGTTATGTCCCTTTGTGCTACAACTTACATGAACCATCAGTCAATCCAAGAGTGGGAAAAGGGAAAGGATGGTGTGTGGGTGCTTGGGGGAGGGGAGGCTGGGATGAGGGACTGTGCTATAAGGTCTTTAATTACAATACAGCAGAGTAAACTGGGCATAAAAAGAAGGTACAGTTGTTATACTTTAGCAGCTCCCAGTGCTAGGAAAGGAATACATTTATTAAGTAAATGAAAGCAGAAGTGCTCAGTATAGGATAGATGTGGATATCCAGATGAAGAAGAACACAATAAATTAATAAATTGGAGGCTCAGACCTAGGCTCAGTCCTGCAGCCATTGCTTAGGCACAGCAACTACTGGAACAGACTAGGCAGTACTCAATAAGACAATGAAAAACCTAAGGAAAATGCAAGTAAAAGAATGTTGGGTAGCACATTCCTTGTAGAGGATCGCAAAGCATTTTTGACATTCTCATTAAACTACAATGTATATGAAGTAGCTATTATTTTACCCAAGCTGCATATGCAGCAATAGGGGCAAGGACTCTCCCTTCCGACTCCTGCAGTAACAGAGTGAGGACCTGGGCACAGGACATAGGCATTTGGACACAAAACAAATGAGCAGGGCTACACAAAGCATAGTGGTGGTAGTGTGTTTGCGTGGGGAAGGGGGGAAGTTGTAAGAGGTAGTGGTCTGACTTCCAGTTTTGCTTTCCAACCACTTGAAGACACTGGAGCTGTTTTTCTCCAATGGTGGCATAGGAAAATGGTTTAAAATGACATTCTATAGGAAAGAGCTCCAGAAATACAAGGCTAAATTAAGCACAAGGTTATGTGCTTTGTGTTTTGCCTAAGGGGTGTGGTGGTGGTTACCATAGGTAGGTAACAACATCCCATTAGCTTGAAGCCTCTCTCTAACCTTTCTTACAGGATGTTTCAATTTATGGAGAAAATATTCATGGCAATACACACGAAACAAAGAAACAAGAACTCTTCTACCCCCCAGCAATTTGCTGCTCCATGCTGATGCAGTCAATCCATCCTTATCTCATAAGATCTATTTAATGACTCCATTAAATGACACCATGATGCACAATGGTTTTAAGTACACACATAAAAAGGCTCCATTAAGCATAATTATATTAATTTGGTAGTCAGTGGACTTGTCTACATGTCTACATGTTCATTAATTATTACAAGTTTAGTACCTGTAATAACAGCAGTGCCGGTGCATGCTTTTTTTGTGACACTAATGCACAATACACTAATTCTACTGCACATTAGCATGGCAGACAAAAACTGTGATAAAGTGCTAATGCACAACAGAATTAGTCTACTGCTCATTTAGTGTTTCATGTAAATGTGCCCAGTTACAAGTACTTAAAATGCCTACTTAAAATGCCTACACCAGAGTAGCTGTGTAAGTTCCTAACAAATAATACCAAGGACGCCAAATATCAAGCTTAGTGACAGAGGTAGAAGAGTGTACTTGTTACTGGCCATTAAAGTTCAAGAAGAAATTCTCTAAACTCACGTTATCAGTTATGCCACATTCTGAGTGGGAGAAGGGTCTTCAACCCACAAGGTCCTGAACGTTATAAGTTCCTAAAGGAAACACTACCAGGATAATGTTTCCTACTGCCCAGCACTGAAGAATAATTCAAGTACTAAATACCATCCAGGACAAAAGCAGCAAGTAAGTGGCATCAAACATGGTTTGGAACCAGTAAGACTGGGTCTGCTGATGGAACCATTTAGAACTAGCCCATGCTCATAGACGTGGTACAAGGTTTCTTGGAAGAGTCAGATTTAAAATCAGACTATACAGTACATTATAACCATATAGAGTAGGGATTATCCTCTCCTTGTGGGGGGAGGGGGTGTGATATGGACAGGCAGTTTCCCCTGAAGTCAATATGATTTTTTTATGACTTCCACAGGCTTTGGATCAGGCTTCACAGGATGTCATAGATAAGTTCCCACCCGTAATATCTGCAGTCCTACGAAGATAGAGGAAAACTATCCTGATGGTCATTTCTATTAGTGTGTAAAGTAGTTTCCCTGTGGGAACAGTGGAAAACCCATTGCCTGAGTCATTTAAAAGTGTAATAGACAAACCATGGGTATTATTACCGCAGGAAGCAATTCTGTAGTGGTCCCAGTCAAGAGGATTAGATGACTAAAAAAAGTGACAAGCAAAATGAGAAAAAACACATAAAATACAACATTCCTCCCAAAACTGAATGGTTTAGACAGTTCAGAGGATAACTAGTCAGGTTTACTTCATAGCCACAAGCAGACGAGAGGATTTTAAGACATTATAACTAAAGAAAGCAATCTGCTGGAGAGTTAAACTAGCTCTGTGGCTGGGCTCCAAGTAACGTTCTAATTATGTTTAAAAGAATGAAACACACACGCGCACGTGCATGCGCACATACACACTCTGCATGTGTCATGGACAAAAAAAAAATGAGTAAGTACCACGAGTCAGACCCAGTTACATGGTCAGCTGCAAAAGTGACTTGGCTCTTTGTTATGAATAGCTGTCATCATTTAACAAAACACTGATCAAAAAATGACAAGAACTTGGTTGTGATGTCTCTCTCATACAAGAAACAAAGCAAGAAGAGTCAAAACACATGTGAAGCAGGCTGACCACTTTTGCCAAAACTCCTCCTGCTATACAGATGTGAATCAAAACCTCAGAAGGTCTGAGACATGAAGCCACTTGGATACGCTTCCCTCAGCCTTTTCTCTCTCCTCCCATTTCCCCAAATGTGGGCTGGGTCATGGTGGGAATGCTGAACATGCATCTGAGAATACGTGTGCTCTCCAATTCTTCAATTACTCTATAATTCAGTGGGGTCACTGAATACTGGGTTTATGTTGAGGAACACCATTCCTTCCTTTCTCCACCCCCATGGAGACGTCCTTTTGGCTGGGGCACTTGGCAAACAGCTAGAGTACTCTGAACTCAGTTAGGATTGTGTTTGGCTACAAGCCTCCCTCAAATTGCGTAATTCAAGGTTAAAAGTTTTATTAAAGCTGTCCAGCCTTCAGTTTTGCCCTCCCCCTACCCAGTCTTCATTACCCTTCTCATGGGTATTTTTCATTTGAGTTTCATGCAGGGAGGGATGCAGCCAACTTAGAGAGCCAGAAGAGCAGCACTCAGGCACAGCTGTCCAAGTTCAGACTTTCCTGCTTTTTCTATGCAAACCAATAGACCCAGCTTAAAAAAAACCTTGTTTGTAGCACCCTGGGAGGACAACTGAAGCATAAGAATGTTTTGCCCACTGGGTCTTGCACTTAAAAAATCTGCATGTATTGACTGGTGGACTGGCCCTCTATCTTATTTTCCTTCTATACAATATTAGGAATCAGAAACAAGAGATTTGTTTGACCAGGCCTGGTCTGGACACTTTGCTATGTTCTTTCTCTGGTTTTGTTCATATGGTTGTGTCCCATCCTGCACTACAGCAAGCACTCTCATGACTAATTCTTAACAGCCAACTTGGAGCCCAATTGCTGATTGGTGCCATTTTCAAACAGATGCTTTGAGAAGCTGGTTTCTAAATCAGCTATGCCCTGTACAAGTCCCTCGGTTAAATTCACAGCACCCACCAAGGTGTTTGGCAGTGGTGAACTCAGGGACTCCATGCAATAAATCACAGCTATTAAATAGCCAGTCAGACGCACCACTCAGTCATAAACACAGGGTTTTTAGGTGCCAGTCAGATCAGATCAGCCACAGGCCTATAACAATTCAAGTTCATTAGTGAAAAAGCATTTCCTTGTCAGATAATGTCAGATACATTAGCAATCCCTGTGGCTGTCTGAATGTTCGCCTGACAGTGTTTGTACTAGTTCACAGAAAGACAGATATCTGATAGAAGAATCTCATATAAAAGAGGACTTTAAAATTTGATCTATTCCCAGTCAGAAATAAAATCCCAAGCAAACATCTTGTGTCCACTAAAAAAATATGCCTTATTATAATTTGCATTCATCTCCTGTGAATCGTTCAAAGAACTTTGTTTTCCAAATGTTAAGGGAATCTCACAACATTTGTGTGAAGTAGGTGAGTGTAAACAGTTGGATACTCTAAAGGCAGAGAAATGGAGCTGCCCTAGAAACTCAGAGAAGACAGTGGCAGAATGAGGAATTGCACTTAGGATCAGGCCTGCATATTAGCCCAAGAGTGTTGGCCATATCATGTATACTGCAGTCTAGATCCAAGTAGAGGACAAGAGTTCTCTGCACTGAACTCACAGATTACATAAGGAAATGCAGCTCCACAGACTTTTGAATTTGGTTCTGCGGTATTTTTTTTAGAAACCTATTTATTTAGGGGTTATTTTCTACTGTTTATTATAGTAACATTTGAGTGCCTCACCTCATTTTAGTGAGTTTTCTGCCATCATGACCCTGTGGAATAAGGAAGTGTTACTCTCTGGCCACATCTACACATGCACTTTGTTGTGGAGTAAACTTACTAACTGCGGACTAAAGCATCACTGTGTACTTGTGTGATGGTATTAGACTTCAATAAACTAATTTACACCGGCATAAGATAGTACTATCTTACACCAAAGTAATTTACTGGGATTAAAACACACATGCAGACAATGACCACAAGTGTAAATTGTGCCCATTCATCCCAGTCAGCCAGGGGCTAGACTGCTGCCTGCTGCCTAGTCACATGGCTTTGCACTTTCAGCACTCTTGTGCCCCAGCCAGCCCCTCCACTGGCTAACTGCCACCTGGAGCACAGGGCTGGCCCCCCATACCCACTGCCAGCCTGGGCCTGCTCCACCCTGGCTCAAATTGTTGCTGTCTCAGCCACACATGTAGGCACAGTGCCCAGGAGCAGTCTACTCTGGCTTAAACTGTTCTGGAGTATATTGCTTCTTATTAATTGCATGGGTAGATGTTTTACCAATGGGGAACTGAGACACAGATTAAGTGATGTGCCAAAGTCACCCAGGAAGCCTGTGGAGGTTCCAGAAATTAAACCCATATGTCTTGCATCCCAATCCAGGCCCATGGATTTCTATGTGATGGTAGAATTGGTATTCTTGCTGGTGACGCATATTACCAGGAAAAGTTAAGTAAAATATAAATAGGATCAGCCACAGATCAACTGTTACAATGAACCCTGCTTAAATAAAGCTTGTGAGGCTGTAAAAGTCATAAAAAGCACATGCATGAAATGAAATGATAAAACGGAGTGAGACTTTCAAATGTTGACTTAGTAATTGTTAAACCCCTTCTGGCTGCACTATTTTATAGTCTTCTACTGTACTAATGAAAAGGGAAGAAACAACAAAGAAGGGTTTTAACCTTCCAATTATATAAACTCCACGGACCACCAAAGAAGATGAAAGATTATTTATAATGTCACAACGATTTATCAGTTGGGGATTTTTTTTTTTGTTGTTGCATCAAAGTTAAGCATGAAGAAACAATGCCTTCACCACCCCCTCAAATCTTTCACTCTTGCTTATCTAAGATCTCTTCTTTCTATGGAATAATAATCCACCCACAGGATCTAAATGTAGAATTAAAAGAAATAAAATAGCATTTCTTACTTGAGGTCCTTCCTCAGCTTTAAAACTCTTCCATCTCAGTTATGATGGGATTGAATGGGTTGGCAAATGGGGGCAAAGATATTTAGTTCATCCATTCAAAACTAAATCAGTTCAATAATGACTGAAAAAGCATTACAGTCTGATTGGTAACCTATACATAATGTCTTGGTAGTCTCAGTAGACTGGTGTCCTAGGAGCTGCTCCAGGGGAAAAAAATGTCCAAATTATAAACCAAAGAGTCTCTGAATTGAGTAGACACAGATTCTTAGCTACTCTTTCCTTAGAGGTGGACTCCAAACTGAATAGAGATGCTGGTAGAGCACAGCTTATATAGGAACTTCCTCAGCTTTACTTATTTGTGGATAGAGGCCTTCAGTTTCTAGGGCTGCCAGTCAAACATCTTCCACAAACACTGAGTCAGACATCATCACTGTTGTAAAATGAAAGTCTCCCATTGAATCTGGTGGACTGTAGGTCAGGCCTCTGAGGTATTTATTAATGTTTCATTCCACAAACTAATTACTTCCTGAGCAAATAAGGTGGTGTTCCAAAAAGAGATTCCCTAGAAACAAAGTGGTTTAAAGAGTGCTGGATGCAGCAAATCTAAAGGAATTATCTCTACAAAGAGGCTATGGAGATCCTGTGTGTACTTTGGAGGTGACTATAAGGAAAGTAAAAGGCAGGACTTCCAAAGCGTAACAGGGGATGGGAAGCCCATAGTCTCAGAGAAAGGGTAAAACAGGCACCAGTTTTCTTCCTACAAAACTTTCTGAGAGCTTGATTTAGGGAGTGGTTGCAAAATTTTAATTGGATTGACAGGAGCTCTGTGCCTCTGTTTCCCCATCTGCAAGATGGACATAATGATGCTTGTCTGTTTTGGTAAAACATGTCAAGTTCTCTCTGGAGGAAAAAAGCAATATAAATGCAAATTAGCATCCTTCCTAGCAAGAGATAGAAGAGCCATGGCAGCCCATCCATGATGACAAGGAAGGGTTAATTATGGGAAAGAGGTGGCATACCAAAAATGGAATGAAATGGAAATCACAGCCCACATGGGATATCCGGGGAGTGGGGGCTCTGCACACATGTAAACAGAAAGTAAGAAAGCTGTCTCCACTTCTCTGGCAATTGTTTACCAAACAATGGGTGACTCGGTTACTTAGCAGTATTATAAATGTATAGACTATTCTTTTCCAATTTAATTTTAGGCATTAATGCCATAGAGGGTGTTCTGACTCTGCCTATTGCATTGTTACTCCTTGTTTTAATAAAATAAAGAGATTCATGTGCCATCTAACCTATGTATGAAGAAGGACACTGCTAGTTTTTTCCAAACGGCAGTCAGGCCTGATTTGTCTGCTGTCAGGATCAGCATCGGTCCAGGGAAGAGCAAAGTTTTATACACTCAGTATGGTGCTAGGGACCATTTTGTTATTCACATAAATGAGTTCATGCAGCCTTAGCACTTGCAACATCCAGTGACTGGAGGAACATGGTTCTTTCAATTCCCACTGTTCAGCACCATTGACTTTTTGTGGGTTCACCCCAAATTATAGCAACGGAAGTGAAAGGAGAATCAGTCCCAGGTACCCTGTTACTCCCACTGCAGTGATATCAGGGTCCATAGTTTTATCACAGCTCTTGTATTTTATGTTTTCCTTTAAGCTCCATTAATTGGGATTATTGTAAGACTCTCCCCTTTCATTTAAAAAACAAACAAACAAATGATCAAAACCCAACAACTTTTCAACGCTCTTGGCTGTGGAGGGAAGTTTGGAAACGTAAGATTTACACACTCAGAAATGAGAGGGGAAATAAAAAAGAACACCAAATGGCAAGATTTTGTTTTTCTTTTTTGCTTTTTAGATCTCTTGATGTTTTACAGGTATTTTGTAACACTAATTGGGTGGGCCTGACCCAAGTTTTTGGGAGTTAGTAATGCTGGATAAGGTATTGATAGCCAACTCTTCTGCACTAGCCTGCAAATGTTGTCTCAAATCAAAACTGGATAGAAGCATAGCCTCTGGAGCCAAAGGGGAGTTCAAACTATATGCCCATTTAGACATTCGTGTCTCCAGGGATCTGGGGTTCACCCCTCACATTTCTGTATGCTGTCACATGCCTACACATAGGTAGGCAGAATTTGTTCTTCCTTGTGTATACTACTGCTTTAATATTTCTCAGTTTTATTAGCTAGCCTTGCCCATGTCTCCCCACCATGACTATGTAAAATAATAAAAAGAAGAAAACCCACAAAAACCCCCACACATACGATTTTCCCTTTAAAAACAACCCTGGGTATTTAATAGGGACAATGGGTATTTAGTAGGGATGATGGTCAACTAGAGGAAAGTTTGTTTTTAAAATAAAGAAGGCAAAATCCATGATAAAAACCGTCTCTCATAATCACTCCCTTCCATGCGTGGGCACTTGTTAGCTGAAAGTAGTGGCACTGTGACAAATGTAGCAAAACCAAAAGCAGGCTCTACTAAAAGAAAGTGTGTGTTTGTGTGGGGGGGGGGG
>NW_017729022.1:95456284-95456833 GCF_001723915.1 Gavialis gangeticus | reverse complement strand
GGGGGGGGGGGGGAGGGGAGGGACTTCCACTGGCCATCTGTGAAAATAAGGCATGTGGCCATTAACTGCAGAGGCTGTAAATATAAATACATACAGGCTCCAAGAAGCAAAAGGCAAAAAAGGGGCTAAACTTTAAGCTGAGGCAAACTGTAATGTTTAAAGCCTCATTGCTAATGCTGGGCAAAAACAGTTCTGATCTTTACAGTGTGCAAACCTGACATGAACTTTAATCAAATTACAAAAAATAAAGAAGGTTCAGGAGAAAATACAATAGATACAGTAGCACTGTGAATAAATTACTGCTTTAATATGAATGATCCTGGTGAGACAGTTGATTGGACCTATTGAAAAGCTGGCATACAAAGTGATGGATGGGTGATGACATAATACCTGCTTGCCTGGCTGTCATGCCTTTTGAAAACTGTCTGCTGTGTGTTGATAGCATTAACAAAGGAGATTGCAACCCCTTCCACCCTATGCCTGCACACAAGAAATTTCTACTGGCAAAGAATCTCAGCAAGACAGAAGCAAGAAGGTTTTACTTGGGTG
>NW_017729022.1:95444099-95451284 GCF_001723915.1 Gavialis gangeticus | reverse complement strand
TGACATAATACCTGCTTGCCTGGCTGTCATGCCTTTTGAAAACTGTCTGCTGTGTGTTGATAGCATTAACAAAGGAGATTGCAACCCCTTCCACCCTATGCCTGCACACAAGAAATTTCTACTGGCAAAGAATCTCAGCAAGACAGAAGCAAGAAGGTTTTACTTAGGTGCTTGTAGTGGGGATTTAAGTATGAAAAAAGGATGAAATCCTGGAGATCACATATTAGCTTTCATGTTGTAGGATGATTTAGATTCTCTTACAGTGAACTGTCCACAAAGCAGTCCCTCAGTCCCACACTATGTAATAATTATTTCAAACAGACATCTCTCTCTGCACAGAGACACTAAAGCAAAAATATTACATTGCTCATCTTACCTATGGTTTTACAGGCCAATGAGGAATAGAGTACACTACAGATTACAAGACATGCATGTTACATGTACATTGAGTTTGTATGTAGAAATTAATGCATGTGTTAGCCACATTTTTTTCTGTAATATACTGTGCACGTCATTAGAGTAAGAAGGGTTTAACTTTTGCAGACCAATAATACTTCTGAACTAAGATTTGATAGTGTCTTTCTATTTAGGAAACAAGAACAACTTACTATTTCCTGCTTCTTCGCTCCTAATTTCCATTGTTTCATCAGCACATGGACCTGATTCAAAAACCCTTTAAAGCCAATGGAAAGCTTCTCATCAACTTAGCAGACTCAACTCCTGTTAACTCCTCACCCTTTTGTTTTGTTCATTTGTTTGTTTGTTTTAATCTCATGCTCAAATTTAACCACTGGGTGGCAGGGAGAAATTATATTATTTAAATCAAATAAAGGAAAGTCTAGAGAAGGAAAACATTAAGGTCTATTCTATGGTGACTTCTTCCTATGCCCTTCAGGAAAGTGAATGTCAGTTTTCTGTTTCTCAAAGAGCAGGATCTGGTAGATCATATTATTAATATACTCCTCCTCACCATAGGGGAAAGCTGAGATTGAATTCACTTCAGTTCAGCTGATCACTTAAGAGTTAACTCTGCTAGCCCCATCCATCAGGCAGCCAGTGAGGCATCAGGAAGGAATGATGGATGTAAAATTATTACAGGGCTGCCACCCGATACACTTACTGCCATTTGTAACTCATGTTGGAACTGACACACTTTTTTCATTATTAAACATCCACATTAAGTCAACATTGGTCACTGTCATTTCATGTTTGGCACTGTGTTAAAGGGAAGAGGGAGAAATGGGGGTGGGGTGGGAAGGACTGTGGGAGGAGGGTGGGCGGAAATGGGAGGAAAGGCATCCTCGACCTACTGTTCCATCAGCGTGAGTAATAAAACAGGCTTCTCCTTACAATGCTGGAATAAATATTGTTACAAATAGCTTTTTAGTTACAGCCCAGCAGACAAGTACCTGTCAGAGTCGTTTAGAAGAGGGACATGCTCTTGGCAATAAGAGGGAGCACTTATATCATAAGTTAAAAATCACTTGCACACAGTGCATGTGTATTAGGACACAATTATCTGCGAGCATGGTCTGTGTGCCTGCATGCATATCCAAACTGCATGAGTATGTGTGGGCATCTGGATCAATGCATGTTCACATACGTGAATTGCTTGTGCATTTATGAGTGCTCATGCACACTCACAAAAACTCACCTGTATTTGCTGGGGCATACCTGTATACACATGCAAGCACATGTGACTGGGCCCATTTTCATGCACCTATATGTGTGATTTTACAGCTGCTTGGTTATGCACATACAAGTCTGTTTACAGATCTGAGGGCTCATGAAAATTCATGGCTAGTTTTGTGTGAACGAACATATGCAGGTGTTGCATGGACACATACGTTACGTGTTCATTTCTGGATGTGCACATTATGGTAGTATATGCCATGTACACCCATGCCCATCCCATTGCCTGTATTTGTGTACATTCAATTTGTAGCAGAACATGTAGTTTTTTTGACTGAACAAATAGACCATAGTCCACTTTTTTGTGAGGCTGCCCAGTGCTGTGTTTGCTCTGGATGAAAATCTGTTGCCTTCAAGCTGCATGTATAAAAGGTAATATTGTTTATGTATAGTAAATATCAAGCTCTAATTAACTATAGATGACAATTATAAATAAAACTAAGCTCCTGGGTTTCCAAGGAACCAGAAAAACACACACACACACACACACACACACACACACACACACACTCTTCTGGTTAATACTGAAAGACTTCCAAGAAAAGTAATTTAAAATATATATATTTACTGCATTCTCCATTAAATTAGGTTTTAGTAAAATCTATATTTTTCATGTAGATTTTTCTGAAACCATCTGAAAGTCAAATCTCCACAAGGCATCTCAGGTTGGGTACCCAAACCTGCCTCACCTGTACACTCTAATTACTTCTGAAAATCTTTTCTAGATAAATATATACCCAGTAGCACTGAGTCTCTCCAGACCCACACAATTCCTACCTCTCTGACTTCTGCTCTACCACTGACAGCCCTGGCCATCTTCAGGGATATTCCCAGCTGGGAACACGAAAGTGAGACACTGGGTTGTGAGCATATGAGAAAAACAGCCCCAAAGCTCTAACACATGCATTCATGAAAGTGATTTCCTTCCCTGAGCCTCCCCAATCACCAGTAGCAGACAGATTCTTAATGACACTCTGACTGGAAAATTCAGAACTGAAGGTGTGAAGGCACCCATCCTTCTGGGTAGGCTGCGATTACAACAAAAGGCTAAACCTGCCCTAGAATAAGCTCTATAAATATCTTCACAACGCTAGAGAAAATGGACTCAGCTTTAGATACCAACCTCAGGGTTCCACTCATAAGAATATATCATTCACAGTGGCCATATCTACACAAGATGCTAACTGTATTAACAAGTACTAAATGACTAAACAGTAACCTGCATTACGCACAGTGGCACTAACAAACGTCTTTTTTGTGATACTACTGCAAAATAGCCTAATACTACTGCTCAGTAGTGTCACATCACGGTTTTTGCCATGTGATGCTATTGTGCAGTAGTATTGGGCTACTGCGCAGTCAGCGTCTCATGTAGATGTGGCCAGTAAGAAGGAAAGCGATCATCTTGCAATCCAATGCTGAGCATGCAGAGCTACATCTGAATATATGTGTGTGCAGGCAAAGCAGCCAATCTCTGCGCTGCCTGTGTAATTATCTTATGCCTACCTAATCTGCAGGAAGTGAGATAAGTGAAGGAAACCCACTAGCCTGTCGCTTTGGTGTCCTGCCTCTTAAATGACCAGGCTGGGCCCTGGGCTTGTTGATGGAATTCAGATCCTATGGCTGGTTATAATTTGTGGAAGGAAAGTCCCAGATGAGAAGACCCAGAATATATGGAAGGTACAGGCAGGTATCAAAACTTCAGAGCCTTCTCCCTTCTCTTTGCTGGGTCAAATCCAAACCTCAAGCCTGTATCTTTTTCAACTCTGAGATCCCACAGATCCAATACAAACTTTGCAACTTGCACCTACTATCATAAATCATCTGAAGCAGCAACCCAGATCCAGAACACAGGTATGGTCTGGGAGAGTTCAGATCTGGATCTGACCTTTGCGACTCCTTCCCATCTCCACTAGAGCCTCCCAGAACAAAGCATCAGCAGCTAATATACCAAATAAAACTATTGTTGCTTTAGAAGTAATAAAAGGTTGCAAATAAAATACCTTCTGTTTCTCCCCACTGTAAAAGAACTCTTTTTGCCCTCTGCAGACCAAGCAGGAGGCATGAATTAGAGAGGAAAACAAACCCCAATGTTTGGGGTGAAGGTGAGAAGTGAAAACAGAAGGGACAAGGAGGAGCTAAACAATAGGAGAGTAACAGAATAAAGTGAATACAGATGGTTTCATTCCTGTTACTTAATCAAAAGGCTGTGCAAAGTCACTAGAGCCGGCATAAAGTCATGTGTTAGAACAACAGCTGATCTGTATTAAAGAAGATTAACTCGCAGTGCCATGGTGGAGGGCCTGGGATTATTTTATGTACTTCCATTGCCGTACAAGCCGTCAGCACAATTACTGCCCTCCGATGTGAATGACTGATCTGTAACCACAGCTAAACAGCATGCTGCTTAGGGGCCTGGGTGCTTCATGAAGATGAATTTCCATACCATCAAAGTGCTTTTAATGGGCTTCCTGATCCAACCACAAGGCCTGCTTTGCAAGTATATAGAACTCAGGATGAAGGCTTCCTGTCCAAAAGGATTTGGTCGGTTGTCACTTGACAATTCCCAGCCAGCACAGGGGAGGAGAGGGGGGAGATAGGTAGAGTTGTCTCTGCTTTGGAGGATTAAAAAAAGGAAAAAAAAAAAAGGGTACAGATGCTTTCTGAATGCAACCAACTGCTGTATCCACAGCTGAATTCAATGCGCTTAACAAATAACGGCAATTTAGCTATGCTTGCGAGGAATAGTTTGAGTCACTTTGCATTAGCATCTGGCTGAGTGTTAAAGTCATTTCTACATGGGGAGCACAGAAAAGGAATTTCTGCTCCGAGCATCCTTTCAAGAATGCTTAAATATTTGAATATAAATTCCTTTGTGCTTGTGATCACTTCTTATATCTGACACTCTGCTTTTCCCCCTTCCCTTCTGGTACTCTTCCATGTGAAACACCACAAACATGCTCTGTCCCTTTCTCCCTATACTGATGCCCTTATTTTTCTAAAATAGCTTTTTATGTACCACCAGACACCTATTACACTGACCTCTTTATCTTCCCCCTTCCTATCAGGAGAGTGCATGAAATTGGAGCCATTTCTACATCATTTGCACCCATGCTAGGCTGGTAAAAAAGTAGAGTAGTGACAGGCTCACATGTACATTTAACATTCATTACCCAGATTGCTGGCTTCTCGTAGCTTATTGATCAAACTCCGTCTAAAAACCAGGGAAACTGGAAAGCGATCCAAATTAGCAATCTGCTCATTCTGGACAATATTGTTTGACTCACAAGCTTCCCAGGATGACTGACTTTCAAGTTACTGTTAAGTAGCTGATCATTTTTATTCTATTTATCCATCTGAGTGACTCACTCGAATACTCAGGGATGAAAAAGGCATAAGAACCAAGGTTTCAATACAGTACAGTTTATATTAAATGCAGTGGTATACCTTTTGATTATTTGTTAATAATATGAGACACATTTCATCTCTAGACAAATCAAGGAAAATGTTTTTAAAAATATGAATTTGTGAAGCATGCAAGAGTTTTTGTAACTTTCTATCCTAAATAGCAGCACTGTCTTCATCTCACTGTAAAGGGCCGAGAAGAGATCAATTAACTATTTACTCCCTTCAGCCAGGAGCAGAGGAGCTGAAAGAAGCCAGAAGAGCTTCCTGAGAAAATCAGGTCACCCTGGGCACTGAGAGTCCTGATCCCCAAGACAAAAAAGCAGTGCTAGATCCAATCCTCAGAAGTGGTACGTTAGGAAAAAATATTTTCCTTCTTGATGGTTTTCCTATATATTACAGCTTTACAGACCACTTCAGAATGAGAATGAATGCATCAATTCCAGTGCTTCTCAGTTTTGCTGGATGTATTTGGTGCAGTTTGTGCTGTCAAATCTCTCTTTTTTCAATTTTCTTAAGTCATCTAACAGAACTTGACAGTGCTACATTGCAATGGTCACAAAACATCATACATGACAACCTCATAAGGCTAAATACCCAAGAGCTGAGCCTGAGTATCAGCAAAGCTTATATTCCTAAAGAAGCTTGAATATTTTCAAATCCAGCTCATCTCGCAAACACATGTAAGCATTTCCATAAAGATAGATTTCCACTCAGACCCAGATATTTCAAAGATCACCTAGCCATAATACATAATGACAGTTTGGAACAGAGAATTAGTGTTCTATGAAGTTCTCATAAGGAGTTTAACTATGTTTTATTGGGGGTTTTTCCCTTGACTGTCTCCAGATCTCTGTTGGGTGTGTTTTTTAAGCAGTTCTAAAAGAAAGGATGGAGACAGAGCAGAAAAGGAAAAGAAAAGGGTTAAGGGAGAGAGAAAGAGAATAACTAAGAATGAGTGAGAGACTATGTGCATGTATAAAACTCAAAAGGAAAGACAATATGGCTATCAGAAAAGGGAGTCTTAGAAACTCACCTTTTCTGTCCTGCAGTTATTGAGACCCAGACTATTCACAACCGCCACCTTCCCATCAAGCACCTGTTGCTCCCTCCGAAGCTGCTCCTTCATCTGTCGGGCCTCCTGAATTGCCTTGGTAACAGCATCGTGGTCATTTAAATAACCTGACGACGTGATAGAAGAAAGGATATCTTTAAAAAGAAAACACAGGTTACAAGAAAACATTTCAGTTTTTGTCAGTCAAACTCACCAATGCTTTCCTTAGGCACCATTACATGAGAAGGCAACAAAAGAGAAGGAGCACCCCCATAAACCTGTCTCTGCTTGGAAATTTTGAGACAGGCCCACCTGGATATAAACCATGAGAAACATTAGTTCTGATAGCATCACTCTGATACTTGATGCCATTAGTTTCAATATTTACCCAACAATCTAGAGATCAGCCCTGAGGTTCATATGCAGCAGGGCGTAACTTGATAGGGGAAGGGGGAGGCTTTGATCATGCAAGCAATCCCAAACTATGAAAAGTAGCCCTTTTTATTCTTCCCCTTCTTAAAACACATGAATACATTAAAATAAACCACAGGTGGCGGTGGTTTGCTATAGATACAAAGTGCATAATGGCTGGGAAGAGAAATCTCATCCGTTGAATGCTCCCCACCACCACCTGTCATTCAGAAATGTATAAGAAACCACAGCTACATGGCCCTATGTTCCCATTCTATTCATGCCGTGATAGGAGGTCAAATGTCCACTGTTTGGCTGAAAATTCACAGCCTAGGGCTTAGCCCTAGTAGTCAATGAATTACTTCCTTTTAAAATGTTACAAGCATCACCAGCACAGTTAATACTATTTAATTTTAAATGTGACACTTTGTCATTTTTTTTCCTTTAGCATACTGTAGATTATACTTATTATGATCTGCATGTGATTTGCAGGATAGAATACTGATGGGAGACTCCAAGCCCCTATTTTTCAAACATTAGAGGAAAAGCTAATATCTATCACTCCCTCTCCACATGCACACACATGCGTGTGTGCATGCACACACACACACACACACACACAC
>NW_017729022.1:95419243-95443769 GCF_001723915.1 Gavialis gangeticus | reverse complement strand
CCCTCCCCCCCCCCCCTTTTTTTTTTTTTTAATTACGAGCAGAATAGGGCTGGTGTTTCAGTCTCCTTTGGAAGGTTGAAAGCAAAAGTTTCTGTGGAGTTGGAGGCCAGGGAATAAGATCAACAAATACTTCTCAGTTAAATAGCCCAAAACACTACCAGTGTTACATAAAATTAACTCACTCTACATCACTTCTTTTTATCTAATGACCTAACTCAGTAATTCCAGGCCACTGACATCTTTCTCACTGTAAGGAAAGCTGTAACCTGCACCTACTCAACAGTATCAAGGCATTCTCCATCCTCCCCACTCACTGCAAATAAACAAATTGCTTGGTCCTTCCCTCACCTTGCATCTGTTGCTGTTCAAGCTTGCAGTTTGTCAAAATAAATTAAAAAGCAAACAAACTGTGATACCAAAATCCAGCAATGCTGTTGATTAGGCTAGGTATAGTACTTACAAAATGCAGCAAAGCTGAATTTGCCTAAGAAAGGGGATGCATGCCTTTCTCTGGACTATTTGTGTTTTTCTGAGTACCACTACCTTAAGAAGGTTCAGCACATGACGGGGAATAAAAGCAAGCACCCCTTAAGTTTTTCTAAGGTGCCAAGATGCTTGTGTGCATGGGGAAATGATTAATATAGATGTGTGTTGAATGTAAATTATTATTTAGGGTAGCAATGAATTACTGACAGAGGGGAGCTGCATTACATACTATACATTACATACATTGCACAAGGATTGCCAGGACACCATCTAGATGTTAGAGAAAATGGGGAAAAATGAGAAATTGTTTCTGGTTTTAACAAGTAGAAATATACCTGTTTCTGAAAAGAAACACTTGGATAGAAAGGTGGGAAGGATATTTGAGACTACTCAAGGTATAGCATGATATACTGGGTGGCTGAGCTGGATCAGGCCACGTGCCCTACTTGACCAGCTACATACTCTACACTCTTTCTGATATGTGCAAAAGGTTCACTTCGCTCAGATACAATTGAACGATGCTGTGAACATAGCATCGTTCAGATGTATCTGAACAAGGTGAGCCTGTTCAGAATGTGGAGCACAATGCTGAGCACTGACAACAAGTAGCCTGAAGGACTCATTTTAAAACAGGGCTTTTATGTGAATTTCATGCTGGGGGAAGGTGCTGGCCTATCGGCAGCTCAGGAAAGTGGGTCTAACCTCTTCCCTCACCCCCTTGAGAGCTCTGGAAGCCTCTTCTCATTCAGTGTGCTTCAACCCTTGTACTGGGTCCCTGGAGGGATCTATCTTTCAAGGTGAAAAGGCAATTCAGTTTCCCTACCCAGTGCTGCGCAGCCCACAGGAACAGAACATCTGGGAATTCTCTTTGCGGCCTAGGTAATCCGGGAGGCCTGGACTGGCTGATTTTTTAATACAACTTGCTTTTTACTTTTTGCCTTGAGAGCAAAGAGGGCTATCTTACTTTTGTTTAAATACAGAAACAAACTGAAAGCAGCCACAATCCTAAATGCAGCAGATGTGAAGAGGTATGTGAGCATCAGTTAGGGGACAGAGGCCCTAACATAAGAACTTGTTTTTACATGGTAGTGACTCTGGCTGGATCTGAATTAGTTACCTAGCAACAAGCACTAGTCTCTAGACTTCTTCCTATGAAGCCTTGCATTCATCCAGTCCTCCAAAAAAAGGACAGATTTCTGATAGGAGCAGCCTATGTCTGTCCACTTCTTATACCACATTGAAAGCCAGCTTATCTTATGCAGTATGCGCAGTGATACTGTTCAGCAACCTCAAAAAGTCACTTTCCATATTTGTAGCTAGGAGATATACAGCCGTGAACTCTATGTCATTAACAATAACTTAAGTATGTTATCTTTTGCTCCACAGTTTTCCATGGTTTATTAATGGTATAACACATTAATTCTTCTTACAAGAGTGACCTTTAAAGCTCCATTCATCCTCGCAGCTTTTATCCAATTACATTATCACTCATTACAGGTACAGCATTTCAAAATCTGCATTTTGTTGAAAGGAGAAAAGTAAATTGCAGGGGTCTCAAATCTAGGAAAAATACCAGGAGGAAAGAGAATGAGGACTGATCAGGAAAGAACAAGAGGTGTCATGCCACTAAGATGCAGGTCAGATGCTTAACTCCATGCCTAAATATGCTGTTCGCCCTCCTAAGCACAAAGGTTTTAATGTGAAAAAAATTAAAACTCAGTCCTTTGTACATGGAGAGTAGCAGGGCCAACCAGATTAAAGATGCAAATACATTACTAGCCAAGCAAGTTAAGGAGTCTAGGTCTAATAAGAATAATACATAACAAGTCATGCATTAACAATTAACAATGGGATATTTATGAAACATTTATGAAATGTTATAGAATATGTATACCAGATAAAATACTCTTATGGCAAGCATAGGAGTATTTTCAATTTGTTACATGTAACCATCACTCTCATCAGCATTAATGGTAATTATGTCTGCATACCGAGGTTTATATTTGAAACTCTGGACATGTGTGTGGGTGTCACTGGTGCATGCACAGTTGGAATATGGACCACACTGAACTTTAGTGGAGTACATATACATTGTAGGGAAAAAAGGCTCAAGGGCTCAAAAGATTTCAATGCAATATGAAAATAAAAAATAGCAAATAGCTGTGCTAAATTAGCCCAATGGTCCACTTAGTTCACTGTCCTGTCTCTGACAGCAGCTAGCACCCAAATAATTGAGAAGAAGGTGAATGAAATCTTATAGTGAGTAAACATATGAATGCCTCATTCTACCGCCTAAAAATAAGAGACTGAAACTCAATTCAAGTTATATTGACCCACTTAACATTAAGAATTTTAGGGAAAACGATCATCTTTAACACTTACACACATATGTGGAAGTACTTCTGGTCCACTTCCAGGTCTACTGCTGAATATACTGCCCCCCTCCCACTCCATGCCCCCTGCACCCCACTGTCTCAGCAATTGGCTGGGGGGGCGAGCCAGGTGGCCACCCAGACCCAGGAGGCACCAGTCGCCAAGCCAGGGGGAACACAGGGGGGGCCTCTGGCACAGTATCTGGTAGACCTGGAGGTACTTCTGGTCCACTTCTGGGTCTGCAGCTGAGCATGGTGGGGAGCTCCCCATGCTCCTGTGGGACACTCCATCTGCCCCACCATCGCAGCATTCACAAGCTGCCTGGTACCTTGAGGTATGTAGAAAAAACATTTAAAGCTGTGTCTATGTCTGAATCATTGCATTTTTCTGAATCTCTCCAAATTGATTTGGAGGGTTCTGATTTGATTTGGGGAGACTGAAGGGTCTCCTAATTCAGTTAAGGTTCAGAGATTTGGCCACCGAATCGGGCTGAATCTCCACCGAATCAAATCAGGGACCAAAGCTTCGCACAGCCCTGTTAGAGAGCACCACCAAAGCAGCTAGTCAAACTATTTGCAGGATACAGTGTAAAATATGTTGTGAAATGAACCTGGTTATTTTTCAGTTAGCCATTAATATTTTCTCTGGTAGATTAAGCTAAAATAAAGCCCCATGCAGCTTTTCAGTGGACTATGCATTAAACCTGTAATTTTCTAAGAAACTGTATGCATATGTAGGCATATAACTTTCAAGATTTTTTTAAAGTTTATTCATGGTTTTTTAAAGTTTATTCATCAACTGCTTATGCTTCTAAATAACACAGTAAAATGTCTGAATTGCTGTAGTACAGTGGTTGCTATTAAAGAGTCATCATTTATTGACTTCTATTATATATCAGTCAGGTCATCATACAGAGAAGTAATAGAGATTTTTTTCAGTTCTGATAGAGAGGTGGGATTTGTATCATAAACAGCTGAAGTCAGCAGGAGCTTTTCCATTGACTTCAATAAATGCAGAATAAGGTTCCACCTGTAATACCTTATATGCTACTGTGTGACATCATACTGATTTTTTAATAATGACCATTCTGCAAAAAGAACAAAAGAAGCTGAACTCACCTATTGTATTAGCTCTGGCTGAAGGGCTAGCTAATGTTGCTGGCACAGAAGATTTAAGTGAACTGGCCCCACTGTTTATTCTCAGAGCTGGCATATGAGGAGAGGTGGGCGATGTGGGAGATTTGCCATCTGATGTCTTGGGCTTGGCTGAGAGGTTCAGTGGCTGAGCCACTTCATCCTGCCAAAAGCAGAAGAAAATAAAGAATATTACAACTATTCTGCTCTTGCCACAACTCATCCATGCACAGATAGCAATTTTCAGTACATATGAATCTGCAAAACCAGTGATCTTAAAATCCACTGCAACACTGCCTGTTGTATCATCATGTTATATCAACTGGAAATCAAAATGGCACAGGAAAGAGAACTTCTGCCTGACAGAATTAGAGAACATTCCTTCTTTGTGCTCTGTTCCTAAGAGTTTACACTGAATAAAGTTATTTGCATTTACAAAATATATTACTTACACATTTAAATGGGGAATACATGCAGAATAATATTTTGTCATTTAAAAAAAAAAGCTTAAGATGATGGATAAATGCACTGAACACAATCTTTGCCTAATATTCAGCCCAAATCCAAATCAGTCCTCTTTGGTAGTTATAAAATTTGGGTAAATTTGTTTCAGTGGATGAAATTAATTTTTATTTCAGTTCCAGTGTCTCTTTCTCTGAACTTGCAAGCAGCAAAAAAGCAGAAAGATAATTCCTGGTTAATTGTTATCCAATCAGAACCAGAAAAGACTGTTTTGCAATATTTTCAACTTCAAATCTTTATCAGTGATTTCAACAATTTTAAATAAGCATCTACATTGCTGAATTTTTATATGAACCAAGCAAATTACTCCTTTGGTAATATTGAAAGCCTAGGTCAAATTCACAAAGAATATGTAGATACTGCTGAAATCAACGGGATTGTCACCTGCTTACTATGGGTTTTGGGGTTATAGATACACAGCAGTAAACAAGAATGAGCAATAAATTAAATAAATCCTGGTAACATAAGCCAGAGCTAACAAAAAAACAAAAGAAGAAGGATCCATGAAATCCTGTTTTCCTTTTTAATGTCTGGAACTGATAATTTGAACCTGGACCTTTCCACCATGTACTTACCTGCTACTAGCCCAGCATGCCAAATACACAATATGTTAATGATACTGTTGCAGAACTCCCCAATGTATCAGCTTTCCTCTGCCATTTGTGAGTTAGGAAGACAGACCATCCTCAGTTTAAAGGAACTGTACAGTCATACCCATGCATTCTTGCATGGGCTCAGTTATAGACATAGTAGGGTTGATTCTGATCTCCTTTCATAAGTTTTACTTTGGTTATAAGTGTATTGACTCCTTTGGAACTACCCCTGATTTACAGCAATGCAAACGAGAGCAGAAGCAGGTCCATAATATCTGACTGTTATATGCAGAGACAATTTCTACTGCTACAATAATTCCAGTTCTGTGACAGGAAGTGTACAGCAATAAACAAGGATTTTTCCAGTGGTCTATAGAGCAGTGTGTTACAGAAATATGAATCTCTCCATCACCAAGCAATCTACATATCATTTTGCAAAGCACTGTTATATTCCTTGCAATTATCCAACAAGCAAGCACTTTTATGATATTTGTATATTTGATTATTTTTACACTTTTGTAACTGTCACAAATGAAAATAAATTACAACTTAAAAACAAAACAATAAGGGGAATAATGGACACAAAATATTCTTACAGTGCTATTCAAGCTGTCCTAGATGCAACTTCTGCATCATCATCGTCAAAGAGTGAATACCATTTTTAAAAGTGACTTGGGAACCTAGGACCCACTTTCAAAAATTGCTTAAAAATTCAGGAGCCAAATCCCACTGGCTTGCCATAAAACACAAGTTTGTAAGTCCCTTGCTTGCTTTTGAAAAGTTTACCCAGTTTAATAAACATTTTTGGATTGGAAAAGAACCTGCTTTTCTTAAAAATCAAGAAATATGAACATCTGTCTCAGGATTGAATTTATATCATAATATGATTAAATTTCTGTATTGCTAACTAAAATAGGGTTTATCCTAATGTTCCAATGTTTTCAATAGAAAACAATAGTGTAACTGTGTTGGTGAAAAATCTATACAGGAATAGTTCATCAGAAAGCACCACCTAAAAATTAACCAACAAATCCAACAGCTCCATGTTAAGGAGATGTGCAGATGAGCATTCCTGGCTACCCAGAAGAGAATACAAGTAGTGCAAACCTCCCTACTAGCTTTTCTCCATTCAGTCTAAAAAGGTTTTGATTAGCTGAACTGTGCAACATGCTGTCTTTCCATTAGAAACCTGACTGAGACCATTGCTTTGTTTCATACAGGCCACCAAACAGCCCTCATATGGGAATGGCTTATCTTCACCTTCAGTCTAGGCTGGATTCAAATTTGCATCCTAAAGCAGTAGTTCTGAATACTTTTAGACTCAAGGCACTCATCATGCCAGCTCATTTTTGACTACAGAAGAGTAATGGAGCAGTTCTTTTCCTGCATAGAACTCAAAAAGACCACAACAGGTCAGAATGTTTTAATGCTATGAATTCCCATTTGAAAGCTCTTGATTTATCTTGTGAATCAATGAATCATGTTTGCACACCTGACAGTGCTAACATTGCACGGCACCATGCAGTACCCTTGAAAGGATTTCAAGGCACCTCAGGACACTACGACACCCTTGTTGAGAATCACTGCCCTAGAATTTCAGGGCTTTTTGCCATGCCACTGTATCATCAACAGCTGGTTATCTAGTCCCAAAGAGCTGCCCATCCTTTTCTTCTATTTTTTTTATACAGTGTGATGTACAAGGTTTTGTATTAGTTCACTAAAGAATGGTTTTATTTTTTTATGTTTAATTTAATATAAGTTGGAAATGAAGTAGGTGGTCTCTCTGTCCAAGGCATCCAGTGATGAAGCTGTTTGTCTTGCAGCTATTCCTGGTGCTAAGAATGCTCGTCTTCATTCTAGTCAGCACAGCTTTCTCTGGAGCCAAGAAGTGTAAGGCCTTGTGGAAATAATAGAAGTTGACAGTTCCAGAGCTGATAAATGTCATTCCAAATTGTCCCTTCATTCATTTTCATTGTGTGTTCAGGCTAATGGTAAATTAATCAGAGGTCACACAGGCTTGTATAGGAATACAGAAGTATGAGTAAACAGTTTGGAGCTCTTACATGTATTTACAGTGTGATATTATTTCCATGTTTGGATTTCATAATATTTCAAAGAACCTTCTAAAACCCACATTCAACCTGCAGCGCCATTGAAAATCTAGTCCAAGTTGGATCCTGAGGTTGTATACATTAAAGTAGTTCCACTGAATCCACTGAAGCTATGCCAATTTACACCAGGCAAAGATCTCATACATAACAAATATTTTCAGGGCAGGACATAATGTACAGTGGTCTTAAGTGTGAGGATCTCCATTACAACCCTAGTTCAATATTCAGAGAACCACTTTACTCTTTCCCTGCTTGCATACATACATCTCAAAATGGTCTGGACCAGATTCTAATCCCAATTAAAATCTGGAAGAACTGTATTAACTTCATTATAGATTTACACCAACATCAATGAGACAAGAGCTTAGCATTTAGTCTTCTACCATTATTTTTTTTAACTAGTACAATATTAGGTTTTAACTAGTACAGTATTTTAACAAGTGCAGTATTGTTTTTTATCTAGAACAGTATTAGGTTGCCTTGTTATGTATTATTGGGACTAACTCTCATTTGTACCAAAGGCCCATTAAACCCTTTGGCAGTGAAAAGGGACGTAGGGAAAATAAACATTAAATCTAATATGTTCACTTGAAGTAGACTGTAACTTTAAGGCAAAAGAAATTTTTTCCTAGAGGTATCAGAGTCCAGCACTGATCCCCACACTTACTTTTATTGGTGGAAATCCAGAATTGTTTTGTCCTCCGCCTTTTTTTTTTGACATGCAGAGTTATTCTAAGATGCCACTGATAAGAGCAGACCATTTTTTAAAAGAGTTAACAAAGTCAAACATTTATTTATGTATCAGCTGAAACGATTAATGCTTAGAGCAGAAGACATTAAGACCCAAAAGGCTTGTAATAATATAAACACAGATGTGATGAAAGTAAAATATGATCTCGATTAAAGGTTATGAAATGTTTCCTTTAAAAAGTGGCATGTTTAGTTAACAAAACAAAAAAAAAATTAAGAAATACATTTGGAGAATAAAGCAGAAACAAAAACAACCACGAAGCCTGCTAAAATGAAGTGCACACAGCAGGACCAATTCATTGTTATGGAGATTCAGTCCCATGTGCCATGGTGGTACTAATACAGTACTTCTTTCACACAGACTTCGTGTTTTGCTTTCCTTGGATGAAAGACAAACATTAACCATACCAAAACCTCATTAAATATGGGGCTGAGGGAATGTCAGATCCTACATCTGATCTAAATTTATGCACCCAGTCCTGAGGCTTACTATGAGTAAAAGCAAAAATGCAGACCTGAAACTGCCTGAACTGTACTGTTGGGAGGTGTATGGGGGCGAAGTTGGGGAGAGAATGGGAAGAGTGATGCAGGGGAGGGAAAGATACTCAGTATCCAAGATCTGAATTTTGCTTCTTGGAACCAGCTGGATTTGAAGAGCTTTGAGTTTTTCAACTGAAGCATAAGGGTTAAGTAGAACAAAGCTGCCTTCTGAGAATTTCTAGGTGTTTTACAAACATCATTTAATTAAGCAAAATGCTCCTTGCCCATGTTATAATATTTATATGGCCCTCTGCAAATGTAAATTGTTATTTCAATAATATGAGTACAGGTGAGAAAAATAAGGTGGATAGAGATCAAAAGACTTGCTCAAAGTTATGCAAGATGTCAGTGGCAGTCTTAAATAGAACTTAGGAATCCCAGCTCCCAAAGTTGCCATAACTGTGCCATTAAATAGCCAATTGTAATGAGGATTTCCCTCATGTTTCCATGGGACAGGTCCTACAGTTTCTATTCATCCCTTAGGCAAAAGCCCCACTGAAACCAATTGGATATTTGCCAGCATAGCGATGGGGTATGATTTCCTGAGTCTCTCAGAAATCATTTATACAAATAATGTCACTTCATATGGTGGGAACTGATTGAAAGAGAGCTGACCTAGAAGAGTACATCATTCTCAGAAAAGGATCGACACCAGCGGGGAAAAAAATCAGAAATATTAATTTGGATTTTCTTAATTGAGCTTCTTTGCTTATTTTACAGGTTAACCTACAACTAACATACAGTTATGGAATCACTTAGTTCTTCTTTAAATCCAAGCACTGCCTCACACAATAGCACAAATTAAAAGGTCTAGGTTGTACAGTTTATTACAAAATCATGAACTAGTGTACATCATCTGACTGGCCATACAAATGGGCTTCAATGACCTGGCATAAGCACAACCTAGTGTGCTCTGCTAAAGAAGCTTTTCACAACCTCTGGGAACACATTCACCACATATTGCTGCCTATTTAAATGACCTTGATGGTACAAATCAATGCCAAATGAGTTAGAAATAAGAAGCCAGATAAAGGGCTTCTCTGAGAATGCATCTCTCATCTCTCCAGAAACAAAACCACAGACTCGCTCCCTCACACTGTTTCTGTTTCATGGAGATCTTCATTTCAACAGAAATGCAAAATATGGAGCACTTACTGGCATGTCTGGGGAAGAAGACAATGATGCTATTGTTGCATACTGAACAACAGAGCCAGACAGTGGCTTATCCATCCAGTGCCTTGTTTATCCAGAAACGTCTAACCAAAACATATCAATAACAGAGGTGCTATTGCATGAACACACACGCACACACATCCCCTTCAACAATCACTACCCCCTGAGAGTACACTTGTCCACACACAGAAAGATAATGGCAGCTTTTCCCCCACAGTCACTCATTGTAAAATTATCAGTAGTGATGATAAGAGCTGAGAGGTAAATGCAGTTGTGAAACATGTTGTATAAATGAATCATGCGCTGATATTATCCTCACTGATGAAATAATTGTATTAAATTAAGCAGAGATGTTCACATGACAGGATGGCTGAATTAGATAATGCTCATCTGCAGCTGCACCTCCTCCTGCCACCTTCTCAAGTTTTGATTAAGAATAATGCATCCCTCCCTCCAGAGGTAGAAATTTATGCATCTACACAGCAGACCCACAGAAAGAAAGGGAAAAAAATGGATAGAGAGACACCCAGTAATGTTCTGAGCATTAAAGCAGCAGAAGTTTAAAGTCACAGAAGAGCAGGCTTATGCTTTAGATGTACAAAAGTCACTGAGTCTGAATGTAAAACTAACAGCTGCGGTATGAAGGATGGAAGACAGGACATAACCAGACCCAGGCAGCAGAGAGAAAGGCACCAAAAAGAAAATCCTAGAGGAATATTAGAACAAAGCTGTCCTCTACCCCTCTGGCCCTGCACACTGCATATGCTGTTCATTAATGTGCAACAGCTGCAAGTAAAGTTCAGAGTGAGTTTCTGTTTACTCCTGAAACAAATTATTGCTATACATTTTGACCCCTAAATCAAGTGTAAATGCCTATCTATTGTGTTGTTTTGTTGGGTGTATTAGTTGTCTGGGCTAGAAGATGTATGCTTCTGACCTGAATTCTCCAACCAAAGCTGGCATTTCTGATCACTGCTGGTATTCTCCGAATCCTACTCTTGGAATTACAGGCAAGGTGCTGCCTTGCCCTAGGCTATCATTCCTCTGGGTTCTACTCTTAGGGCATCAGTTCAGGAACGAACTGAGCCAGGTTGGTGAGGTATGCACATGGTGGGCATGTGCTGTTCTTGAGATGCTTGTCATTCCATTCCTCTTGGTTATTGAATGTGATTTAGAAGGGCACAAGCTTAAGTCAGCCTTTGACCAACAATTTGAGAAGCCTCGATGAGACATCAGCTGCAAAGTCTTGTGGAGTCTTTGGCCTATGGAACTGGCCAAAATTCAATTCAATCAAATTAATCTCTAGTGAGCAGGAGGCAAGAGTTACTGAATCCCCAAAGTGATCAGGGTTGGCTCCTGACTTCCAGAACTATTCTTAGGATTTTGCATGTTCCTGATAAAGTCATTCCTCGGGGCACTCATCCCCTCTGGTTCATTCCCTCTTTCCCTTTTGCCCCTAATCCTCTTTACTTTATGAGGTATAAGAGAATTTTGGGACAGACTATCAGCCCTGTCTCTACCTGGACTGGATGGAAAGAGAGCAAGCATGCTGATCTTTGCTTTCAGCCTAAGAGAAGATGGAATAAGTATAGTATAGGTAAATCCAGACATCCACAGAACTCACCCATTACACGGAGCTGTATCGGAAGGAGTCCTAATTCCTCCAACAGCTCCCTCTGCAGTAATGTTACTCTCCACTACCCCAACAATGTAGGCACAATAGAGTCCTAAATTTGTGACTGTTCTACAACCAAGGACTGGGAATGGAGAGTTTATTTGGTGGCAAAATCCAGTTTTCCACATTTCTATACCGATTTTGCTTCTCTTTGACCCACATCTCTTTGGGTGCATCTACATGACAATGCTACATCGCTGTAATGACAAACTACATCACCGTAGCTTGTTGCTATGGTGACCTAGCATTGGCAGGCAGGAAGCTATGATGCAGATGCTACTGCGCAATAGCATCAGAAACAACCTGTGCAGCACCAGGACTGTGCAGTAACAGCAGTAGTAACAGCAAATACTAAACGTCCTGCACACTTGTAGATGTGCCCTTTTGAGTCCCATTGAAGTCCATAAGAGTTTGACCCTGCATTTCATTGGAAGCAAGGGCCCTCAGTCCTCAGTGGATTCTTTCATTAGCTGGGTGTGAACAAAGCCACAATTCTTTGACAGGCATTCTTCTGCTGTCTAAGTCCTGACTATGGCTTAATTGCACCCTTACCCCCTACTGCAAAGAGTCTAATATCTCTTGTGTCAAGTTGAGTTTCCTGGTTTTGTCAGTCTACAATTTTGCTGCACGTCTTTTTGGTTGTTCATCTTCAAGTCACTTCAAAAAGGGCAAAAAAGTGAAATATGCTGCAGGTAGAACACATGCTAGGCTGCTATGAACTTATGCAGTTAATTCCATGTTGCACTTTATCTGTCCTTTACAGTTTGTCTTAGTAAGCCAGCTTGAAGCCACGCAAATAACAAAATGCTGATTTAAATTTTTCAGCTCTAATTCCTCCTCTCCCCACCACCTTCCCCTTCTTTTGTTCTATTTGCATGAAGTCTGGCTACCTTGGTGTGAACATGGTCTCCAATTACAATGACTTGCTTGGCTACCTGGAAACTCTGAGCTTTTCTCTTGTCTATTCCATATGCTAGTCTTCTAGGATGGAGAGTTGCTATGTTGTTTCCCTTTTGTGTCTGGTATCTTAGTTTCCAAGCATTTTATACACAATTCATAAACAGACATGGGGAGAACAAGAGAGGAGCTTGTTGAACAGCTTGCAGGCAAATCCTGCTTTCGTCCACAGAATGGAAACCCTCACTGTAATGTCATTAGTGTGTCTGTACTCTGTTTGGGTGTGGAGGAAAATATAAGATGCTTCAAAACCTCACAGAGGCCTGCTAGATCAGGGGTGTCAAACATATAGCCTGGGGGCTAGATCTGGCCCATGGAGGCACTCCATCTGCTCTGCAGAATTCAGAGTCCATAAGCCCTCATGGACATGATCTTTGGATGGACTAAAGCCACCACTTATCCCATACCAGAGCCAGAGACACTGTATACCCTGAGTTGGAACTGCTATGTGGCCCATAGCTGGAGGCACCATAGTCCTCAAGGCAGAGAAACACCATGCCTAGGGTTACCATATTCCCAGGTACAAAAAAGAGGACACCTCTTGGCAGGGGGGGTGGTCAGGGGAGAATATGTTGGAGGGGGCAGCAGTGCCCTGCACCTGCTCATTCTGTTGCCCCTCACTGACAAGTCACATGCTCCCCTCCCATGCTGCTGCTGCCCTTCACTCTAGACCCACTGACCCCAGCCCTGCCTGTGCCCCTCACTCCCAAACAGCAGTACCCTGCCCCCCACCCCTTGCTGGTGCCCCTCACTCCTGATCTGCAGCCCCCTAGCACTGCCAGTGCCATGCAAACCCAACCCAGTCACCCATTCCGTACCCCTCACTCCCGACCCACAGCCCCCTAGCCCTGCTGGTGCCCTGCACTCCCGACCCACAGACCCCCGTCCCCTGCCCAGCCATGCTGCTTACACACACATTCTCTCTCTCTTGCTGGCTTGCCTGAGCCTGCGCGGGGAGCACATGACCCCCGACAACCAATCACCTTGCCTACTGCTCCCAGCCTGAATCAGCCAGTCTGCAACAGCAGAAAACCCAGACATTTGCTCTTTTTGAAAAACACCCACCCGGATGCAGCACAGAAGTCCAAAAAAAAGGACATGTCTGGGAAAACCCAGACATATGGTAACCCTAAGGTACATGCCCTGAGCTAGATCCAGACCACAAGGAACCCCACCATCTGAATCTGGCCTGAGACATGACATGAGTTTGGCACACCTGTGCTAAGCCAGAGAAGATAGTTTTAGTGTCATGGGAACATGACAGGAAGTACATGGGGAGCCTGGTGAGGAAATGTATGAACCCATGAGCACTGTGGGAAACATTTCCAAATCCAATCAATCTAAAGGCAAAATCTTCTGCCCCTATGCAATAAAATCTGATCTGAGGCAGGACTTCATCCTCACCAGTTGGGCTGACTGTAAATACAAAAATCTGGAAAAAAACCCCTAAAGGCCTTGGGAAAGTGTGATCCCTGGCCTGGGATCTACAGGCATTTATACATGTGCTCCAGGAGTTGGGCTCAGGGGGAAGGGCAGGCTCTGAGAACCACTTTAATTAAAGCACCTGGAGCATCTTGTGTATCAGGATCCCTGTGCTTTAAAATAGTTGTGGGGGTACTTTAACTAACTCATTTGATGAGCTTTAGTTAAAGCACCCCCACAGCTACTTTTAAGTGCAGGGATGCTGATACATGAGATGTTGAAGACTGCTAGAGCATGGTAATTGCCATGCTCCAGCAAACTCAATTAATAGATTCATAGATTGTAAGGGCTGGAAGGGACCTTGCAAGATCATGGGGTCCAGTCTAGGTCTAGGCAGGAAAAACAACTGGGGTCCAGTGACCCCAGCAAGGTGACTGTCCAGTCTCCTCTTGAAGATTTCTAGGGTAAGTGATTGCACTACCTCTGGAGGGAGCCTATTCCACAATCTGGACACTCTAACTGTGAGGAAGTTTTTCCTAGTGTTAAGCCTCCAATGTTGTTTCCCAGGAGTTTGTGGCCATTACTCCTGGCTTTCCCTAAGGGTGCCCTGGCCCCTGATGTATTCCCCTGATATAGTGGTAAGACTGTACCAAGTCCCCTCTCAGCCTTCTCTGTTTTGGGCTGAAGAGTCCCAGGTCCATCAGCCTTTCCTCATATTGCTTGCCATGCAAGTCTCTGATCATATGGGTGGCCCTTCTCTGGACTCTCTCAAGCTTTTCCACATTCTTGTTGAAATGCAGCACCCGGAACTGGATGCAGTATTCCAGCTGCATTCTCACCAATGCTGAGTGAAGCAGAAGAAAATCTTTCTTATCAAAGCTTGAGATGCATTGATTGATGCATGCTACAGTACTATATGCCCTGCTGGCTACAGCATAGCACTGATGGCTCATATTCATACTGTGGTTTATTATTACCTCTAGGCCCCTTTCAATCTGGTGCTGGTCAGTTTGGTGCTGCCAAGCCTGTAGGTATGTAGGGGATTGTTCCCAGGTGGAGCACTTTACATTTCTTGATGTTGAACTTCATCTGGTTCTGATCCACCCAACTTGCTAGCCAGTTTAGGTCTGCCTGTATCTGCAGCCTATCTTGAAGCGTGACTATGCTCCCCCATAACTCTTTATTGTCCGTGAACTTGTCTAGGGAGCTCTTCACCCCCACATCCAAATCATTGATAAAGATATTGAAAAGAACCGTACCAAGCACTTACCCCTGAGGGACACCACTGGCCACTTCTCACCAGGACAACATAGATCATTAGAACTCTCTGGGTCCTGACCTGCAGCCAGCTTCCTACCCACCTGACTGATAAGCAGTTAAGCGCACAATCCTCCAATTTTCCCATGAGAACATCAAGGTATACCAGATCAAAGGTCTTTTGGAAATCAAGGTATACAATGTTGCCCTTCTCTCTCTCATTCATGTGGTGAGTTACCTGGTCATAGAAGGAGATGAGATTGGTAAAACAAGACCTGCCTGCGATGAAGCCATGCTGGCTGTTGTTCAGAATCCTACCTTCTGCAAGCGTATCGTATATAGACTCCTTGATGAATTTTTCCAGGATTTTCCCTGAGATAGAAGTTAGGCTAATTGGCCTATAGTTACCTGGGTCCTCTCTCCTCCTCTTCTTGAAGATGGGCACAACATTGTCCCTCTTCCAGTCCTCAGGGACCTCTCTGGAGCGCCATGAGTTTTGGAACAGTTTCACCAAGACTTCTGCAATAACTTCGGCCAGCTCTTTCAGCACTCTCGGATGAAGTTCATCCGGTCCTGCTGATTTATATATGTCTAATTTTTTTAAATCAATCACACATTAGTTCAATGTCAATAGTAGAAAGGTGATCATTCTTGCCACACCAATTCTGTGCCCTATCTGGCATGATTTTCCCTTTGGCCCAGTGAAATACCAAAGCAAAGTAGCCATTCAGGAGTTCAGTTTTTTTCTGAGTGTCAGTAACCAGCTGTCCTGAGTTGTTGAGCAATGACCCCACACTCCCATTTGTTTTCCTCCTATTCCCTACATACCTAAAGAAGGACTTCTTGTTGTCCTTTATTTCCATTGCTAATTTAAGTTCAGTTGCCGGCCACCATTGTTGTATAGTCCTCCTTGGGGACTGTCCCAAGCTTGCATTGTTTGTACACTTCTTTCTTCCTTTTTAAGAGGACCATGATTTCCTGGTTTCTAGCCCTTTCCTCCATATGGGAATGCACTTTCTTTGTTCTTTAAGTATTGTGTCCTTAAGGAACAACCACTCTTCATGTGCTCCTTTTGCCCTTGGTCCCTGGTCCCGCAGCACTTCCCCTACTATTGCCCAGAGCTTGTTGAAATTTGCATTTTTGAAGTCCAAGACTTCATTTCTGCTATCTAATTTTCCTGCTTTGTGGCAGGCAGTAAACATGATGGCTCCTTGCTCTCACTCAGATTGCCCTCTATTTTCAAGTCGGTCACCAGATCATCTCCTTTGGCCAAGACTAAGTCTAGGAGAGCATTGCCTCTGGTTGGCCTGTACACCTCCTGAGTCAGGAAGAGCTCTTTGATGCAGGACAGGAAGGAACACAACCAATCTGACTTGGCTGAATGTTCCTCCTAAGAGATGTTTGGATAATTGAAGTTGCCTATGATGACCATGTCCCATGCACTCATGGCTTCTGTCAGTTCTTGAGAGAACTCCAGATCGAGCTCGCCCCCCTGGTTTGGTGGTCTGTAGTATACACCTACAGTTAGGTTTTTCTCGCTGACCCCCCACACAGCGGTTTGATCCAGAGGGTTTCAAACTGTTCTTATTTGGAGCTGATGTTGGCCTCCAAGGAGGTGTACTGCTCCCTTACATAGAGACCTACACCTCCACCTTTCTTTCCTACACAGTCCCTTCCATACAGGGTGTAGATCTCTATGGTTACATTCCAAACATGTGAGGAGTCCCACCAGGTTTCTGAAATCCCTCCTAGATCATACTGCCCACTGGAGAGTAGGAGGGCTAGCTCCTCCTGCTTGTTCCCCATGTTTCTGGCATTAGTGTACAGGCATCTGAGTTCTCCAGCTGAGACCCTTGACTTCCTGTCACACTGAAGGAGAACTATTCCCTCAACTCCTGCAAGAGGGGCACTCCTAGAGTCGCCATCTACAGATTTTTCTTGTATGTCGGTCCCTGGGCATGCTCCAGTCAGTGTTTCCCCGTGCC
This sequence comes from Gavialis gangeticus, assembly GCF_001723915.1. Classification (NCBI taxonomy): domain Eukaryota; kingdom Metazoa; phylum Chordata; order Crocodylia; family Gavialidae; genus Gavialis; species Gavialis gangeticus. The sequence goes on along the minus strand of NW_017729022.1, from coordinate 95,426,792 downwards.
CCAGCAATCTTAGTTTAAGGCTCTATCTAGAAGATCAGCCATCCAGTTAATCAAGCCTGCTCTGACACACTGTAATTACAACATGTTGGAGCAGTCTCGTTGCTTGTATATCAGCACCCTAAGATTTTGGGGCTCCTAAGCTGAAAACAGCCCACATAGTGATTGGTGATAGTAACCCAGTATGTGTAAAAAAAAAGATCTTTGTTTACTTGAGAGTGAACCAACTCATTTAGTCTCTGAAATGCACCCACTCCCTTCCCCTTTCCCCCAGTTGCATTTCCATCTTATGGCTTTTTATGGAGCTATCAGGAAACCTCTGAAATGAAATCTCTTCATGAAAGGCAAGCACAAGCACCATGGATAGGCAAAGAAACCTGTTCTGATGAGATAGCCACTGCAGAGTTTTGCTAATGGGAGAGGTTTAAATGGAGCAAACTTTAGGTAAACATTCTGACTTGTGGATGTTTATCCTAACTGGACTCAGATTTCTAACATAATATTCACCCATTGTCAGCATAAATAACAATGCTTTAATTTTCATTACTCTGCCATTTGTGCAATTTGTTTTGCTGGAGTGAAGTGAGCAGGAGTGATGCTTCCTAACAGCCACACTTACGCTGAAGCAGGTGAGCTTTCAGAACAACCAGAGGCAGAATTACAAGCATAATGTCCTTTAATATTTGCTTGTGCATCATTATGAAAATGTAAGTTCCCACTTGTCAGCATGTTATGAGTGAAAACAAAATATGACATCTGCCCAATTCTTCACACCTTGCATAGGGAAAGAAAACATCACTAAGGCCCCTCCTGAGTATATCCTGAGAGTGGGAGGCTCTGTGATGGCATATGGGTTTGAATGTAATATTTTGGTTTTAAATTTGTTCATGTTGCTATACTGTTGTGTGCCTCAGTTTCCCTTGGCTATATAAAGGGGAAGAATGGGTTAAAAAGACAGTGAAACCAAGGTTGTCAACCCTACTGACACATCAACAAGGTGGGGATGGGAGACACATAGGGCAATTCCAGGGAAGCTGAAGGAGCTAAGCATGACAGTGGTCAGGGTAGGGTGCACTAGCAGAATGCCTAGCTGGTTGGGATGGGACAGGCTAGAGTCTAAAGAGACCAGAACAGCTTTAGAACTTGGCTGTGTAGCCTGCAAAGAGAACAGCTAAGCTAACTTTGAGGTGCTCATGTCTCTGTGCGGGCTGGATTATGGACAGAGGGACTGCTTATCATTTGGAGGGGCAGAGAACTTCTAGCTGGGTGACCTTATGCCCCAATACGTGCCTTTATTGAAGAAAGACCATCTGCTTTGTTCCTTGGAACTTCAACAAGAGAAAGGCTCTCTCTCAGGACATGAACTAAAAGCTAGTTCCTTGAGTCAGGGCCACGGACAAGGAGTGAAGGCTGATGACTGAAAGGTCGGGGTCTCAGAGTGAGACGGAGCCAGGGCTTCTCTCTCTTCTTCAGATGCCATGCCTGGGCTGGTTTCAGGGGGCACTCCCAGAAGGCAGACAAAGCTGCACTAGTACCATGCAAATACTGCCATAGCAGGACTCCATGACAGACTCATACTGAGAAAAGGATAGATGTGGAAGAGATGTAATGAGCAACTGAAGTTAATTTAGTTAGCATTTGGGGCTTACCTGTACCTTGTCCCAGATGGGGGTAGCTTTTAATTCCTAATAATTAAAAAGTAATTCAGCTGTATTTCCCACACCAACATTGCTATTCATGAAGTTCTTTCCTAACTAGGCTCAAGGTAGTTGCTAAACAGAAATCAAGTGTCTTAGGCACAGGTCAGGAAGGTTTGACAAAGTTACCAGAAGTCATCAGGGGAGGCCAAGACCAAATTTTCCATGCCTTTAACAACAGCAGTCATTTCATATGAAGTAAATGTGCCACAAGAAGATCATACAGTTAGAAGAGAATAGAAATCTCTCCAGGATTAATGGTTTGTCCTCCTTCCCCCCCGCCTCAAAATCCTTTGCTGAAATATGTGGCACAAATATTCATGAAGTAAAGCTCACAATGTGCCTGTATCATTATCCTTATTTTACAATACAGGAGACTGAGGCACCAAGTAGTTAAAGGGCCCTCTACATATGCAGGTAATGACAAGATGGGATATAATGCATGATCAAGACAATTGTGCCTCCTGCCATGTCACATATGCACAGGCAAGAGGTGTGACTGTGGGACTTGTATGGATCATGTATTAGATGCCATTGTGCCTTATTGCCAGTGTAGGAGAAGCCCAATTCTGGGCTCCCCCGGTACTGGCAAAAAGTAAGCTCTCGCAGCCGCAAGGGTGCATCATACACTCCCACTGCTGGGAGCCCCATCAGCTGACCTGGGCTCCTAGGCATGGGACTACCACAGGGGTGCCTATGCCTGGGAGACCACAGCTGCTGCAGTCTCTCAGCTGTGGGGGCACATGGAGTGCCCCACAGCTGGGAGTCCTGTCAGCTGGGAGCTCCCATGCTAGGGATGCACATGGGTGCCCCCCCCCCAACTGGGAGCAACGATCAGCTGATGAAGCTTCCAGGCACAGGGGCTCCTGACCACATGTTCAATTAATGGGGTAACAGGAAGCAACTACAAAATTAGTAGACTTATTTTGTGGAATAACTTTGTAGCTTATTTCTCTTTTTATCACATCATTAATTGATTGAATGCGTGGCTGGGTGACCACTTAAGTTGTGATTAACTGGTTAATTACGCCTTAAGTGTAACATCTAGATGGAGCCTGAGTGACCTTCCTATTCTCATACGGCTGCTATGGAGCAGAATCTGGAAGAACAATGCTTTGGTTCAAGATGCTGTCCCCTACAGGACCCAGTATCAGCAACTTCAGAGGTGGGAGTGAGAAACAGTAAGGAAATACAAAATAGCTTGTTCTAGGAAATATTCTTCCTAACTCCCATTAGTTAGAAACTAGTTCATGCCCTGAAGCATGAGGGTTTACATCCCTTCTAATATACCTTGGTTATTTTTTTTAATCCTTATTATAACAGTCCTGGATACAACACCCAGAATCTTGACTTTCATTGTCCTATTCGTAATAACGTACATTCCCTGTCTGCATAAAGCATGTGTAAAAAAGGAGTTAGACTTTATACTGGATTTGGTTTCCTGCCTAAATTGAACTCAGCAGCCTACCCCCCTCAGGCTAATAATACCCAGGAACTGCTAAGCAAAATGAACAGCAATGAACTAGAAAACAACAAAACTCGAAAGGATGGGAAGGACCTGGAAAGAAATAAAACAAGAACCCACAAAGCCAAACAGCATTAAAAACTGGTACATTTTAAATGAACAACAAGAAAACAGAAGCCATGCTGATCAAAGTCTACCACCTCCTCTCTGTTGTGGATGACACCTATGCTGGGAGCACACCAGCACCTCAACCCCACACCTGCAAAAGGAATTAATTTCAAAAAGATGACAGACCAAAGCACACTGTATCAAAACAAATTAGCAACAGACCCTTTATCCTGCTGCGGTCATATAAGAGAAGTAAAAGTGCTGTATGAAACCTAAAATTCAGAAGAAAACAGCTGCGGAAAACTTTAGAAGAAATGAGTCAAAAGAGCTTTAAAGAAAAAAAATTTCAAACAGCTTGGACAACCCACAATGGACTAAGAAATTCCTTTTCAAAAACCACCCATGTTTCCTCTGACTTTGTATATCTCTAGGTAGTCCAGGCAGCTTTTGCGTCAACGCACAGGCAGCTACATATACAACAGAGTATGCTGTGCACTGGTAGACAATAATGCTTTTATTTATAGATATGTACAGCTCTATGAAACAAGTGTCAAAATATGCTTTCTAATGGTAGAAATGAACTGGCTGACAATTTATTTTTCAAACTAATAGTTTTTAAAGGTAACCTATCAACACAAACTCAGATATGTCCCTGCAAGAAGAGGCTAGATTGTCCTAATCCTTTATACTGATATCTGCTGTTGAAACCATACAGGAGTCACCATTTACTTACTGCTCTCTCATTGCGGGTCAGGGTGCAGCCCTTTCTCAGGAATTGAGGGCATCAGAAAGATAAAATTGAAGGAAGAGGAAAGATGGTTTGGGGATTAAGGTTCACATAGAAGTTTTAAAAAATCTAGGTTCACATCCTAATTAAAAACAAACTTCTTTTGGGATCTTGGATAAGTCACTGAGGGCCTGATTTTTCTGTCATATTGCACAGTGTGAAGTCATTTATACTAGTGAGAAGTGGATGCAAAATGCTACCAAAACCAAACTGCACTCAAGTAAGTTTCATTGGTGTAACTGATTACTACCAGTGCAGGGTGATCTCTTTGGCTGCTTGCAGACAGGGAAGAAAACAAAACATGCTTACTTTAAACTTGGTGTGCTCTTGCACCAAGCTGAGCACATGCCCAGAAGAGGCAGTGAATTAGTTAGACCTGGCTCTGCAGCATCTGTATAGATCAGGCGCTTTAGTAGGACTTTTTTCACACTTTTATCCAATAGCTGATTGAATCAGCTATTAGATAAAAGTGCCAAAAAGCCCTGCTGAAGTGCTCAATCTATATACTGCAGAGGCTGGGTCAAACTAATACACTGCTTTTTCTGGTAAAGCGCACTGGGGGGGGAGGGGCGGGCAGGTTTCACATCTGCAAGCAGCCTTTGCATCTTAGTTCTCTAGCTGCATGCTGGAGATAATGCTTCTGATCTACATGTTGCACACTTACACTAACCTGCCTTTACATCACTCTGGCAATGTCAAGAGGTATTAAAGGGGGCATAAATCAAATGTATGCCTTTTGGCTGTTTAGCTTCACCAGTTTACAGTCTCTTAAGTTGAGGCAACGTTCTAATATATAAGGAAACACATTATTTTTAAACTATCCTAGTAATCAAAACCTTTTGGAATGGAAATAAACTGTAGTTACATTTTTATTCAGTAGTGCTAGTGACAGGATACAAAAACAACAGACAATAAAGAAGTGGTTTTGTGCCAAATTTTACCCTTACTTGATGATAGGCAACAGGCCACATTTAGATGTTACTCCCGCTTTCCATTGATGGAAGTAGACCCTAAAGCACTAACCACTGGATTCATTAATAAGAGCTACAGCTTGATCTTGTGAGATGCTGAACACTTGCAGTTTCCATTCAATGCAGATGCACAGCAACTCTTAGGGACAGGCCCTTGGAAGCAAAAAACTAATCACAGTGTATCGGTCATGTTATTACATTGTAGAAACTCACCATAATTCATTACAGCGGTCACGAGAATTATATGGATTAATTTGATATCAGACCACAAAATTACAAAAATTATTGTGTCAAATTAGGGAGGGTTTTGTATGTTATTTGTCTTGTAATTTCCCAGAAGATGCATGGATCTATACACAGAGTATAGTTTATAACACTCCTCAAGATGAAACAATCAGTTAACACTGGACTTCTTAAAACCTGAAAGATGACAAATGCCTTAAAAAAATCTTTCAAACACCCCCAGCATCACACTGCTAGGACTGGCCTATTCTTTTCAGATGTAAAACAAATGTCTATTTAAAAACACTTCCAAATGCATTTCCATCACTCAGCCAGAACACATTCACCTCCCAGAAGCTAATACTATAAGATATGGAAAGAGCAATAGGAGAGACCTTTAGTCCACCTACTAGCTTGACCAAAGGCAATGAATCGAGCCCTGGCTTATTTCAAGTAGGCTCAATTGTGTCAAAGGTTACCCACAAGCTATTTCTTGATGGTTTATAGCTGATGTCTACCGATCATCTTTTATTTTAATGATAACCTCAGTGCAGACATTAAGCAATTCTTTGTCTTCATGGCAGTGTCCAGGAGGGAAGTTCATGTCTCTAAAAAATTCCAGGGGGTTGATTCCCTACATATGTACATAGCTGGCTATAGTCAGCTTTAATATCAGATTTTTTTCTCTTCACCATATCTAAGCTGCTACATTTTAGGATTTATTCTGTGCACATATCCTAGAGTACTGTCTTGAAGGTATATGCTACTAATTAGTTATGATCAAGACAATATACTAGTTTGTACTGAAATCAGGTGAAGTCAGTGATTTCAAAGACAATATACAGCATGTTGGCTCCTGTTTGAACCTAGAGAAGTCTATGAAGTGATTTACAAACTATGTGCTGTATATACCATAGGAATCTCACCATCCAACAGTGACATGTAACTATGTGAGGGTGAAACACAACACTGTTTAACAGTGCACAGGAAAGGGAAATGGGGCACAGTGTGTTGAAACTAAAAAGGGAATTTTAGTGACTTCTCTACTGTCCAAATTTGAAATGATTTTTCACAAATCCAGAGGTATAAACCTCTATTTGTCTTTTTGCCTTTGAATATTTGTGCTCATTTTTCATATCTCCTGACAAAAAAGTACATGGCTATTTCATTCTTCACATGCTAGCCCCAGTAAGGGAGCACTTTGTCACACAAGTGAATGTTCTTTGGTGTGGCAACATTACATCAAATCCAGTGATAACCTGCAGTTACTTCCCAGAACTGACCTTGTATAAGATCATTTTCATTTTCATTATATGTGAAACTGCAAAGTTAAAAACTTTAAACTCTTGAACACAATGGGTAAGAAGTCATATGGCATTATTTGGACTTTGGACATCACAAATTGGATGCCATCTTCCAATGTCAGATCCCCCTGATTCAAATTAGGTCCTTGTCTTTCCTAAGCAGTATGTTGCATGTACAGTCTGGGTACCTACTGATGTTAAAAAACAAATTGGAGACTGATTAATTCATCATTGAGTTTAAATACTGGGCACAAATCCAATGCTCTAGGATATATGGCTATTATTTTAAATGGCCATCAACAGCCAGATACTGTAACCCTTCGTACATAAGTGGTCTCAAAGAATGGGATCCGTTTAAGGATGAGTTTGGAATATCTTATCACTAGGGTAGAAGGGGTGGCTAATTCACTATCTAAATAAGATCAACAGAAGATAGATGATGCAACCATTATTAGGAATATGGAGCCCTCCATTTTTTGTGGTTGGTGTGTGCATGCGCATGTGCATGAAAGACAGCTGTTTCTGCAGTGCTTTGGGTTAGGAGGGTCCAGAGCAGGAGCAGAAGTAGGGTTGAGCAAGTTTGGAAAGCTAGACACTGAGTCCAGGGTCTTTCTAACCCATAAACTCTGCAGAAGCTAGGAGTGTGTTAATACAGATAATACTAAACCATAAAATCTTATGTTATCACTAAAACAGTCCATGGCCATGTTAAAACTGTATTCATTTATAACCGTAAAGTGAAGTTTGTACAGTTCTTAAATGTCTATAACCCTGAAAGAGTTTCATAGATTCATAGATTAAGGGTCGGAAGGGACCTAGTAGATCTTCTAGCCCGACCCCCCGCCAGGGCGGGAGAACAACAAAAAACCCCAAAAAGAGAAACGGGACTCAAATGAGTCCAGCCAGGTAGGCATCCAGCCTCTTCTTAAAGACCCCCAGGGTAGGGGCCAGCACCACTTCCCTTGGAAGTTGGTTCCAGCTCCTAGCCGCCCTAACTG
>NW_017729022.1:95416205-95419177 GCF_001723915.1 Gavialis gangeticus | reverse complement strand
CTCCTTGTTATGCCAGCGGGCGCTAGGGGAAACAGCGTCTCCCCCAAACCCTTCTGGTCCCCCCTAGTGAGTCTATAGACGGTCACCAAGTCCCCCCTCAGCCTTCTCTTGTGGAGGCTGAATAGGTTCAGGTCCTGCAGTCTCTCACTGTAGGGTCTGCCCTGTTGTCCCCGGATCATGCGGGTGGCCCTCCTCTGGACCCTCTCCATATTGTCCACATCCCTCTTGAGTTACAGGAAGAAATTTACTAAGCATTGATAAAACTCACATTATTACACAAACGTATTCTTTCCCTATTGTACACTGAACTAAAATTACGTTAGTGTTGCTATCATCATATTACTCCCCTTTCTTTTACATTTCTTCATATTTTTCTCTGGAGCATTCTAAGGGGGGGAAAAAACTCTCAAAACACAACTTTAAGAAGCTTTTTGTGCCAATTTTCTTATGGAAATGTCATGTTGGTTTGTGTTTCTCACTATGTAAGTCCTGTTGTGTCGTGTTACCTTGAAATCATGTAACATGAAGTGGCTGATTCATGACGTGACATGTCACTCTCTGGCATGTCAGTTGAAAGGCTGTGCAAACCCATGTGTTATATATCTGCACACACATAATTCTTAACATATTTGGGTTTTTTAGCTTTATTCTCCAGCAGGTGCTGGTACATTTAAAAAGTTGAAAAAATACTAATAATTTACATAACCCTTATGGTTTGTTAAATAGAATTTTTCTAGGTGATGTTGACCAGTCCAGTTTTTCAAGTTTCTCTCTGCAACCATGAGGGCTTACAACTTTCTTTCTTTTTAATGAAATATGAGATGCACTCACACTTCCATGATTACAGGAACTAGAACATTAAGAAAACTACTAAATAACATGAACTATTTCACAATAAAAACATAAGAGCTGGGAATGCATCCACATTTTAGCAGAGGGTACCAGAGTACTGATATGATAAGATATATTCACAATTTCTACCTTTCTCCCCAAAAATACATGCACCACTTCACACTACACAAATTAAGTATGCACTGTTTTTACAAACAGGATAATTTTTAGGAAGCAAAACTAAAACATCTGCACTTAATATAAGAGGGAAAAATTGTATTGTGAAATAGTTAAAATATAAACTGCACATCAAAGGGATGATGACCCAAGTGGTCTGTACTGGATTTAAATTGTTAATTAAAAAATGACTGCAACGTTGCTTCCTTAAAACAGAGGGCTGATTATAAGCTTAATAAATGGGGCTCAATTTAAAATTATGTTCTGTCTTAATATAGTGACAGACAGACAGATTAAAACCTGGAGCAGAGTAAATTTGTGAAAACTACTTTCAGCAAAAGATAAGCTAAGAAAGTATTGTCACAAGGGCTCACTTAAAACATCTCCCCTCCCAACCCCCTCTCCCCTCCCAATCTTTTCGCTGTTTCACCATGTTGCTTCAGATTCTGTGTTGTCTCATTTTTGGATTTCAATGGTTCTGTTAGGGATGGACAGCCAACTTGCCATGCCAGCTCAATTGCATCCTCAATAGTACATGAAAAAAGATGAACATGAAATAAAATGTTGGATTTAAAAATACCTATAATTTAGGAAAGTCTGAAACTGGAACTGAATTTAGTGGATGGCCTATATTTCTATAATAGGGAAAATCAAAACCTTGGATCTAACCATGTTCTTGAAGGTTCAGTACATTCGAATAAGTACAATTTCTAATATACATATAATGGATCTGATTTACCAGTGCACTACACCAGGTTAATTCTGGTGCAATTTCCCTGCTTTTAATGGAATAACGATGAGCCAGGTTCAATATTTTTAGAATTCAGTGGCTGTGTCTACACGAAACGCTGATTGCGCAGTTGTTATTGCATAGTCATTTAGTACTTCCATACCCAAGTACTAAATGACTGTGCAGTAACATCCCTGCATGGCTTTGTGGTGATGCTGACTATGCAGTAGCTCATTACTACTGTGTAATAGTGTCACATCATGGTTTGTGCCTTGCGGTGCTACTGTGCAGTATTAACAAGCTACTGTGCAGTAAGCATCTTGAGTAGATGCAGCCACTGTCTTTGATACAGGAATGTTTTGTTGTCACATACAGTCACTGGTTGCATTCCTTAGCCCAATGCAAACTCCACTTCTTGCAATAATTTCTGGCCCCCTTAATGGCTTGCAGCAAGAGAGAGTTCTGAGGAATCGTTTCACCTCTTGAGCAGCCAATGAAAGCAGTAGTCTTTAAGAGCAGTAATAGTATTGAACATCGCTGTTTTGCTTATGCTGTATGACAGATATCCCACAAGAATGAAAACCTAGAGGAAAGTCTTCCCTTGTGGGAAAAGAGAAGAGAAACCCTGGTTTTCACAAGCCTGCTAGCTATAAAGGGCACCTAAACACATGCAGTTGCCCATTCTTACCCCCTGCATCTGTGTAATCAGCACCCTGATACTGAAGACATCTTTCAGACAAGCAGAGCTGTGCCTAATTTTTTGTGTGCCTTTTGTTGTTTTGCAGTTTTAGGTTTCAAAATGCTTCTCCTTTTATTCTTTATTTTTCTTTTTTGTTTCTTTTCTTTTCTTCTGAAATTCCATTATTAAAACACTGACTGAGCCTGACAGAGCTGCCTGGCTGGCGGCTGTACTTGAGAGACAAGCTCCTGCCAAAGAGACATCATGCTATTGGGAAACTGAGCTGGGCAGAGTTAATCTGAAAGAGCATCCTATGAGTCCATCCATCTATTTAATTTATTTTTAGAACAGTGGTGGCAGGGAAGGAGCACTGTGTTAGCCTGGATTATTGTTGTTTTGGAAGTTGTTTAAATACTGTTATTAATGCTGTTTTTATTTGTTCAGAAGACTTTATTTTACAAGAGCATCATAATAAGTCCCATTTACACATATTATTTCATTGTGCTTAGAAAAGTGGTTTTATAGTTTCATAGTTTCATAGATTTAGGGTCGGAA
>NW_017729022.1:95398341-95416194 GCF_001723915.1 Gavialis gangeticus | reverse complement strand
ATTGGTGTATAGGCATTTAAGGCCTTGCAAGACTGTGTGCGCTCCCCCCCCGATTAGGAAGACTATCTGCCTAGCTATTTGAGTTTACTGCATTCAGGGGGAAAGCAAAGAGGAGGAAAATCCTGTCAAAAGATTCTGCCATCCACAGTTCATTCTATTACTCCACTGTAGTAAAAGGTGACCAGTAAAAGGGACAGGATGGCTATGTTACCCATTAAGGAAAAGACACAAATACTATCTAAGAAATATTGTCAGGAGCAAAGCTGGAGAGTAAGTGTCAGTCAAGATATCACTGCATACCATTGCATCCATGACATAACCCACCCCCCACCCCAAGATTAATTGTTACACAGCTGTGTTGTGGGCACATTTGGTGAACTGAGAAATGAAATAGGGGACATGAGCCCCGAACAATGCTCTTTTTAACATGACTTATGTTTAACCTGGTTTAACTCTAGTATAGCCTATTCTACTCTGCAAAAGATTAATCAAAAGCAATTTCTAAACCAGCATCATGTAAAGGGCTGTGCCAAACCCAGAAAATAAATAAAAGAAGATTGCACACCTTCTAAATGAACCTGCTATAAGTACACATCCAAGACTGAACAGTAATGGGGTATCTAGTATTTATATACAAACCTCTACTGTAAAAGATTCCTACTGGTTTGTGACATACTAGTCTTTTGTGTATTTTTAGGGTGCATACAAGCATTACATTAAATAGCCCTAACCAACCTTAAAGCAACTTAAATGCCTGTGTGTGGAAATATTCATAGGGCTTAGGTTCCCCTAAAAACAGCATGCCCAGTCTAAAGTTAGTTCTTAGCAGACAAGAATTAACTTTAGATCAGCATGGGGTTAATTCAACCTAAAATGTGTATACCTGACCTAATAAACACTTATATGTGTTCCCAGCACAGTCTCAAGCCTGGGAAAGCCCAGCCACTCTCCATAGCCTGTGCTGTTTTTACCCATACCACAACCCTAAACAGACTCTTTTTACTCTCCTCCCCCCTGCCCTCCCCCTGGCTAACTTCTCAGGATGCAGTGTTCTCTTCCAGGAACCCACCATGCCCCCCTGGACTCAATAGCCTTCCCCCTGCACCCCACCCCGATCTAACTTACTTGCTTCTGGTGCCTGTGCCTCTTCCTGGCAAGTGGCAAATGCTTGCATGCGGTGCTCCTAACTCAGGTTTAGGTGGCTTAAATTAGGCTGCCTAAACCTGAGTCAGGTTCCATGAGTGTTCATATACACCCTTATTGAACGATGGGGTTCTTTTAACTCAGTTTCAGTCTCTATCATTTAACACTGTGCAGCAATGCTGAAAACAGTATGGCCTTATCTATGCTATCAGTCAAACACTTGCAATGACATTTGAGGGTCCCTGGCAACAATGGGTCTCTCCTCCCAGTTAGCTCCTGATTCCGAAATGATTTGAGATAATTATATAATAAATTTCTGTGGTATAGAAATTGTTGATATTCCTGTTTATTTTAATGAGCACTGTACTCATGACGTGTACAAGTAACTTACTTACCTGTAGTATGTTCAATCATGAAAGTGAAAGGTCATCACAAAGCAGGAAAGGCATAGATGAGGTGGAAGAAATAATCTTGCTTTTCATCAGCTAACTACTGCACTAGTTGTGAACTGATGTGGCAAGTAAACTGATGTGACCATTTCAATAAATAATAAATAGAGCTTGAAAAATATTTCAAGATTGCAATTTTTTTCCCCATTCAGCATCAGGATGAAACCAAGACCTACAAAAGGCTTTGTAAAAAATGAGAGAAGAAAACACCTATAAGGTGCATCCAGATGAGAGTGCACATGCTGCAAACTGCATGCAGTACATGTGCAACCATGTGCCACGCTCCAAATCTGATACTGGAAACTCCCAGTATCAACCCTGCCCCCTTCCCCACCTAAAAAAACATGACAAAGAAAAACAGCATGACACACACTCCAGGAGCAAGTCAGAGCAACTGGAGGCTGGATCCTCCAAGAAGATGTTCTGGCTGCTGGTCAGAGCATTTCCCCTCCTCTAGGTCTTTCCTGGCTCCTCCAGTATGCCAGGAGCTGGGAGAAGTGGGGAACAGGCAGTATGCCTGAAGCGGGGTACACATGCCGGGGTATGTGCAGTGGCAAAAAGCAGCAGCACACATTTGTGCTGCTACTTTTTGTGCTGCTGCAAGCACATGCCCCTGCATATGGGGTCATGGCCATAACAGCCAAAAGTCTGAATCAAAGAAATCTTTCCTGTTGAAAGTGGTAAGTACACACCCATTCAGAGGTTCAATTTCAATTAATCAACATTTTCCAACAAAAACCTGGCCACAAACAGCCCTCTCAAGGTTCCCTATTTGGGTGTTTCCAGTCCTGGTTCAAGCCCTGTTGTAATTTATGCAACTTGGAGTAGGGCACTCAGCTTCTCAATCCACCTGTTCCTGCGCTTTCCTTAAGCAGGGTATTAGGATACAGTTCAGGTGGTGGCAACACCAGCTGTATCAGTGGATATTCTTCCGTCCAGGATTCTGTATGGAGAATCTCTGGCCAGTTCAAGCCCAGTTTATGCTTGTCCAAAGATTCCTGTCTAGGGGTGGATATAGGCAGGAATGGGGAGTGCAGTGCTGCTGACAGATGCCCATTCTGCCACAGCCACTACGGTCCCTGGCTGATCTAGGTGCAGAAGGAGCCAAAGAGCCATTGCAGCTGCAGGCTACAGCTGTGCAGAGTACCAAGCTCACCAGGGGACAGTAAGGGACAGCAGTGGCACCTGCTTTTTCCAGCACTTGCTCTCTGCTCCCCTTCCCCAACTCCAATGTTCCTTGTTTGCTGGAAGCTTGAAGAAGGGATCTGCACTGTGCCACCACTCTCCCCTGCTGATGTAGGTCTAGGGGGAGCCCCAGATCTGCTCCTGCCCCACACTTCATGGAATAGCTGTGTAGGGAGCCTGGCTTGGCTAGGGGCAGAAGTAAAAGAGCACAGGTTCCTCCTTCCAGCATCTGCTCCTAGCCAGCAGGGGACACCAGCAAGGGTGTGGACGGACATGAGGCAAGCAAGGACCAGATGCTTAAAGGAGGAACTTGAACTCTGACACCACTCATTTGAGCTTGACTCCTTGAGTAGCCACTCCACTCCACACAGGCACAAGCTGGAGCATGGCAGGAGCAGTTTCAGGCCCCCATACCCTCTCCCGGTCAGCCAGGGACAGAAGCAATGCTATTGCTGGGGAGCCAGGAAGCAGGTGCCCCACTTTATGCATCTGCTGCCTGCCCAGCTCCCTAGTACCATTTGGCAGCCCAGGGCTCAATCCATGCCTCACCTTCATCCCCCCAGGGTCTATGGGGAGATGCACTGCACCCCCTTTAGTTAATCCTGGATCTGCCTATGATCCTGCCTTAAGTATTTTGAAGTTGATTCTGCTACCAGACCCAGGCACTGTAGCAGATATTCAATCCACTTGTTGTTTGTTGATCGGAGATCAGATAATGAGAAAATAAAAGTACCATCCTCACTTAAGGATTCACACTGATATTTGTGTGGATATTGCAGTTGAAGAGAATCTGATTGTGTATATCCAGCTGCTTAGTGCTGTTTCTGGCTTGTCTAAAACACATTTCCTTTCCTTGTCACAACTCCCAGGTGCTACTGCTGAGCAAATAGTAACATCACTGCCAGAAGTATTTGAAAAGAACAAAAAAAATTGATTCGGACAATTTGTGTGCTGCTGCTATTGATGGAGACACAACTGTGACGAGGGTTAGGGCTAGGGTCATAACAAGGTTAAAAGAAATGTGCCCAGGAATGTTCTCTCTTGTCACATTTCACACTGAATTGCTCTTGTTTTTGCAGATGCTGCAGACAATGCACTATACCTTGTCAAATATCAAGAGACATTTAGCAGTATTTACAGGCTACACTGAGAATTCACCCAGGAACCAGTATACTTTAAAGATTCTCTCTCTCTCTCTCTTCTGTTTCTAGAAGGCAGATATAGCCTGCCCCAAAATCCACTAAGGTCAAAGGAAAATTATACCCATAACCAAGAACCCCATCCCCCACCCCTACGAAGAGGACATCTCTCCAGACACTCACATCACATACCTGTGAATAAAGCTGCAGGCAAATTAAGGGTTTACAGTGAACTGTTTAGTTTATGAGGCAAACTCTTCTGCTGAGTGCCTCCCCTTACCTGAACCTACTTGCACTCTTCCCCTAGTGGTAGGGCACAAAACAACCCTGCACACCCACCTGGGCAGCACTTACTGGATCAAGGTGGAAATGGGCTTAAAGCACAAATTCTAGAAACCCAGCATAATTTGGCAAATTTAAGAAATATCTGCCTTCCAAAGGGGCTGTGGAGGAGGCTGTGGTGATATGAATGGTGTGATTAGTATACTGGCTGTCACAAAAACTGCAAAAGAAGAAGCTGTGTTAAAATCCATTTCCGCAAGACACATGCGTTTTCTTTTGGATGGACTCCACCAGCTCTGTTTCTTAAATCAGTTTTTCTGGCAGAGAGATTCCATTTTGGAAAAAAAATGCACAATACCAGCTCACTTTTCTGCCCAAAAAGCTCAACACAAAGCATAGCAAAGCATTATATTGCATCTACTCTACAGTTTCCTAGAAGTCATGCCACAAGAAGCTGGAAAGTGAGTTTCAATACTCCAGGTCATATCTGTTGAAAGGCAAGTGAGACAGCAGAAGATGCCAGGTTAGTCTGCCCAGGCCAGCGTTCAAACATTGGTGAGGGCCTCTGATAAAAGGTTTGCCAAGATGGGGGTTGCCAAGGTCTTAGAGGGGTTTCAGTGATGTGTTCAAGTCTTCCTAGATTTAAAGGATGATCTTTGGCAAACTCCCCCTGCTGCTTCTCAGCATTTCTAGAGCCAGCAGTTGTTCCATCTGCTGCTGAGGCCGACTTTGAAGAATCCTTGCAAAAAGAAGTACAGTAACTTTAAAGTTCTACTGAAAGAAAAAACCCACTGCTTTTCAAAAGTGACCTTCATGTTTGCCAGTTTCTTGACACATGCTCAGGTAAGGCTGCCTTTTTGTCTATGTATCCCCACGCACATTTCCAGAGCTCTGCCAGTGTAAACTGTGGGCTGCAAGTGGAGATTCAGCAAACAAAATCTCCTGAAAGTCTGCATCAGGAGCTAACTGTTCACATACAGAGAATATATGCACAGTAACTCCCTCACCATAAAAGACCAGCATGATTCAAATCTGTGAACTAATTTGCCTTTGGAAAAAATTGGGCCGTGAAACCCAGGTAGGTATTCACCATTAATGCTGAAACAAGAAGAGAGCACAAAGCAAATTCAACAACGTACTGTAAAGGCTGAAGCAATCTAGCTTTGAAACAGCAAAGCAGAACCAAGGCAGGCACAAACTAGGGTACATAACACCACATGGTTTCAACACACAAGCTTCAGTTTCTGATGCTGCCATCCACAGACCAGTGTCTGCCAAACTAGGCCTTTATTCTGTTTTAAAAGGTTTATTCTAATTACTGTAGGAACTATAAAGGTTTCTTTATCATTTAGTATTATAAATAATTGTGCTTCCAGGCTAGAGTTCAAAGCTCAGTATAGCACTCGCACAACACCACAGGCAGGTCAGGTGACCTTTCTCCAATTCTCCTCTCTCTGGTGCTGAGGACAGACAAAGTGATATGTCTGTCATACGCCATTACCATTAGAACAGAATCTTGTTCTTTTATTACAACTGAACTCCGCCGGATTTCTCAGCAGGAATGCTAAGTGAAATCAATGTCTTGGATTTCCAGGCTGAGCTTGGAGGTCACAGCCACTCTATCATTTCTCAGCATTATCCTTTCCCGTTCTCTCTCTCTCTCCCTGAGCCTCCAACTGGCACACAGCAGATTGAAAACAGCATGCATCACAGGGCTCACACTGAACAATTTTACAGCCTTTTTGAGCCCCCCTCCTTTCCTTGTGGCCCACTCTTTTTTACAATTTGCAAATAAGTCCTGTTTGTGTCCTACAAGTTGTGAGCCAAAGGCACTGGAACACCTACAAATACAGAAAAGCAATACAAGAAAAGGAAAAACAGAGATGGTTTTGCTGACATTACCAGTCAGGTAAGTCTATAATTCTGCGAGTGCCACAAAATAAATATTGTATCTGATCAGCTCTCACCAGACATTCTGTTGGTGCCATATAGATCCAAAAACAGCACCGATTTTAAATGTAGTGAGATCTAACAAGCCATAAGACACTTACAGAATCCCCCTGTAAAATATACAAAAATCTCTTGTTAACCATACACTTTTTTCAAATGGCTGCATGTATTATTTACTGGGGGCCAAATAGCTTTGTGATTGATAGCTTTACAATACATAAAAAAGATGTCCAAGCTAAGGAAAACCATTGAGGAGTCAAAAACTCTGCACTGAGAGGAGAAATTAAATGTAGATTTAAAATTTGATTCATTAACATGATATGCTCTAGCTCCTGACTGTTCATTTTAGTCTTTCATCATATATCTCACTGAGTTGACAATGGTATTACTTATTTGTCTGGGTATTTTTAATCCATACTATTTTATTGTTAGGTTAAAAACTAAGACACTACTGTCAATTCAAGGAATCCATTTTGATATGATAAAGGACATGGACAGTATGCTAGAGGACAATGCGAAAAAGGAAGGACATACGTTTATCAACCTTTAGCTGTCACTTAAACGGGAGCGCGTTTTCCTTGCTTTCCTTAGCTAAATCCTGGTTTGTTGTTTTACAGTAAATAACTAAGGTAAAGAACAATGTCTCAATCCCAGCTGCAACCAATTTTCTTTTGGTCAGCTGGGGAATAAATTGAGTACATCTTATTTCAGGCAAGGAATTCAATGAGTTGATTTTGATAAGACAAACAGCTAAAAAAATTAGATACATTTGAAGTATAGTTAAGAATGGATGGACTTTTCAAAAGCTCTCAAATGTTTTAAAGAACCGAAGTCCCTTTTGAAAGTCAATGGGACTTGTGCTCCAAAGAATCATTTAGGTGCTTGGTAGTGGTGTGTGAAACAGGCCATATTCGATTTGGATTCAGATTCAGCCCGAAATCAGGACAGTGATTCGTTGATTTGGATCACTGTCCCCAATTCAATTCAGCCGAATCCGAATCTGAAGATTTGATGCTGATTCAGAGAATCAGTGATTCAACCAGACACAGCTTTACATGTTTTTTCTACATACCTTGAGGTACCAGTGTGACTCGTGAATGCTGTGATGCTGAGGCAGATGGAGCATCCCACAGGAGTGCGGCGGGAGTCCACTTCTGGGTCCATCAGGGAGTATGCTGGGGGACCCCTCCACACTCCTCCGGCTCACCAGTTGGCCGCAGGAGGACCCCAGGTGCCCCTCGCCAGACCCAGGAGGTATCAGTTGCCAAGCTGGGAGGGCACAGGTGGGGGACCCCACATGCTCCCCAGTGGACCTGGATATGCACTTCTGGGTCTCCTGCCAAGCATGCTGGGAACCCCTCCTGCACTCCTGTGGGATGCTCTATCTGCCCCAGCATTGCAACAATGCTGGGGCAGATAGAGCAGCTTGCTACCTTGACGTATGTAGAAAAAACATTTAAAGCTGTGTCTACATCTGAATCTCCGAAACGTTCCGAATCTCTCTGAATCAATTCAGAGGGTTCCAATTAAATTCAGAGAGATTAAAGGGTCTCCTGATTCAATTCGGATTTGGAGATTCAGCCACCGAATCGGGCCGAACCTCTGCTGAATCAAATCAGGTACTGAAACTTCGCACAGCCCTAGTGCGTTGGAAACTCTGACCTAGGGTATTATATTATAAAGCTATTAAGTATCCCTATTGCTATCTGTAAATTAGGGAAGGGCACAGAAAGTGGCCCTGATTTGCCCTCTCATTCATATTATGGAAGTAGTCTCACTGAGCTTCACTAAAGTAGTTCCACTGAACACAGAAATTGAGCTTAACTCATTAACATTTCCTTAAGGTTATTCATCAATGTTATGAGTAAGTACAGTTCAGTGTGGATCAAAATATAAAGAGACAATTTTTCTCTTGGTCTAATGGTCCACTGTACTGTATGGATAGCTGATTTAAATTGATAAACATTGCAGAAGCTGACTAACAGCAGAAAAAAAAGTTGCTTCTATAATTTACTTGGTTTTCTATTTCATTTAGTTTGCTTTGTCCAGGCAAAGAACACAGGGGGAGAATTATGTGGGGATTTTATGGCAAGAAAGGTAGTCTCTAACAAAATGCTTTCTATCTGATTTTGACTCTCAGCAACTGAATCCTAAGCTTCCATTGGCCAGCAATCTAATAAAGTCACACTATGCTGTGTGGGATACTGCCATTTATATATTTATCCCAACCATAGCTATTTTAACAAACATAGACAGTGTTGTAAAGATACAATTGAATCTGATAATACAACTCCAACATGAACATAAATCTCATTTGCCCACTACTGCCAAACTACTCTCCCTAGATCCCAGAGTTTGAAAGAAAGATATGGTGTGTAACACAACAGACATCAACTTACAGTCAATTTTTTTCATTAGCTATGTATCATAAGACTCCTTTTGATTTCAGTGGATGGATTCTATAGCAGAATTTAGCCCCAAAGACACTGCATTACTGCTATCTTTTGATGCAGTGTCACAAATATAGCTATTGTTTAAGTGGTAAGAGAGAAATGATGGTTGTGCGCAAGGGCTAAATGCCTAGGGTGTCAGTTTTTTGTATATTACCAAAGGATAAAAAAAGAATAGACTTGTGGTTAAAGCACTAAAATGGGATTTTGAAGGAACAACTACACAAGATTTTTTACTGCGGAGTTGTCTAATTAGCTCCACAGTAAAGCATCTGGGCATTTATAGATGAGTTGTGAGAGGCAGGGGAGCACTTTAATTAGCAAGCTGTGATAGTTAAAAGAGCCCAAGCATCACATGTATCAATGTCCCTTGTTCAACAAGCTTTAGTTCAAAGCATCCCACTGCCATTTTTCAGTGCAGGGATGCTGATACACATGATGCTGGAGGCTTCTGGAGTGCATTAATTTTTGTGCTCCAGCAGACTTGATTAACGAGTTTACTCCAACACGCTAGATTTACAGAGCATTGGAGCAGCCTCCCTGCATGTGTATAAGTGCCCTCTGTGTCTACACATGCAGCACTATTAGGCTGGAGTAAACTAATTAACTCTGCTGTAGGATAGTACTGACCAACACAATTACTATCCTATGGTAGAGTTATTTACTGTGCTGTAACACATGTGTAGATGATGAAGAGGGCTGGGTGGGGCACAAAGGTACTACAGTGCGGGGCTGGTTGCCAGTTAGCCCTGCTCTGGAGCATCCTCAAGCCCCAGCCAGCCTCTCCACACTCAGCTGGGGTGGAACAGCTCTGGGCTGGCAGGCTAACCCCCTGGGCCTCCTGCCAGATGGGATTTATTTAGGTATACTAAGTTTATGTGCAGATGCACCCTGAATGGAGTTCCTTGTTCAGTTCCTGACCTTGGGCATGTCATTTATTGCCAGCATGCCTGAATTCCCCTTCTGTCATATGGGGAAAAGAATCCATCCCTAATTCATATGGAGATAAATCTACAAGCTCTTGGGAGGTATGCAGCTATCATATTGGCAAGAACTGTGTAAATATCAAGACAGTTATAAATACCGTGTTACGGCACCGTCTCCTTTAAATGGCACAGTACCTTGCTTTTGGGTGGAGGGCTGTTTGTGCTCTTGTCTGTGTGGATGCTGGTAGGGGATACAGCAGCACCAAGGTTGCCTTGGGGTATGCCAGGTATCTTGCCTCCTGGAGACACTTGCATTGCAGCAAGTTGGGCAGCATACAACTGCTGTAAAAAAGAAAAAGGCAGGAGAGACACAGAAAATGAGACATCATCAATAAATAAATAAATACATCTTTAAAAAAATTCTCCTACTGCAGAGGCTGTATGTTTTTCTGATGGGTATTTTTTATTTAGCACACTGGCATATTTCAAGACAGGAACTGTCACCTCAACTTGTGAGATTCATCCTTCAGGGGAGGAAAGACAGATGTCATATATGAAATGACCCAGCTTCAGCATATCCAGGCATTCAGATAATCCACTTCATGGTCTGCCTGTGCCATGGGACAATCACTTTCCTTCCTGAAAGGATGGGGCCATAAGAACATCCCAGCAATATTATATTAACAACTCCCTCCCCACAAACTCATGGAATTAACGTAATATTTGCTATCATCACACTGTTCATTCTGCTTGTACATTATATCTGTTTATCATACTCGGTATTGCTCTCGTCTGTTTAGGCTGTAAATGGTTTGGGGCAGGGACTAACTGCTGCTTTATGCTTTTCCAATGCTTCTCATTCTTGGTTAGTCTTAGGCACAGCCGCAATAAAATGTAACAACAACAATATATAACATCACATCACAATAACAATCAGGGGCTCCAAGCAAGATTGAGATGTCTTTGTGCAGGGTGCAGCGCAAACACATGAAAACATTTTTTAAAAAATCCTAAAACGCGAGGGCTTTGAGCCAGAAAGGCACTAAGGCACACATTTAACTTTAAGCATGTGAGTACTGCTATCAAAGTCATATGTTTAAAATTAAGCACTGACTTAAGTGCCTTGGTGGAACGGAGCCAAGGACTGAGAGGAAATAGGTAAGCTGGCAGTGTGTTGTAAACCCACCAGGAAGTAGAGAATACAAACACTGTGGGCAAGAGAAGCAGCAGTTAATACAATGTGGCTGCTTTATGTATAGAGTGGGGAATGAAAATGAAGCCAAATGCAAGTCTGGATGGTGCAACAAACTGGTAATGAAATAACAGGGCCTTTTATCCCATGGTCACAGAGTCAGTTTCAACATCAGGCCAGATGTATACTTTATTATTGCTATAGTGCAGTAGGTGTATGGGGCATGTTACAGGAGAAATATGGCACATTCTGCCTCAAGTTGCTTCCACTGTAAATTAGGTATAACAAGAATGGGAGTGACAAATAAGGGGCAGGAAAAGTGGACGTGAGAAAACATGGTATACTAACAAGACTGGACTTCGAGATTCTGCCTACTTGTTGCTGGATGCAGGTGATAGGTCTTCTTTAAAAATGGTTATGTCAATAACAGAAGAAAAGGTCAGAAGGGAGATCACAATGGAACACTAAATAAATTATGTGATCTTGAGAGAGGGGAGTGAGGATTCATCAGGACCAAGCCTGAGGAGCATATTGGAAGCTGGGGAAAAGGTTTTACCTCTGAGTGCTTGCACAAATATTACTCAGACTACATATGCTCTAAAAAGAATATATGACAGTGTGGTCAAATGTCCAGATTTGCCTGCCATGAGTTTGGAATGATTATGTGGCTCGGGAATGCTGAAGACATGAGTAATTGATGTAGGTTATCCCAAACCTTGATACGTCACAACCAAACCCTCATACATTCCTCTATATGTTCTTTCGGTTGTGATATGTATACAATCCTGATCATTTAACAATATTAAATCTATTCTGTTTTTGCTCCTGTCACTTTAAATAATTCTGCACCAAGGATCTTCTCATTCTTTCTTTTCTCCCACCTTTCCTCCTCCTCTTTTGGTTTTGTTTCTTCTTTCTTTTTTTTTCTGCTTTCTTCATTTTGGCCTCTACTTGTTCCTCATTATTCTTACTCACCATTCATCATTTCCCTTCTTCTTGCACTTTCTCTACTTCCTTCTCAGTCATTCATTCTCTTCTCACTGTCTTACTTGCATACTTACTCATTCATTCTGCCTACTACCTTTATCCATACTCAGCCAACCAGCCTCAAATATAGTCACCCAGGGATAGTCATCCAAGGTCATCCAGTTAGAAGTTATAGTGATGGATACAAGAAACATCAGATCCAGACAGATGGCTCTTAAAGGAGAGTCACTCCTGCAGTCATAAAGGCAGAAACAAACAAGGGCATGAAAGCTGCTCCAGCAAGTTGAGTACGGAGGACTGAATGGTGGCACTTCCTCAAAGGACACTGCTCTGCAGCAGCTCAGCATAGGAACTCTCTTGCTCAGAGGGGTGGTTTAGTCATATACCTGGTGGAAGCAGACTAGTGACAGAACTGAGTTTCATGCTGATGGCCAGTCCCTACGGCAAATCCCAGTTTGGGCTTGTTCAAGCCCTGAGAACAGGGGTGTCTAACTATGGGCTGCATGAGTGACATGGGGCTGGTCCACAGACTGGACTGGGCCAATGAACTCCCTCCTCCTTTGCCTTCCTTGCCAGCATACCTGATCTGGCAGCCAATCCAGGCAGTCTGAGATCTCTACTGCATGTGGCACAGATCCTAGAGCAGCAGCCACACTGTAAGATCAGGTATGCTGGGGGGGAGGGAGAGGGAGAAGGGTATAGGGAAGAAATGGGGTCATGGGTCCCAATCTAGCCCTGTGCCACAGTCATGTGCCATGTTCTGTGTGGGGCTGATCAGACCCAGGGGCAGCACTGGGGGGCAGATGACAGAGCTCTGTGGGTCTGTTTGACACCCCCGCCTTAAAAGTAACATGACACAAGTGTGAAATGACTTCTGGAAGAAGTTAAGAAAGAAGCAAAATGGCCAAATGAGGGCTCTGAATGTTATTGCACCAAGGAATTTGTGCTGTTTTATAGCTGTTCAGTGGTCTATATGAAATTAGTTGGAAGCGATGGGTGCCTATACATGTGCTCGGGGGTGAGGAGGGGCCGCTCTAATTAAGACAGCCCACTGCCACATGTATTAAGCCCCCCATGTTTTAAAATAGCCATGGGAGTGCTTAACTAAAGCTCATTTGACAAGCTTTAGTTAAAGTGCCCCTGAAGCCATTTTAAAATGTGGAGAGGCTTAATGCATGCGGTGCAGTGATGCTGGAGTGTTCTAATTAGAACGGGAACCAGCACGTCTGTAGGCAGCCAATAGTTCCTAATTGAGGCTAAATGCTACTATGCAGAAGTCCAGCAGAAGGCCATATTTTAAGTGGTTAAGTGTAAATGAAGGGCTGCCTGGACCTTGTACCTGTTCTCTGTTCAGGGACAAGCTGCACAGTCAGAGAGATGGTCTCTTGAAAAAGGACTGAGGCACATTTGGCGACACAGAGCAGTTTGGAAGAGACATTGGAAGAAAACTTGCAGTGCCATCACCCATGTTGAATTCGTTTTTGTGTATACACAGAGGGCTGCAACCTCTCCGGCTGTCCAGGCTGACCCTTTTTTCCTCCACTGTTATTACATGTATTTAATAATTTAAAAATAAAAAATAAAAATGAGTAAACAAGGTCCTCTGGGAAGTCTTAGCTTTATCATGCACAAGGCATCTTTTCTACTAAAAAAGATATCTGACTTAACTATCACTTTAAGAGAAATTTAAGACGTATTATTGCAGGTTGCAAAGACCTAACTTGGCATATAAGTTAGGGTAGATGGCACCTGAGTAAGAGGTCTTATAGCAAATAACCATTCTAGTTCTTTCTGCCATTGGCTCTACTTCCATTCAGAAAATGGTTTAAAAAAAATGAGGATAGCTGTCTAGCTCTAACCTGTTAAATAATCAGAGAGAGGGTGGATTCTTAATTAGCCAGTATGGTTTCACCTACAGTCTTCCCCATTTTGAAAAATGGACTAAGACTTAGCTTGTTAATATTTGGGGGGAAAATCTGAACGTTGACATTATTTGAATCTGTCTTTTCAAATGTAATCATTTTAAGGCATAACTTCTGACTTATGTCCAACAATAGGGCATTGGTTGTTAATTGCAATGGCTAAATAACAAGAGTTTAGAGTGGATGGCTATATTAACTAAAGCAACTGAATGCAGACAAAGAACAGTTCTACCCTGAGGTCCACCAGAGTCTCAAAATTTGGAGAAACTGATACATCAGAAAGATGCCAGTAGTCTCCATGCTGAAGTATACTATTGCCATGAAAAAGCATATTCTGTGCATCTTCAAGTCTGTGAGACTGATGAAGCCAGCACCTCAAAAATAAAATGGATATAATTTGTTCTGTACCATTGCTGGAATGAACTATTCTTGAGTCTCCTTAAACAAATGCCAATAGGGAATCTCTCAGACCACCAAAAAAGTTGTACAATTTAACCAGACTGGAGTCTTAAATGTAACAACTTGGGGATTGTGTAACAGCCCCTGCAACCCTGTAAATCTCAAGGCAATTGAATGGTTTACCCTCACTAAGGTATTCAGTTGAAATCAATGGAGCTCTGTTGATTTAAACAAGTTTATTTTTGCTATCTATGACAAAATAAGAGTAGTAAGGCCATTTAATAAGGCAGACAGACAGATTGCCTAAGAAGTGGGCCTTTAAAAAGGCAATTAAGTCTTAACATCCATGGTTTATTTATAACAAAATAATCATATTTCAGATTATTTGCCTATAAGCAGTACTGTATGCTTATCTGCTCATTAACCTCTTATAAAAATCTGTGTAGAAGCAGAATCATCAGAACAAAACAACTGGTTATACTTTAAAATGAGAGAGAAGCATTGATATTTTAATACAGCAAGTATTAAAAGTAATCCATTAAGCAAAAATCCCCCTTTTCTAGTTTATCACCTGAACCATTTGTAATTCATATTAATATAGATCAGGTGAATTCAGCTAAACTCTCCCAATGGACTAGCTCTCATTGCACTTGGCTTGATGATTACATCATACATCAATACCAAAGCTTTAAGGTTAGACTGGCTTTGAAAATGCCACCCTTAGACATTGTTATTATATGTTAGCAATACTTATTACTGCTTTGAGGGTACACTAAAAACAGTTCTTGTTCTATTGATAAAGAAAATGAGAATTGGATTTAATAGAACATTCTAAAAGATTTAAATCAAGTCTTAGTAATTATATAGATGCAGAGACACATACATGCATACATATAATCTCTATAATAACATCCTTGTATTAAAATAGTTTTTATCTGTGAACTGTTGAGATTAAGATCTGCTCTTATTTAGAGGTGGCAAGCAGCTCTGGAAATCAAATCAGTTTTGAGGGTAAATTTGTCTCTGGTATAAACCATGACTTCAATGGCATTACCACAGAGATTAATTTAAATGTTTAAATGTTTGTGTTAAAATGTTTGAAACTGCAGACTGACCTAACCCTTCAATATCTGTGACATTCTGAGAACAATCATTAAAAATACATACATGAATGGGCCCTGGTCTGACTTCATAGATATATTTTTGCATAAAGACATGGTATAAAATGTGATTTTCTCCTTAGACTACATTAATTTAATCTTCTCTACTATAAATTTCAGAGGAACATTTCACATATGCCAAGGGAAGTATTTTCTTGTGGAAGACTGAAGTTTGAGTAAATTCACTGCTCATTTTCAAAAAGCAGGTCAAGATATTGGAAGAGAGGAGGAAGAATTCAATCAACCAACCAAATTACATGACTTCTCCTATTTAACATTTTAAAAAGTTGGTGTGGGACAAAGAACAGATTTACCCTTATCAGCAACATGAGGCAAATCTCCATAGATACTCAATAGGTCAGCAAGTTCTTTAATATATGAAAGATATTAGATACCCATTTCTTACCTTTCAACCTTTTTTGGTTAAACATTGTTAAACCAAAATGTTAAAGGTCTAACAAATTTTTAAAAGTTGTAAAGATGTTAACAGTTAAGTGCATGGTAACAATTTGCTTCCACAAAAATGAGATTTTGAATAAACAAAGATGCATTAACACAAATCAAAGGGTTTTTACTATTATTATTTAATACCTAGCTCACAGAGTCTATTGTAAGGTTAAGGTCATCCAACTTGAATGCCCCAAATTGGCTAGTTTTCACTTTAGGAAAACTTCAGCAGAATGACAATGTAGCACAGGATCTTCAGGTATTAGAAAGTGCTTACGGCTTTACCTTGGTTATGCCTTTATCCCATCCATTCCTGAAGATTAGTGTACAGTGCTGGCAGAAGACAATGCAGAAGAGTTTTTCAAGGCATCAGAAATGACCCGGCGGTTATTCAAGGGACTTCTCTAATGTGGTTCTGCTCTTTCCTATCAGGGAGATCCCAAAGGATGGTGATGGGAAAGCACTCCTCAGCCTCTTAAGACCTTTCCTGTGGGGTCCCCTAGGGCTCTGTCTTGTTGCTCCTCCAGTTCAACGTGTATATGAAGCTACTGGGTGAGAGTGTGCAGGTATGTGGAGATACCATCAAGTATGATTACACCCTCTTTCTCACCTAACCCAGATGCTGCATTCATCTGACCCAGACCCTGCCCTCTCAGTCCTTTCCCAGCGCCTGGCTGCAGTTGGGAATAGGATGAGGCTGAACCAACTGAAACTGACTCCAGACAAGACAGAGTTGATAACGGTTGGCAGTCTACATGACCTGTAAGGGAGACTGGCACATCTATCATTGATGGGGTTCAGCCTCCCCTTGTTAATCATATCTTCAGCCTTGGGGTCACCCTGGATACTCTGCTGCATCTGGATCTTAAAATGGCAGCAGTGGCCAAGAGTGCAATTTCATCAATTCCATCTGGTAACAAGGCTGTGAACCTTTAAGGTTTGGATTTGGCCACCATCACCCATGCTTTCATAACCTTGAGGCTAGATTACTATAATGTGCCCTACACAGAACTGCCCCTGGAGACCATGAAAAAGCTGCAGCTAGTACAGAATACAGCAGCCCACCTTCTCATGGGGGTGGGTTCCCAGGAACACATAACAACAGTGGCCATCATAAAGGACAGTCTGGTCAAGGTGCTGGTTTTGATATATCAGGTCTTAAATAGTCTGGGCCCTGTGTATCTAAGGGATTGATGGCTCCCTTATATCTTTACTGTGATCCCTTAGGTCAGACAAGAGCAACCTCCTGCAAGTACCATCCTTCATTGGTGAAAATGCATGGGAGCTCATTTTTAGTAGTCACTCCTCAGGACTTGAACTCTCTCATCCCAAACCTGGATATCTTTTAGAAGCACTGTAAAACCTTCTTATTTGAGGGAGCATTTAGCAAACAAAGCTAGGCTGATATATTGTTTAGGGGGTCTCAGTTTTCTATTGCTATTCTAGTTCCCTTTCAAGTTGTTTTGTTCTCTTGCCATTGTCTTCTTTTATAAACTATTCTGTTTTCTTACTGCAAGCTGCCCCAAGCCTTGGGAAGGTTGGCATAAAAATCAAATAAATAATAATAATAATAAGTGATAGCATTGCTAACATGATCCTGAGTAAACCATTTTAAGATAGTTTAATACTTATTGGCCATGATTTTGAACTCAGGCAGCTGTGCTGGCCAGGGGTGGGGCAGTGCTGTCTGGTAGGCATGTGGGTAGCCACAGGGCTGCCCCAAGCAGAGGCAGGCAGGCCCACAGAGCAGCCACAAGCCAGATTGGAGGGGGCGGACTGCACCGGCACCTGCACCACCCAGGTGAGCTCAGCTGCATGTGCTCCTAAGCAGTGGCTGTCCAACCTTGTCTTCAATGCCTCCAGTAATGGAGAGACCACAATTTCCCTGGGCAGTCTAATTCACTGCTTCACTATTCTAACAGTGAAGAAGTTTTTCTGGATATCCAGTCTAAACTTACTCTGCTGAAACTTCAAGGCATTGGTCCATGTCCTCTCTGCAGCAAGAAAGGAAAGGTCCTCTCCTCTTCTTTATGGGAGCCCTTCAAGTAATGGACTGTTATTATGCCCCCTCTTCAGCAGCTTTTCTGCAAGCTGAACATGCCTAGTTCCTTCAGTCTGTCTTCATATGACTTGCCTTCCAAGCAATTTATCATCATCTTTGTCACCCACCTCTGGACCCTTTTTAACTTCTCCATGTCCTTTTTTTTTTTTTTTTTTTTTTT
>NW_017729022.1:95392005-95398294 GCF_001723915.1 Gavialis gangeticus | reverse complement strand
TTTTTTTTTTTTTTTTTTTTATATAAAGTGTGGAGTCAAGAACTGTACACAGTATTCCAAATGAAGCCTAACCAGTGCCAAGTAGAGAAACACTAGACAGTCAGAACTTAACAGAGCTTAATAGGAACTAACAGAATGGTTACTTTTACATTATGTAAAATACATGTCAATAAAAAAGTTTAGTTAATAAATAATTTGCAGACTGTCAGTAAAAAACATCTTGTATTGGCAACTTGAAATTCTAAGGCAGAAAGACAAAACAATTATATGAATTTAAAAGACAGCAGGGAAGCTTACTGCTCATGAATGTGGGTCAGCTGATCTGCTGCAACTGTTGTGTGTCCATCCTATCCAATAATAGAAGCTAAATAAGCAGTTTACCTCAAAATGAAATGGCTGCAAATTTACCACAGTTTAGTTTACATTTATAGTGGGATAGAATGGGCATTTAATATTACTGCTATGTATCAGCTTGAAGTCTCTTACATACCCTTTCTAAACAGGTATATTGTTTCACTTGTCTATCACCTAATGTTTTCTTATACAGCAGATCAGATTAAATAACTGAATGGTCCCTTCTAGCTTTAACAATCAATGAATCTATCAACTTAGGAAACACATTTTAAGGGAAACAAGATGTCACTAGTAAACAGTGAATGTGTCTATACATTCATTAATGTGCCATAGTTACTACGCATTAAGTCTGGTACCTGATTAACCAAGTACTAATTCAATGCACAGTAACTTGCATTACTTCACAGTAGCACTGGTGCACAGTTTTTTAGTGACGCTTATTGTGCAGTAGCCTAATAACACTGTACAGCAGTGTATTAGCATGCTTTTTGCCCGGCATGCTACTGTGCAGTGTTATTAGGCTACTGCGCAGTAAGCATCTTGTGTGGACACACCCACTGTATAATGTAAGCGTTTTGTGTAGATGTACCCACTGTGCAAGAAGAGCAAGATATATCACTGCTATATTTCTTATGAACAATCTTCCAAGAAGATACTGTGTTGTGTTCAAAATTGCCTCTATTAAATTTTCTTCAAACAGGAACTATGGCCTTCCTAACAAGTTTCTTCTAGTTATTGTAATATAACCTCTATAACCCCAAGCCTACAAAGTTTACCCCTTTGGAATAGTCCCACTGCAGTCAATGAGATTACCCAGCTAAATGAGATTGGCAGGATCTGGACATCTAGTATTGATCAAGAATCCAATGACATTCTGACCATCTCAAACCCTTATAGCTTCTTTTTATTATTTTTACATTTGTGACTTCAAATTTTTGAGTTTTCTTATATATATTATTTTGAACTACTGTTTTTGCAGGAAAAATTAGTCATATATAAAAATAAACGGAAAAATATTGTATTCATTCAATAAATAAATGCATTTAAAAGCCTATTTCTCTTGCTTCTATGTCAAGAATAAACCTGGTTGAAGAAATATAGGAAGGAAGAATGTACAACATGAGCCAGTACCAAAATTAGAGTTACTGCAAGAGGCAGACACAATTTGAACTTCCTGTGTTTTCTGCTCTGACCTAAAACTACAAATTTGAGTGGGTTCTAAATTTAAAATAGTATGTTGTATTTTGATAGCATTTTCTCTGAGATAATGTCAAAGCACTTTACACACATTAGTAAATATAGTTTCACCTGAAGTGTAGCCATTTTTCTGAAGGTGGGAAAACATTTTTTCAAATGTTCTAAATGTGAAAAGAGGTAGAGGGTAGTGACTTGCCAATGGACACACTGGAAGTCTGTAGCACAGGACTTGGATACTGTTGCTCTTCAGACCTAAATCTAAACCACAAGGCAATCCTTCCACAGGAAGTAACTGTAAGAACTTATCAATAGACACTTCCACTCAACAGCTAATAAGATGTCAGTCTTTGTGATAACACATCATTGTAAACTTATGATTAAGATTGGATGTGTATCACAAATTAAGAGGTTTTAACTGGAAAACTGTCCAAGTAGCATACATATTTGTACATACAATGTTCATACTGTATGACAGTAATTAAAATTGAATGACTATGTAGAATACATATGGAGAAAGAAATTGGAATAAGTCCTCCAGTCAAAGGTTGTTAGATGAAATGTTGCATGTGAATAGTTTGTGCCATTTAAGAAATATAGTAAATATTGTATATACACAAATAATTTACCATCAATTTATTCCTGGCTTCAGCTTTTTGCATAAAGCCACAAAATTGTTTATTCATGTTGTTGTTACTGTTCTGAATTCCTAAACCAAAGGGTTTTTTGTTAAATACAAGGAAGATGGACTCTTGAAGGAAAAGTGTTAAAATGTCTACATAGTAAGCTACATAAAGAAAAAGGGAGTTAAGATTACATGGACTCAACAAACAATAGGGATGTGGAATTTAAAATAGCTGGACATTTGTGGTGTAAACTATGATCTCCTTATCACTAGCTGACTATTTTGTAATGAAGATGAAGTATCTATATACAGGTTCCACATGGAGACTTGTGTCAGTATAGTTTTTCCATTAGAAGTTTAAAGTCAGTAAAGTAGCATGGACTTTATGTTGTTACAGGAAAAAATCAAGACTGCCCATTTGTTTGCTGCAAATACATTTCCCAAGAGCTTAGTTTTGTATGTATCCAGATCCCAGACAATTTGGCTTGGAGCACCTGAGTTCAGTAACTGTAATTTCCCATTTGTGAAAGCAAAATTCTGAGTGGCCATTTGACAAAATACTTATTTCACTGTATACGGCTTTACTCGACTGGTACTGTACACAACCATTTATTTTTATCCATTAAGTGACCAGAGTGGCTAATAAGCAAACACTGCCAACACATTTACCGTAAATAAGATTCCATACATTTTAGATTATTGAGCTTTAGTTAAGGCATTTCACAACTTTATACACACCTCCTTAGCAACTCTTTCTTCAGTTTATTTATAAATTTCCTGTATGCGTTTTAAGTTGCAGTATTCAACAGGGAATCAAATCAGAAACATGATGTGGTTATTTTAAGACTTATGATGAATCAATGACTGAAAGTCTCAAACTGTCTTACATTTATGCAGTTAAGAAACAACACTTGCGCAAAACAGATTGAGGTCTTGTAACTGCATCTATGCTGGCAAATCCCCATTTAGGCAGAGCCCCACTGAAGTCAGTGGGACTTCCTCTGGAAGCATGAGTCCACCCACATGGATGTTGTTTTGGGATCATACTTTAAACTTCTTAATGACAACAGTTCCCAAAATGTTTCAAGTAAAATTGTCCCCCATGTCCCATTAAATAAGGCAGCAAAGAAATCCCAGAGTAGAGACAGTATACTTGGCCCATGATATCCCATCTGGTACTAGGAACTATTTCATGAGAAACTGCTTGAAAAACAGAAAAAGAATCCATAAAACCACAAGAAGCCCTTCTTATCAGCTGAGATATCATTGTTGCAATGGGGCAGGACAGAGATATCTTTTCACTACAGTTCCTGCAATAATTTTCAATAACAAATTCCATATCATTGACATTTAATGGGGGAAATAAAATATGACCAGAAACAGAGATAAAATGAAAACTTAGCTTAGAGTTTCACTCCTGTTAATTTGCAAATATATGATATTTCCTGCAGATCATCTGTGGATACATCTTTATTTGTTAGTGATAATACAATAGAGCAAAAAGAAAAAAAAAAATCTTTCTGCTCAATCTTCCTAATTAAAATTAAGAGCATTCCTGTGGATGAAGAGTCATGCAAGTATATCAATTGTCCTTGAAGATGGAAATCAATATTGTTCCTTGGTTATCTATTGTGAACCGGAACTCACTGATATATGCTCTGATGGCTCAAAAGCTTAATTTGCTCTTTGAACTGAGTTGCACTCTCAGGTCTCCATTACTGTTGGTCAAAGGATAAAGGCACAGGAGACAGAGACAGTGATAAACTCTTTCTCCATGGTAAGCAGCATTCAAGTGAGCAGCTAACCTTTTCAGCTTGGCCAGAGATTAAAAATGCAAAACTTCTGCCTTTTGGGGAAGCAAGGAGTGTAAATGTGTACCTTCTGGAGTTCCACTGAATCCTCTTTTCACACAAAAAGAACTACATAAAGGAGTAAGTGGGGTTTAAGGAGAAGAGACCATATGAGTTGTAGCAAAAAAGTGTGTCTTCCCTGCAAATTAAACAGTAAGAACTGATTTCTAGAGTGGTACTAAGATATTTTGCCCCTTTACCTTTTGTCTTCACAGGGGGTGCATCTAAGTGAGCCACCTACTGTGCAGGTGTTACTGTGAAGTCTACTTCCATAACAAAGTACTAAATGACAGTGCAGTAACTGGTGCTAATTCGCAGCAGTGCCCTGGCATGGTTACCTGGTGACACTTACTTCGCAGTAGCTCATTACTAGAGTAGCTCATGTAGACGTGCCCAGGAGTGCTAATAAGATATAACAGCCAGATAAGCTGGCCTCTTTATTCAGCTCAAGAATGTTATTTTATTTTATTTTTAGAGGTGGAAAGAAGAGAGTGAAGTATTATTTTGGAGGAGGAAAGGAATGTGAGACCTTCTGGAGTGTTATCTTTACAACTTAATTTCAAGTCAAGATAAATGTGAAACTGTTAAGGGCTTTGGTACAGCAGAAAACTTTGAAACCCTATTTGTCTTCAACAGGGACCTCATTATCATTTCATGGTTTTTTAAATTATTCCACAGGCTACATCCTTGTGGGCTCCATGAACCAGCAGTTAAACAGCCTGGTCTAACCCACCATGGGCGCATCCAGACATGCAGGCATGTGCGCTTGCAGCAGCTCAAATAGAAATGGTGCAAATTTAAGCCAGGGCTTTTTGCCTCAGTCGGCATGCCTGGACATACACTTTGGTGTGGGGCAAATTGTGCCACTTGGGGCAAAATAACCCTGCCTGGCTCCTCCTAGATCTGCAGCCAGGGGGAGTTAGAGCCTGGGGCTAGCACCTGTCCTGGAACCATCAGTACAAAAAGCTGCCCTGTCAAGTAGCTCAGGGCTACTCGCTCTCAGGAGCTTCTGGGGCCCAGCCAATTGGTACCTGTGGACACTGCCCTTTGTGCCAGCTGGACTGCTGGAGCAGCCCTGAGAATTCCCTGTACCCTTTACCCACTGCAGCAGTCTGGCAGTGGGGGCTGCTGCCTGCCTATGACCTGCTGCGCACCTGCCAGACCTGGATGGGGACTGCACAACCTGTAGAGGCATCCACCCCTCTGGACCAGCTGACAGTGGGCTGTGGCTGCAGAGTTGGCCTTTGTGCAGCACTGCTGCCATGGGTGCCCCTTGCCCGGCTATCTGGGCAGTTATCGCCCACAAGATGTTCCCAGTGCAGTGGCCTGCTTTGAACTGTCAAAGCATGACCTCCTGGTCCCAACTGGCCAGGAGGTCAGCCACCTCCAGCTGGGTCCAAGGTGCCAGCTCTGAGCAGGCTCCTCTGCCTGAGTCGTGCCACTTGCCTCCCTAGCAGGAATTCTGGTGTTCCCTATTTGAAAACTGAAAAATACCTGACAAAATAATCCCAAAGTCACTCTGTAAATACCCAGAAATCCATGTTCCTCCACAATTAAAATAAAAGACCACTAGAGAGAGAGAGAGAGAGAAACAGTGATCAGTTGGGCAAAGTTTTATTGATATATCTACAGGGTTAAAGTCATTTGGAAGCATACCAGTGTCTCTATCATCATAAAATGAATTCTAAATACCTATATGTTTTGCTGCCCCCCACAGGGCTAGAGCCCTGCCACAGGGGCACAGCCCCCACCACCACAGGGGGCACATGCCCCATCCCACCCCTGTTTGCTCCCTCAGCTCCCCAGAAGGGCTGCGGGGGCTCTGGGACCTCATGGCAGAACCTCCCCACACAGCACAGGGTAGTGGGGGGCATAGGGGCTCCCCAGTTGCCCCCCAACTGACCCCACCCATTATGCCCCTCCTTATACCCTCCCACCTGGCCCCAGCAATCCAGGACTCAAAAAACCCCCCAAAAAACAAACCCAAAATGCCCTGCACTCACTGGCAGTAGCAGCTGCTGTGGGGGTCACTGGGGCCTTGTGGCAGAGACCCCACCCCATGCAGCATGGAGCAGTGGGGAGCAATGGAGCCCAGGTCCTCTGCCACATGGCCCCAGTAACCCCAATGGCAGCTGCTACTGCTGGTGAGTGCGGGACTTTGGGGTTTTTTTAATTGCCATAATCCTGGAGCTGGGTGGAGCTGTGATTGGAGGGAGGTCGGGGGGCAGGCAGGAGATGGAGCCAGGTAGGGGGAGAAATCTGGGGG
>NW_017729022.1:95367224-95391606 GCF_001723915.1 Gavialis gangeticus | reverse complement strand
TTTTTTTTTTTTTGACCCCTGGATATCCAGGGGTCTAATTTTGCAAGTCTGCAGTGCGGATATGTTTTTTTTTTATTCCCACACATGCCTCTTGCAGCGTCTCAAAGGGCTTTGAGACACAGCAAGATACATGTGTGAGCTCATGTGGATGTGCCCCATGGTTGTAGGTAACTGCTTAACCCAGTACATTCAGCACCTTTTTTAGAATGAACTTGAAAACTACCCTAGATTTGATCTAAAGGTTTATAATTTTGGACACATCTGGTTTGAGTTTCAAGTTTGTAGCCAGCTGAATTTTGCATGGGCTTCAATTCTATTGCAAAACTTTTTGCACAGTTGTCCCAGGCCTCACCCAATTTAGCAAGGTATGTAGGCAGGTGCCCAACTTTAAGCCTGTGAGCTTCCCTACTGATTTCAGTGGGGTTGCTTAGATACTTAAAATCAAGCATATGCTCAGATACCTTGTTAAGCTGGAGCTCTAATAACTACAGGATCTAACAGCAGAAGATGCTGGATGGTAAGGAAGCAAGCCATTAGTGCAAACCAAAATCTTCCAAGACAGCAAAGGAAACCAAAAAGTGCTGACCAAAGGGCATTTTTGAATGTCTGCTTCATTACAGGTAATCACATTTTAAAAATATAAGAAGAAACAACTGAAGTAACTGCTAAATCATTTTATCCTTCACTTTAAAGCTAAAAATGGGTGTGCTCTTCAAAAATTTGCCAGATGCAGCCACCAATTTCTGTGAAGCATTGGCAAACATCTCAGGAAATAGCAAAAATAGCAAAAAAAAAAGCTACTTTCTGGTTCACCTCATTGTTTCCATTCTTACACTGATGTGATGGGAAGAGTGACCCATCTCATATTCCATTAGGACATGTGCGGAAGTTCAATGTATAGGGACTTCATTCCCTCAGAAACGGCATTAGAAAAACTGAGAAAATCCCTTAAGCCTCTGTTTCTGACTCTCTACACACTGAAACCACCAACACTATGCTCAGACGACACTACATCTAAGCCCATGTGTTTTGAAGTCTGAGGTCTAGCCTGAATCTCACTCCATCATGCCACTTTTAGCATGTGTTGTTTTGTCATTTTAGGAAGTCATAGGCACAATAAAATGGATTAATTAAAGTTAAATCTTTTAACTCTTCACTTACTACATTTTAGAGAATATCTCAAAGTCCACTTTAGAACAAGACAAGCAGATCTTATGTTAAACATACTAGGTCCTGTATATATAACTTCACATTTACCTGACAGCAGCACTCAGACCACACTCTGCTCCTAGCTGCAACAAGCATCCTGTGTCCTGCAGTGTTGCAAGAAGAGTAACTTTTGAGCTGTCCAGCTACAACAGACACCACAACATAACAACAGGAGCTGCCACAAGTAGAATATGAGGCCAAGCTAAAATGGGGCATACAATGTGTTATCTCCTACTTACTTTGTTTCTTAAAAAATAGATTAATATTGTTCTAATAAAGTCAATGAAATTATTCTTTACACTAAGGGTTCCCTATTTATTCATATAAAAAAGTAGGATAGTGCATGCTTCTCCATTTTTATTGACCTTCAGAACCAAAACTACTTGGATTCTTTTGAAAACTCCTCCTCACCTAAGCTTAGTATGAACTATTACAATATTAAGGTGGACATGCATATCCAAAACCATTATCAACTCAAATTACTGTCTATGCTTATGACAGTTTTCAGTTGTTAATAATATGAGTAGATAAAAAGAAGGAACAAATCCACATTTTAAATTACTTATCTGCAAATATGGATTATGGGAGTAAAAGCAGTTTTCTGATTTAAAAAATGATCCAGAAACTGTAAACTTTTTTCCACTTTTGTAGCTTAGAAGTAGTCAACACTGATTTAAAACCAAATTAAAAATTGATTCTGGCTGAGTACTCATCTGTAAGGTGAAAGGAATGAGGGAACAGAAGGTTTTTGCAATGGAAATACCGAGAAACTTCAACTGTAGTCACACTAACATGAGCTGCTATCATGAAGTAATAATAGTATTATGCAGCATTTTCTGTTCATTACTTCATTCCTAATGCAATCTCATTTCACTTTAATATTCGGGTCTGATGATGGGGTTAACAAGGGAGGAGGTGTTCGAGTGAGTGTGAATTAGGAATGCTGCTAAAATAGAAGCTATTTTAACAGTTTTGTGTTTAATACAATCTGAAGCCCCGTACATTTTTGCAGGTAAAATATTCACACATTCTGAGACTGACATGGTCTTTGGCAGAGCACAGATAACATCTAGACATATTGATATTATACAGTGTTTCAGAGCAACCAATGATTTACTCCCTATACTAAACACTATAGCTTATTACAGCAGGAATGCTAATACTTCAATCTCTCATGTCTGAACGGTTTCCTCAAAGACTTGGTTATTTCCTATGACCATAAGAAAAAGGAGTGATAGCTCCTTTCACTCCCTCTTTCTTGTACTCCACAAGCCATCTTCATACTGCACAGCAATACATTACAATATGTTCCAACATCTGCCTCCCTGTATGATGTATGACCTATTTGATTGACCCTTTCCGTACTGCTCCAAGACTGGCTGTTCATTACAGGGAGAGGCTGAACACTACTCATCACTTCCTCAGGTCATCAACTAATAAATATACCTCAGTTTTGTGAGAAGTCAGGGATACCAGTGGGTATTTCTCCCATTTTTTTTTTTTATTTTTTTTTTATATAGAACTCTGTCTAGAGCCCTTCCTTTATCCTTAATTATAGGCAGCATTTCATTTCAGAGCAGAAAAGGCCACTTGTAGACCCTTGTATCTGCCAATAATATATTGATATTTCTGTCAATTGCATTTTTTCATGGCAAATATTAGTATGGCAAATACAGATCATGTGAAAAACACTACAACTGTCCATTATAAAAGAAAAATGTCATTCTGCAAAGTCAGTAGTTGTGAAACTCCTTTCAACCTTTCCGGCTGATACCTTAGCATGACACACACATACAAATACACTGCTTTTTGGCTGAGATGATCACATTCATTATAGTAAAGTAGCTTATGTAGCCAAAAATGGAGCACCACAAAAATGTAGCCCAAATCACGTATGCACTGATAGAATCCTGACCGTCATTGCTAAGTGCAATTTTTTTAGTATTAGATAATTCTCTGTTAGCTGCTTGGCTGAAGTCACTCTAAAGAGTTTCGAGTGAATTCTTATGGAAATATAAAGAATGAATGGCCCCTGAAAAGCAGTAACCCTTCTGGTGGTGCAGAGGCATCCTGTCCTGCGGGACAGGTTGCAATGCACTATTCTAACATTAAAAGACTTAAGTTCAAATGAAATCAACCCACCATCTTTCATGAATGTTAAATTAATTAAACCTTAAGAAACTTGAAGCCAGGTGGCCTTCAACCTTCTGTCCTACAATATACCAAAGGCAATATTTTCTGCATACCATTTATGCTTTGCTGTCCATTATTATTTGCATGTTATCAGCACCTAACTAGCTAGAATTATCTGGACTAATTTCTGGTAAAAAGGAAACTAGTTAACAATAGAAATAAGTCATTCTAACATTCTTAGCACACACCAGTATACTAAGTCTATCTACTTTGTGTTGAAGAAGTCTTCTCAATTTTCTACATTTTAGGATAACAGCTGGACTCTTTTATATAGGCAACTATTGATTCTCTGGATCATGTTATACACGCAAGAAGTTTACAAAAGCAGTAAGTTGCTTTCCATTTTATTTGTATAACATAACAAAAGAAAAGCTTATGAAGTGGGGAGAGGATGGCTGCATTTCACCTGAAAATAATTCAGCTATTATCCTAAAATGTAGAAAACTGAGACTTGCTCAACACACAGCAGATTTTTCTTAGGACTGGTGTGTGCTAAGAATGTTAGAGTAACTTATTTCTATTTTTATCTAGTTTCCTTTTTTTACCTGAAAGTAGCCCAGACAGTTCTAGTTAGTTATGTGCTAATAACATGCAGATAATAATGGAGAGTAAGACATAAATGGCACGACAAAATATTACTTTGGTTCACTGCAGGATATTTTTAACGTAAGAGTTTTCATATTGGATCAGACTACTAGTTTACCATGCCCAGTACTGTGTCTCTGAGTATATCTTCCCAACCAGGATATACTATCCATTCCTTTCATATTTTAATAGGGACAAGACATACTTCTGCTTTACATTTCTGTCTAGAGCTTCGAGACCCTTCTCATACACATTCTCATCCACTGCAAATAGGCAGGTATATTCCCAAAACCAAGTCCCTGTTTTAGAGCCAACTAAAGTGAGCCTTAGTCCTTCAGATTTACTTGTATATGGCTATTGCCTCGTCCTATAAAAGTCTATATTGGATTTTCATTCTCCCATAAGTGTCACTGTGTAGTCAATAACTGCATGTGGCAGAAAGTATGTTTGATGATTTTCTTTTTCAGAATTAAGGACTACAATGAGGAGATGCCAGACAATGATCGTTTTGGTCTTGTGTCTATTGTCCTTATTCAAGCAAAACTCATGCTGAAACCAGTGGAACTTTTGCCTATGTGACAGGTTCCTATTGATTAGAGTGGGCTTTCAGTACAGCCTATAAAAGCAATGGCAGGGTATTTTTCATAACTGTCACTGATGCTTATAATTAGTTTATTATCATTTCCATTTGAAATCAGTTGCTTTCTGCTTTCCCATCAAAAACACTGATTTTGTTTTTTATTTTATTGTAGGGTTGCTCATGGGTACTGAGTTGTTGGCACTGATGTTTCTGTAAACTGTTTGACCATCCACAGCTGAAAGGCATTATATGCACTGTGAAGCATTCTTATTAACAATAGCGATAGAGAAAAAAATTGAAATGTTCTCACATAGCAAAAGATGTATTTAAAGGTTTATGAAGTATTTGCAAACAAACACAAAAAATAGCCTACTAACTTTCACTATAGCCTCTTTAAAATGAATTGCCATTTTTACAGTAGGAGAAACAATCAACCCCCAAAGATGGTATCTATTCTCATTGGCTTAGAGGAAATCTAAGAAGTT
This sequence comes from Gavialis gangeticus, assembly GCF_001723915.1. Classification (NCBI taxonomy): domain Eukaryota; kingdom Metazoa; phylum Chordata; order Crocodylia; family Gavialidae; genus Gavialis; species Gavialis gangeticus. The sequence goes on along the minus strand of NW_017729022.1, from coordinate 95,386,554 downwards.
GTCAGTTGTGTAAGCCTCTCCACTCCCCCTGCCTGCTTGTCTTCCATATTCTGATGACTGTTTATGAGCTTAGCTGTCATTCTTTGCACCAGGGAAAGATAGATGGGACACACCAACCCCAACCTAAGTGACCTTTGGATGTGACAGGATTTTTAGGTCAGTCCTGCTAAATGGAAGCCTTGGTGTATCGAGGCTCGCCTCAGGGTGAAATTTCCAGTGAATTTATTATCTCCCAATGCCCTTTGGACTGCTTCCCACCATCAAACACCATGGCAGCACTTGGAACAGGAAGAAATACATTAACTGGAATCTGATCATTTTAAAAGGTTACAGCTGCCCAAATATAATTTAATTTCATACTTGCCCTTTGAGGGTTTGGTGTATATTTTCATTTTATGACTGCAAATGATAAAGCTCTTAAGATTCCAGGCAATAAAAAGGGAAGGGGGGAGTAAAGTATTTTAAGGGTTAGAAGTCTATTCAGTTCATACTCCACAAGCAAAGTGACAAATTAGCTTTCAAAAAAAATCTAACATTTCTCTTTTTATTTATTTTTATCCATCCTTTCTTTCTATGCTTGATCATGCACAACAATACTTGCCACTTAAATCAGAATGGTAGCACCAAGTGCCACCTCAGGAGAGATATATTTGACTTACAAGTAGATATGTAGAAATGCCATATCAATATAGGGTCAGATTCAGGAAATCCTCTCTCTTCAGTATAGTATGTAAACATTAACTTGAAGTCAATGGGACTTAAACTCATGTTCAAAGTTAAGTACCTCCTTAAGGGCTCTCTTAAATCGGACTTGAATTTCTTTTGGTTTCAAAATCCCCCTTCTTTGGAATTCCTTCTACCTCTTTGAAAACTTCTCACACACACAAGTAAATTCATCTACTTATATCACACTATATGGTATGATAACAAGCTGTGTAACTAAAGCATAATACAGTATTCTAAGAAATTAGTAGGCATTCTTTCCTTTTTAATCACTGAATCAAGGGGGAACAAGAATCATACATTGAATCCTGAAATGATTCTGCAGATTCAAGCATAGCCAAATTCTGACTGGATCCTCAGAATTGCTGACTATTTACAACCCTGATGTTGTCAGCGGGAGTAGGTGTTCTCACAGCACAGATTGAAACGTCTCCATTTTTGGAGCAATGGTGCCCTCTCTAAATGGCAAAAAGGGCTTTTGGATACTATGAAAAAGAAAACAGCTTTGGGAGGGAGGGGAACCAAAACAAAACAGACTGGATTTAAGTCCAAATCTACCTAAAGGGATTTGGACCCTAACCTCTCGTGAAGAATTAACAGGCTAGAAAATAAACAGAAAAGACTTGAAGCCATTTGTATTGTCACTTGTACATTGATCTGTGGGTAAAAGTCTAACTTGAAGAATACATGCTTTAAATGTATATGGCCAGATGCTGGGCTCTGTGAGCAGGTATGCTGGGGGAGGGATATCCCTCTCTCCCCTACGGAACACCTGTTAGGAGGCACACAATATCTCAGGGTTTTCTTCTTCAGTTGAACATGTGGGGAAAAGTCAGCTTCCCCAGTGGCCTTCAAAATCCCAAATGAATTAGATTCACTTCCTTTGCACAAAAATTGGTGGTTCTTCATTTCTCTGGGAAAAGCAAGTGCTGCATTTCTAAAAAGGAGCAACAAAATCCACTCCACAACAGTCATCAAAGGCATTCTTACTCCTTCTATGCTCCACAGATGGTCTTTATCATCTGCTGATGTTGCAGTGCATGACCACAGTTGTGATTACAAAACTAAGGAATAATACATAATGTGGCTAGGGGGCCTTGGTGTAGTGCACTTTAAAAACAAAGTGAGTAATTGTTCAAACTGCAAGAAACTGAGTTGGAAGGTACACAGTTGATAATACATATAGCATAAGCTTGAATTAATATGAGACAGTATAATAACATTCTCCTATAGTGTTAATAATCTGAGGATTATGGGTTGATGCAATAATGGACATGATGTGCTAATGGCTTCAAAGGTTTTTTGGGATTAATTACAAAAATATCCTAGTCACCTTTTTTCCCCCAAACATTTTCTATTTCTAATTTTGGCATCTTCTCCCCCCTTTGCCTTAGTGTTTTGTTTTGTTATAGGTTATGTTTTAAATCTTGGTTAAAAGGTAAGGATTACCCCAATAGTAACTTGCTGACCATATCATGTTCTGCAGCACAAGAGCTAACCCTTCAAGTTTCCTGGTAGGATGTGGGTCAGGTGTGTGGGCCCCTCCAGCAAAGGTCCCAAGACATGTGGATGACAGACACTGAAGGCATAATTGACTCCTACTCAGGACTGGCTATGAAACATAGATAGACTTATGGAGGGAAACTAATGTTTCATAAAAGCCATAAGGTGCACTTATGAATTGGTGTCGAACATACTAGATTTGGGAGTCAAACAGTGATAAACACAGGTTTCATGAGTTGCTGTCATTCAGACTGATCCTTCTAAGTGCTGAATACTCTGAACTTTTAGAGGTTTCAAAAGGGCATTAAATACCTTCTTCCACCTCCTCAAAGGCACTAAGCAACCCAGGCTGCTGACCCTGGGTATTGCATCATACAAAGTGGGCACATCTACATGTGCCCCTATGGTGCCGTTGTTACTACGCTGTCACTTAGTGCTTCCTTTTGGCTCATATTGCACTGTGCCAGCAGTGCACAGTTACTTTTAGCTCCTACGATGCTGTAGTGATTCACTATATGAAGGCAGCATGTTGCTACAGTGACATAGCTGCAGCATCATGGTTTGTGCCCTTCAACATTACATCACTGTAGCGTGTTGCTACGGTGACACAGCGTCATGTGCAGATGTGCCCAATAAGTAGTACTACTACATGCTTATCTTGGACACTAGCATATCCAGTACCTGGCATCCAGGCACAAAGGGTGCTTGTACATCAGCGTGGAGACTGCTCTGATGCACTGTAATTACAGAGCATCGAGCATGGTAATTACCATGTTACAGCCAGCTGCCACATTTCATGTATCAGTGTCCACATGCTTCAAAATGGCAGCAGGGGCACTTTAACTAAAGCTCATGGAATGAGCTTTAGTTCGAGCACCCCCACCACCATTTTGAAGTGTGAGGGGTTGCTTATACATAAGACACTGCAGCTCTTAATTAGAGCAGCTTTCAGAGCTGCTCTAATTAAAGCACCGCCCCACCATGTGTAAAAGTGTCCAAAGAGCAGATATAAATTCAATACCCCAAAAGTTATTTCTGAAAATACTTCTGAATCTTCTATTTACATAAAAGCAGTTCAGTGCTGGCTTTGGAAACAAACTGAAGCTATCATACCAGTTACCATGACTGATATTACCTGCAGAATATGTTCAATGCATAAATTTCTAGTCTAAAGAAACCAGTAATTTCACAGCTTCAAACTGTGCCCTATGCTAGTTTAAGTCTGTAGCTGATGCTAAAATATTCTGACTGGAAATAGCTAGCCTTGAAAAGGAACCAGACATAGAAACACAGTATGATAATGGGATTTGAAGAACTTCTAATGGCCTGTGTTGTGCTTATTGTTGGATGCAATCTATACTGCTGGCTTGTCTTCTCCCACATACTTTTACTAAAATGCTTATGTCTCTGTTCCATGTTTAGTTCTTTGTTATCTGAAAACTACAGAGACAAAAGAAATACAGTAGAAGAGCAATCAGAGGAAGTTATATACCAGTTTTAGAAAGATAAAGGTCATATCTACTTACCAATGCATACACATAATATGGTTATACATATACATTATACAAAGCCATATGCATAGGTCACTATATGTTTCTTTTTATAAAATGAATGCTAGCTATTTTTTGTCCATCACAAATTTAGCAACATTTTACACAAGTATTTCTATTCATCCTAATATGTAAGATGAATAAAACGTTATGAATTAATTTCCTGAAATAAGAATGTAGATTTTTTATAGACACTTTCTTCTATTGTAGCTATTTGTTTTTTGTAATATTGTTCTAAACAAGCTCTAAATAGTATGCCTGACTTTCAGTTTTCCTATGTATTTTTCTGTGATGTAATCTTGATGATGGACCATAAATATACATTATTGGCAAAGCTCAGTGTGAAGACAATGAATACTTTGGATATCCAGAAAAATTCACTAGTCTTGTTCAAGCTTTCATGTTTTTATGGGAAGCCTATAAACCTCAAGTTTATAGCTGTACAATGAATTCCCCACCAACCAGCCAAGCTCTACTTAGTGTGGTTTCACATTTCTAGTCCTATACCTCCGTCCTCACAAACAGTTTGTTCAGGACTATATAATCTTCTTTGCATAATTATATAATCATCTTTGCATCAACATCTCTCCAAAGAGCAAACATTATAATAGGAAAACCACTGACTTAATCCAACAAACCCCCACAAACATTATTTGAAATCTGTAAAGGGCATAATATACAAACCATACTTTTTGATTTTGTTTCCGAATTTTTTGATCTGGATCTTTCAGAAAAGAATCAATTTAAAAAGTGTAAGAAACCAAATGCTAATCACTAGAAAATGAAGTAGCTCAGAAATTTGGCATTATTAGAAATCTGTAAGTTTTTTTTTCACTTACCACCCTTTGACTTAGCCCATATAATAAGAGCAATTTGTTCCTTTATTACTGGGCCATTTTTTAGGTTTATGACTGAAGAATACATTAAAATGATATATTCTTTGGGCTCCAAAATCTTAGTTTTACTCCCTCTTCTGAATCACTATGAAAGAGGACCTAAAGATTTCTTAAAGTGAAGCCAAAGTGATGCTACAATGTATAGACAAACAAGGTATAGAAAGAAATGTTTCCATATTTCTAGTAATGACAAGGATTGATTGAAGAAATGTCACCTTTAGGATTCTTTCAGATTGTTCAGAAAAATTGGGCACTTTGGAATTTGTCTTATTACAGAATTCCACTTTAATAGCTGGTTTATCACACAGCAGTTATCGTTATTCCAAACCACAGGAATGATGCATCTTCATGCTATACCACACACAAAACAAAAAAGGTTTCATTTAATATGTAGATCTCCTCACAGTTGTCCTTTAATTTACTGTGGATAGTCTCCTAGAGGACATGATTTAAGTGAAGACTGTCACATTCCTACCTGCAAGCAAACTCTTCCGCTAGTTGCTCGAACTACTTATGATGTCAGCCACTTGAGCAATACTCATTTAAAATTAATGCCTTATAAATAATCAAGGAGTAATCTGCTTCGGTCTGTCAGGCTAACCCCCAAAATAAAAAGTGTAACATTTTTTCAAGAGAAAAGATATTAAGGATGACCTGACCTCTCAAGTATGCTTGCCAGGCAGTTGTCTACTCTTGCCTGAATGACCTATTTTTCCATGCTTACACCATAGAAAAGTTCAAAGGAAGTGGCTATGCAGAGGTTCCCAGCAAAACTATGTCAAGCCTTTTGATGCCCTCACTCCATTATTTAATGAGATAATGAGACTGCATTTGTCAATCCATAAGGGACTGGGTCACTTTTATGATGTGCCTTATAAAGTATACCGGACAGATTGACTCAAAATTTTCAAGTGTGTGTGTATGCATGTATGTATTCATAGTACAACACAGTCACATGAACGTATCTAAAGTAGGTTTACGTGATTATGTGCAATTTTTAGCACACGCACCTCTGATTAATTACATCAGGTGGGGGTTTCTAAAATGCTGCCACATTTGAGATCACCTACCACTTAGAACACCGACAGTCTGACTTTTAAAGATACTCAACACCTAAATCACCCAATAACTTTTTTCAGGTCTCAGTGGACTCAATCCTCCTACTGCTAGAAGCAAACATGTATTTAAGTTATACCTGCTGCAAGCATGTTGCCTTCAGTATTAACTCTACTACTCAGAATTGTTTAAGGTCAGTAGAGTGTAAAGGGACAGAAATGTCTGAGGTCCTATTTTCTAGCTTGAGAGAATCAAGAGGGAAAGAAAAAGAGCAAGATGTAGAAGGAAAAGGTCAGAGAAAGGAAGAGCAAAGGCAGATGTCACAAAAGAAGGAAAGGAAAGGAAAGGAAAGGTGCTTGTGCAAAGCAAGAGACACAGAAATGGGCTTGTGTGTACTGAGGCTTATGTATGTAATGGGACAACACAATGAAGCTGAAACTGGCAAATATGAAAATAGCATGAAAAAAAGACATTGCTTATGCTATTTCCATTGTCCAAATGTCAAACACCTTCTGGGAATGCTAGGGGTGGTAATAGCTGTGTAAGCATCTCTGTAATAGGTTCTTCCAAAAGGGGATTTCTTGAAAACTGCTGGGGTCTGACTCTAGCCCATGTGGGCTCAGAAACGTCAGAGAAAATGCTGGCTGCACTTTTTCCAGAGCTATTTGCATATGTTCTTTAGTATGCAGAATGGCTCTGTATGTAATTGAATTGTTGTTTTTGCCTCTATTAATACATATGCAAATGAGTCACTACTGCAGCTGTGCTGTATTAATCATATGTGTGCTTCTGTCTGTCTGCCCTGCAGGCTCAGGGTCGGAGCGAGTGGGGAAGAGGGAATTCAGGCTCTTTAACCTACAAGAAAACTCACTCATGCAGACAGAGGTCTGTGAGCAAACAGCAGGCCCAAGTTACAACTGAAATGAAGATAGGCTGGTCATTTTTCAGTCCATACAGATACAAAAGGTATCTGAAAAGTTTGGCACAATGGACCGTTACTCTAGATAGAATGAATATGCTACCACAGTTCATTCTTTCCTCAAGGGAAAAAATAAAGTTATAACTTGACAAGCCACAAAATATCCATCCTGTTGGCTTGTCAAGTATATTTACTGCCACATGTATATATCTGTTCAGAAAATGCACTTGGTATTCTGGGAAATCTGAAGCATTTATCTAGGTCCTACCATAATTATCAACCTCTTCCAGAGAATGGCAGAAGGCAGAGAGAATCATGTGGGAGAGTTTTTCATTCATATCTGCTTTGAAAAATTTACTGGGATTACCAGTAAAACTTGAAATCAAAAGAAAGCAAGGGTTGCTTAGATGCCAACTGCAAAGCTTATGTATCCACCATGAAAAAGATTTTTGAGTTGATACATTTTGAGGTTCATTTTTTCATGCAAATTATCACAGTCTCTTTCTCAGCAGGTATCCTAAGAGTGAGGACTATTTACATTCCAACGCTGTAAGATCTGCTTGTGGGATAATTCTGAGATATTTTTCATTCAGAAACATATGGCTTGTTGAAAGCTACAGTTGGCAACCAATGCAAAACCTTGCATATATGCTTTAATGAAAACATTTTTTAAATTGCTACTAAGAGCAAATTATTTTAAAATATATACACATATCAAAAGGAAGCAAATACTTGCAGGCATGAGAGCTGCTCACAGAACTAGACTTCCACTTCATGTAGATGGGGGAGTCTATTTAGATCAATGAAACTGTGCCCACTTGCTCCAGCTGTACAACTGGACCTTGATCTCTAGTAATCTCCTTTAAAATGGTCATTTTGGCTACCCCATGTGTAGAACAGGTGGTGGGTATCCTGTAGCCAACACACTTTTAAAATTAGAAATTAATGGGTGGCAGGAGTGGGGAGTATAGAAGCTGCATTAATATACCTTTAAAGCCTACTTAATGGGGCATCCATGCAACAAAAATATAAACATATTATGCCATATTATTATTCTTATCAGCATTTGTGATGGTTATCAAAAACATGGCTATTAATATACATGAATATAGTCAACTGATGGTAGATGGACAACTGCCATCTTTTGGTTATGCTAATGAGAAGTGTTTCAGTAAATGTACTAAGCTGTTTTTCCAGATGCATGTGCTCACGGTGGAGACCTAATTCTACTTTTTATGCTTAAGTAGATTGCACCAGTTTTACAATATTGTAATTAAACTGGGCATTAATGATTAATTCCACCACAAATTAAGCAAGAATCCTATTAATGAGTCTAGGTAAAGTAGAAAAGCAAACACTGAAGAAAACGTTAGCTCTAAACACTGAAAAGATGAGGCTTAGATGGTATTTAAGTTATATACTGCCCAGTGCTAAGAAATCAACAATCTTCTTGTTCTCAAAATGTTGTGGATAATATCCTAGGCAGGTTATATGGATTCTACAATAAATTAATTATGGATAAAGTATTGCCACCTCTTGGCTACATTTCATGAAAACAATAACAGGCCACAAGGTTTGTTTTCTTGCCAATCAGAAATGATTCAAAGGTATTTGTAGTCCTGTTAGGTGCCCTCCACGGTATCAAAAGGCTTACTATTTCCATTCAGATAAGTTATTACCTTAGGTAGCCAGTTTATCATAGGCTGTTAGGTACTATCAGCAGGCTAGAAGGCAATTGTTTAGTTTGGTCAAAAAAAGAATGTACCTATAGACAACTGTAAGAAACTTGGTAAAGAAAAAGTAATGTTGAAAACTGGGAAAATGTTCCCAATAGTGAGAGACAAAATTGTGGATGAGCCTTCCAAGGATAGTGGTTAAGTCCCAGCACCAGAGGTGTTTCACATTAAACCACACAAAGATTCATTTTAAGCTAAGTACAGAGTCAAAAAGCCTGAGGTTGAATCAATTCAATTTTCACAGGTTAATCTAAATTGCATAGATTGAACCAATAAGCAAGTGAACAGACACTTACTTTTGATACCAGAAATGCAGTCACATGCCTGCAGTGGACCAGGCCAGAAGCTGGAGGGCACTAGAGCATGCCTCCTTGCTCGGTTGGAGCAGACAGCTTGAGCCAAGGCTAGCCTGCCCACCCTGCGAGGGGGGCTCCCAAAGGAGGTGCAGAGCATCCTGGGATGCTGCAGGACTGTGAGTTAACTTGAGTCTGATGGGGATCTGGGACAGAAGTTCAATAAACTGATTTAACCTAAATCAGTTAAGTCTGATACTACATCCATCCTGGTATATCTTAAACCAGTTTGGGCCATTTTGAAAGTGGTTTATGTGCACTGAACTTCTGTAGTGTTAGAGATTTGAACTGGTTTCTGATCACCTATACTGGCTTGTGTAATTTCTGGCTGCCTATACATATGCTCGGGGGTGGGGGGAGCAAGCATTTTAATTAGAGTGGTTCCCAGACAGTGATCTAATTAAAACGACTCACCATTATGTGTATTAAGTCCCCATGCATTTCAAAATAGCTGTGAGATGCTTTATCTAAAGCTCATTAAACAAGGTTTACCTAAAGCGTTCCTGTGGCTATTTTGTAATGCATGGGTTCTTAATACATGTGAGGGTGAGGCAACACTGGAGCTTTCCAGTTAGAATGTGGAGCAGACTCAATTAATCTAATTAGAATGTGAATGAGCACATTTATAGGCACCCTCTGTCCCCAACCTTAGAGACAGATCCTCTACCGGTAATTAGAGGGAGAAACTGAATGGCTTATTTCCTCATTCTCTAACTTCTTTGATGCTATGAATTCCAAAATAAGACTACTTCAGATGAAGCCAGCAAAGTTGTCCTTCACATTCACTTGAATTCATTGGGAATTACATATTTACAATACACATGGGATAGTTGGAACAGGCTAACATTTTTATTACATTTATTAAGGAGAAATACTGGTTAGACAGGTTTAACTTCTTTTTTGTTACTGGAAGTATAATCAACATGTAGCCAGTATTTATATGAACTTGGATATCTACATCCAGATTTTACAACAAAAAATCCTTAAAAAGCTCAATTCAGAAAAATAATAGTTTGGAGACCCACGTCATAGTCAGATTTTCAAAAGTGCTCAAATATGTTCACTTCCTTTGAAAATCTAAATGCGACCCAAACTATTCTGATAATGTTATCAAGATTACAGGTATTAAATATTTTGAAGTTCAAACACTAGCATGGATCTTCCTACACCATTGCAAAGAATAGGATCACATTAAGAATGAAAATTGGACCCAAACACTCAGGAATCAATATGAGCATTTCTTCAACAGCATACAGGGAGGGGCAAAACATGCACAAAAAGAATATGCAACTTTATTTTAATGTGAACTTCTCAAGTGATTGGCCTTTAAAGATGGAGAACAATAGTCACAATACTTTCACATTGAACTTTTTAGCATAAGTTTCCATTTATTTGTGTATTAACAGGTTCAAATTACCACAATCAAAAAAGCATGTAATCTTTTGTCATGCTATGATGATGAAAAAACAAAGTTTGAATGTGAGTACTTTAAGCTATTGATTGTATTTTTCCCAACAGCAGATGTTTGCAGGGAGTATGTATTACATCAGACTGTCATATTGTTTTGAAAAGACACAAAATGCACATACAGTAACAGTATACAGGCAGCTGTCATTATGCATTCGGCATCACTTTTCAATATAGTTAGCTACTTGTGTATACAGCACTTGTATTACTGCCAATTAATCAGTTATTGTCATAATCTCATGATCAGACAACCAAGATGGGGTATAGATTGTCCTCTTTGGATCTAGCTATCAAGGCAGTTGCTTTGTGTTGTTTAATAAATGCTCAGGAGTCAGGTTGTGTCAGAAAAGAAAGTAAGAAAAGTCATCTCAGACAGAGTCTGTTCAGGCTCTGAGAAACATCTAATTATACCCAAATGCTTAACAATGATTTTAGAATAATAACTCCCATATCATTTAATTTTCACTTATCTCCATCATAAGCACATGATATTTAACCTAATAGGCTTAACTACCCATCTGGAAAGTGAGAGAACTTAAATCCCACAGCTTCTAGTCCATATGTGAAAAAATAGGGGTAGGCAATTATTTGGGTCGGCGGGCCACTTAGGGACTTTTGGTGAGCACACCAGGTCAGTACCCCCCACCCCCAAACACAACAGCTCACCAGCACATCCTAAATGACTCTGTCTTGTGCATGGCTGGGCAGATGGGATAGGGCCACAGGTGGGCAGGTAGTGGCATCTGGGAGCAGAGGAGCAGGGCCAGAGCTGGGATTAGGATCTTGGGGCCATGACAGAGTTGGGCTGGGGACCGGGCAGAGTTGGAATCATCTCCCTGCATGCCCCTGCAACAGATACCAGTTCCACAGGCGGAGAATAGATTGTGGCTCTGCCCCAGGTCACCACCACATGATCCTGAGGTGTCTATGGAAACTGGCTGTGATCCATGTGGACAGATGGGTGGGATGGGGCCACGAGCAGGCAGGGAGCAGTGTCTGGGAGCATGATGGGTGGGTGGGACTGGGATTGCAGGGCAGTGTCAGCACAGCATTAGGGCCCAGGTCAGAGCCTCAATTTGCTTCCTGCATATCCCTGCCCACAGAACCAGTACCCTCTTAGGGGCATGTGGGGAGCAGATTGTGGCTCTGCTCAGGCCTCAGCCCCATGCTGTCACTGCCCAAGGGCCTTGGCCCTAGCCCTACCTACTTGGTCCTACTTCCAGATGCTGCTCCCAACCCGCCTACAGCCCCATCCCAACTGCTTGGCTGTGAGACCCTGGGATCATGGGGCATTAACAGCATGGAGCTAGGGCCCAAGCAGTGGGGCTAGGTCTGGCAGCAGGGATGAAGAGTGGCAGTGGCAGCTAGAAGAAACCACCACTTCTGGGAAGTGAATCCAGCTGCTATTCTGACCCAACACTACTGTGTGCCCAGGGGTAGTGGGATTAGCCGCATGCGCTATGGCCTGGGCTGCTCCCTGTGCCTGGGCCAGGTAGGGCTGAGGGACCTGCTGTGGGCCATAAAAAAATCCCTTGGTGGGCTGGATCTGGCTTGCAGGCTGTATTTTGCCCACCCTGTGAAAGAACCATCTTCAAATGAACTCTATACACTAATTATACAATGACTCAGACCTTTCAAGTCACCAGCTTTATTTAATCAACTTTAGATGCCAGGTCAAGATCAAGTACCTGCAAGCTATATACTAAAGGCCAAAATAACCTTCAGTCTATCTAGCTCTTCTTCATCTGAAATGGAACACCACTCATCTTCAATGATTAGTACCCCTGTTCTCTGTTAAACACTTCACTGTGATTAGCCCAGGTAGATCTTAGTACTTAAATACATATGAAGATTTGAACCCAAGTAACTGAATATGGCAAAAATCACTCCCTACCATAAATATGCTTTATTAGAAAGAAGCCATGCTTTCTAATGAAACATTTCACACTGACAATTGCCTTTTTAAAGAGAAGTTAGTGAGAGTGAAAGATGCTGAATTAACAGTCCTGAATTCTTGTCTCCACAGAAGAGATACAAATGGTATTAATTTAATCTTCTTCAGCATGGCCACAGCAATCTACTTCCTCTCAGATTTCTACCAATATGAAGGCTCCATGTGAAGGTTGTTTTAGTTTCCATGCTTCTACATGTTTTAGTCTCATTAACCTTTCCTCTGAAACTGCCAGCAAACCTAACCAAAGAGTGCTAACTAGTTAACTTCAAAGTACTGACCTTCCAGGGTTGTGTTAGCAAGGGGCTTTCAAAACAAAAGCTATGGGCCAGATCCAATTCCACCTATTAGGCATCTAAGTGGTACTTATTATCTACAGATATAGACAAAAGTCTGCTGCGTGGGAGCATACATCAGCTGTTATGCAGCTACAGCTGTTACATCTGCATGATCCTGTAGTGATACAAGTAAGCAAAATCATCCTAACCTTGAATCTGAATAAGACAGGGTTAAAAGTTGAAGGTTTTGCTACACTTCTAGAACTATTGAACAATGAAAATGTAACAGTTGCACCCCAACAGCTCATATAGTTATTCTCTGTATCCTGTGATATTGCTACAATTGTTATGTCTGCTTATATCCTAAGTGTCATCCTATTCCACTCTGCTCAAGTCCATGAAAATTGTTAACTCAGCCTGAGTAGGTCTTTCTCCTCCTTGCTTCATTCAGTGATTTAGGTGTTGCCTTTGTGCCACCATAAACATTTTTATGGTGGCACAAAGGCCAAGCAAACAGATGTCCATACTCCTTGTCATGCCACAAATGCCCACAATGTATAGCCATGACTTAGGTGGCATGAATTTGTGCTGTTATTTTGTGGTAGACATCTGTTTGCTTCAAGGCAGGAGAGCACAGACACTCCTGAGGTGCCTGTACTCTCCAGCTGCTCTGGGAATCCCCTGTATGCCCCTGAAGCCCCAGGAGTGTCTGCCTGGGTTCCCCCATTTGGGATTTTTTGGGCATGTACTTCTACAAATAGAAAGACCCTGAGTTTCCCTGCTTGCAGAGATAAATGCTCATCAGCAAACAGGGACACCCAGGATTCCCCAGACATTCCTCTACTAGCAGAGGGGCATCCTGTGTGTTTTTGCACAAGATTGGGTTGTGGCCACTCCCAGGAGTGGCAGAGTCCTGACCCTGCAGGAAGGGCCATGCCTGAGGGGTGACAAATCAGGGCAACTGCCCCAGGCCCTGCACTTTGGGGGGCCCCGTGGACAGTGCTGTACAGGTCCTGCCATGGGCATGCACCACTACTGCAGGCTCTGCTGCTGCTGAGCACTGCTTGTTCCAGCCATTTGCTGCCCCCTCAGCCCCCAGCTCCACCGTCTCCAGCCGCTCACCACCCCCTCTTCCCCCAGCTCCACCAGCTCTGGCCACTCACCACCCTTCCTCTTGCCCCCGGGCCCTGCACAAGCTGATATGCCCTGGGCCCCACACACTCCTAGGGATGGCTCTGCCTGCAAGACAACAGGTGATGTCTATTTCACCCAATGAGGTGGATCAGCTGTGTTTGGACACATCCTGGCACAACTCATCTGCTTCATTTGGCAATGCCTTTTTATAACCTTAGACTTAAGGCTAAGATTTAAGTGTATAACAAAACTAGACTCATTAACAGTATCTCAGGGACTCAAACAGAGTGGAATGAGCCTGCCTTTAGACTCAGACACCTAGGTGCCACTTAGACTGCAAACAGATATTCAATTTTGTTCCACCGTATAAATTGTTATGGCACCAAAAAACAAGTGAACAGATGTCATAGCCCTTTACTGAGCCACAAACATTTAACTTCTGTGGCACCAACAAAGATAGTAACAATTTGTGCCACCTTTCTGCAGCTCACATCTGTTCACCAGGGGTAGGAGACTGTGGGCTGCCAATGACAGCTTGCACTCTTGCTGCCCCAGGCAGACTCACCCCTCACCTCAGGGGCCCAATCCTGGGAGAAAATGGTCTTGGGTGCCTTACCCCAACTTGGAGCATGTGCCTGCAAGCAGGAAAACCCACACTTGTAGACATGCCCCCCACCCCAACCTCCCATGTCAGGCATGGAGGACTCTCCCAGGAAGGGATCGCCCTGGAATATGTCTGCAAAGCACAGAGAAGGGAATTCCCCTAGAGGTTCCCAACTCTGCTTGCACATGGTGCTCCAGTCTGGAGACAGCAACAAGGAAAGTGCACCGAGTGCCAGAGAGTGCATCCACCACGCTGCCACCCCTGAATCAGGGGCTATGTGCAAGTGGAAAGGGGAGTTCCTCCCCTGTGTTGCAGACCACCACTGGGGGAATCATTCTCCCGACATACATCTGTAAGTGCTGGATGCTTTACCCCACCCCTGCTTGCACACCAAGGCAGGGGAACCATTGTTCCAATGTGCCTGTATGTGCAGAGAGGGCCCCTTGCACATGGCCACAGACCTAGGGGCAGCCTGACTGCAAAGCACTAGCATGATAAGTACAGTGACACCCCTTAAACCCCAGGAGGGGCAGAGGACTGACCTTGGGGAATGACAACCCATCAATATCTGTTAGATGTCCATGAAGTAGATCAGGATGTCTGTCTCCAGCCTGAGATACCCAATAGGTGGAATATAATGTGGCCTATGATTTCACTGAGAAAAAAGTTGTTTTTTTGTTTTCTGTATTTTTACCATAGGAAAATTAACACATGTTGACTATCCTTCTCTACAGAGTGCAGCAAAGTCACTTCAATTTACCTGCAAGGTAAATTTGGTAGGGTCATCTAAAGTGGGATATAGCTATACTTCTAGCTACTTCATGGTATGTAGTACAGGTACCTTAATTCCACTACTAGTGTTCTTTTTCCACTTAGGTTTTCATAATGGGATAACCATTGCATGTTTATTATCTCACTAGAAGAACAGAACAAAATGATGCCTTTGTGTCCGCGAAAATAAAGCTAACAAGTATATCAGACCCTGACTACAAGTGACAAAATCTCTTGCTATTTCTTGCCTTGAAACTGTGTCACTTTTTGACCTCCATAGAAAAAGACAGCATGGCTGTTAGCACACAAAAGGGCACTCCGCACACAAATGTGCACTGACAGATGTTAATGAAGGTGCTCCACTTCGCAGCACCTTCATCTGAACCCTCATATAATGAGGATTTAGATTGTTATGCAATCAGGCACTTTTAAAGCACTCTGTAGCTGTGAACTTCTGTGAGGGCATAACTGTAGAGTGTTTTCAAGGGGCTGATCATGCAACAAATGTAACTTCTGTCTGCACCCACAATCTGAAGGAGTAAGTAATAGGAAAAAAGTGGAGAGACTGGGTGAAGAGAAGTTTGACCCAGGATCATGGGACATCCTGGGTGTTTTCCGTGAAAAATTATTGTTACACACTTTGTAGATAAATTTCCAAAGTAAGAGAAAATACCTCTCCAAAATGATGTCCCAGAGTTTAACTTTTACACATTCACTTATGCAGCATAGAACTGGTTTCAGACCAGCAATATATTTCACATAGGTTATCCAAGAGTCACCCTTCTTTGATGTACGCTGGACTTGATCTAGTTCTTGAGGGCTATAACACTCTTTAATCCAGTACCTAAACTCTGAGCTACTGAGTCCCAATAAGTGAGAATGTCAAAACAATGTGTCATATGTTTCTCAGTCTGATTCAGCTCCTCTGGCATTAAAGTTAGATACCCATTTTGGATTCAGCATCAAAATAGATGCTTAAAATGGTAACAGAAGCCAGGTTCCTGATGCTGCTAAGTGAATCAGTGTTCAAAATGAAGCAGTATTTCTAAATTTTTTCATAATATACTCATGGCTTTAGAGATATTAAACCTGAGATTTTTATGGGACCTGTGAAAATTAGTGATTCAATTTTTCATCCATTGACTGACTACCAACTCCTGCTTCAGTCCCAGCCAAAATCACAGCTGAACAAGACAACATATGTAAACTTGCTCAATCTTTTTTTTTTCCCTTCATGTTCACCAGCACAGACACATGAGACCTACGGTACTTTCCACATTTTCTATGGTGAAATGGTCATTCCCATCCTACCTTCAACTCGGATTACTTTGGTTCAGCAGCTGTCAAACTACAAGCCAACACTAGTCCTGAAATGGAAGACAAGACCTTACCAGCCCCTTTTATCACTTATTTATATCAGAACAATTCTGAGCGAGTGCTGAAAGAGATCTTAGGGTGTGTGTAGATGAAATGGGGGCCCTAAATTGAAGTGGTAGGTTTTAAAAAACACAATTTCAATTTAGGGCTGATTAAACCCCCATGTTGTGCACACAACCTGCTGACTTACCTACCTCTCTGGTTGGGGGGTGGGGTGGGGAAAGGAGGTGAGCTGCTGGCAAGTGGAGTGGTCCCTGGGTTGCTGTGGGGGGCCAGTGTTTCTCTCTGTGGCAGCAGCGGCTCCCCGCTCCAGGTGGCACCTACCCACAGGCACCCAGCTCGAGCGGTCCTGGGGGGCACTGCAGCCATGGAGGGAAGGACTGGGCCCCCACACAGTTCATGCAGGCAGGCAGGCTCTGGTTTGTGGGGGGAAGATCAGGCTCATTGCTTTTCTTGAGCAGAGCCTGCTTTCCCGGGCTGCTTCCAGGCTGCCTGCAGGGCTTCCTGCGGAGCCGTGGAGCTACACGGAGCCCAGTACTTCACTCCACAGCTGTAAGGACAGCAAACTAAAACTCCTTCAAGGAGCTTTTATAGTCCTGTGGCACTTAAACTACCCATGTTATTTGTAGCTCATAGAATCAGAAACTAACACACAGTGTAGCTTTTCATATAAAGGCACAATAGGAATGAATGTATTAACTTCTGTGGTGCACAGAATGTGTCAGCTTACACACTGGCAACTATTTCCGTAAAACTCAACTGACTAACTCCATAAAAAGCCATATCAGAATTGTCTCCCATCTTTTCCTGTGCTAGCTGAACCAAGAGGATTAACCTAGTGTAGTTTAAAAATGTAGCGGTGTGCACATAGTTTTGAAAATGTTCAGCTCTTCTAAGCAAGTACTGAAAATCCCACATGGCCTGACAAATGGTAATGAATAGAACAGAGGTACATACTCAGTGGTGAATCTGGTTTTACAAAAGAACATCAAGTCAGGTTTTTGAAGAACTATAAATGATTTGGATCTGGATCCCATTTATCCAAAAACTTTCTCCAGGCCCATTTCTAGCAGTGAACTACATATGCCAAAACACAAAATTCCAACTCCAGCTATCAGACTTCTTAAAATTCAGTGGGCTTAAATCTGGTCATTTTGATTTGGAAAAGATCTGCAAAAATCTGATTCAGATCCTTGATCAGCTATTCATTATCTCTAGTCCCAGTCTGGGTCCTGGAATAGCTCTTTAGCATGGCTCAGACAAGATTCTATAATATTCTTATAACACAGTTTTGTAATGCCATAGTGTTAAATTAGTAAAAGTATTAATTACTTGCATTACAGCAGCACCTACACTATGCTGAGTAACTTAAAACTATGTAGGGGGTGCAGTTAGTGCCCTGAAGAGCTTATAGCTTGGAAAGACATAATTGTGGTAAGTGATCTTTAAGCAGTTTAAAAGTGTTTATCAGGGCAGGCCCTTTCTGTCTATGAATAGTTACTGGTTGACACATACACAGTTTCTAGGACACTAATGTAAAAGAAAAACAAGTATTTTTTTCCTATTAAGAGTTAAAAGCACAAATCTAAAAATCAAAATTAACATAGATGTAAACAATATATATTTTCCTACTGGTAATGGAAAACCTGAGATGGCTTGCACTTAATTTTAGCTTCAGACGCTAATTTTAAATGAAAAGAATGCACCAAAAACATTGCGAGTTTCATTGTGTTCTAATGGAATAGAAAACTGTTTTCCATATTTACTTAACCTTTGCCTCTTCTGCATTGTTTCCAGACTTACCTGCAGTTGAAGTGGGCCTAAGCCTGGTGTTGCTGCGGCAGCAGCTGCCATGGTAGTTGGGATCAGCTGAACAGGGTAAGGGTCACCTAAGTAAGAGAATAATAGAGGCGTCAGCACCTTTTATCTACTCTCCACCTGCAAATTAAAGTCCTGCATTCACTCTTTCCAAAAGCCTTCTTTTGTGTGCCTTGCTGAGGCCTAATGAAAAGCTCTATTGTGCAGCCTTTTACTAACACTCTTTTCACAATTCTGGCTGAGAGAGGAATGTGAATAAAAGGCACAAGCAATTAAGGCGGAAACCTCATCCTTTTTCATGATGTATTTAGGGAAATGGAAAGAAGTGCACATTGATCAGAGGGCTATACTTCGAAAAAGAGAATGAAAAAAGAGAGAGAGGGAGAAGAAAAGGAAAACAGTACAACCTTGATAAGATCACAGCATTAGAAGGGGACAAATTTACAGGCTTGTCCAGAATATGAAGTTAACCAAACTGAGATCATTGTTAGTAAACTGAACCTCATGTAGATCAAATATTAGGATTTATGTGAACAAGAACTGACACTCTTGAATGCTACATCTCCTCTTTGGTGAAGGCAATCTTATTTTACGGAGTCAGGCCTGGATCCTGCAAAAGGGATAAGTGTATGAAGTCAAGGGTGAAGTCAAAGAGATTAGATAAAAAGGTCAGAAGCTTTGCTGCTTAGTAAAACTGAGATAGCTTAAGGCCAGAAACTGCATTGTGCTAGGCAGTTCACTCTAAATAGGAGTAAAATAACAGTTTTAAAGATTGGATATACTTTTCATGGAAAATGTTCATTTGCTATCTGTGATGGCAAAAGTCAATAAGGAGAGACATGTTTCATTCCAAAAAGGAAATAGACATTTCTGATTTGTCCTTAAATATCTGACTGTTAAACAGACTCTTATTTGTCCTCCTACTAATCAAACCAAGAGGAAGGTGGATTATATTCTGTCTCCAATTGACAAAATGTTTGTCCAGATGACAAAATGACCCTTTCCACTCAACGAATAAAGATCATCAGACCACTGGTGCGTTGGCACAATGATCTGCTAACATGTACGATTAGCGCAGCATAGATTGAGCCATTTGAAATAAGATTAGGGCAGATGAGGAAAGATGCTACCTGAGGCTGCAGTACCTTTGTTTCAACAAGCATGCTGAAGTTTCCCTATAACATTTGTTGAACA
>NW_017729022.1:95359415-95362224 GCF_001723915.1 Gavialis gangeticus | reverse complement strand
ATATCATCATCATAAAGTATTAGAAAATAACATTTTGTGATGACAAAATCAAAAACTCCTGAAAAAGATGAACAGGGGGAAAAATACTCCAGGTTTTTTTTAAATATTGTAAGCAGGACATGTGGTAAAATTTAGATATATGCTTTCAGGAAAGCAACTAATGTTTAGATTATCCTTCAGCAATGCTCTCTTCTTGTATAGAATTTTTCATGCAAGGATCTCAGCATCTTGTAAACATTAAATCTTGCAGCTCCCCTGTAAGATGAATCAGTATTAGTAAACCTATTCACAGATAGACAAAGTGGAGCCCATAAAAATAATAAAATAATAATAAAAATAATGCCAGGATTTAGCAAACAACCAAGCAATGCTTTACTTTAAGGGACTTACATGGATGATGAATGTTGAAAACATACGTAAGGGCTTTGCTGAATTAAGCTAAAATTACTCTCCAAGGACACAGAGCCCAGTAATCTTAAAGCTAAGACCATGAACCAAGAATCATAGTTTCATAGTTGGTAGGGTTGGAAGGGACCTGAGCAGATCATCAAGTCTGACCCCCTGCCATGGAAGGAAAGGATGCGGGGGTCAAATGACCCCAGCTAGGTGGCTGTCTAGCCTCCTTTTAAAGACCCCAAAGGTAGGGGCAAGCACCACTTCCCTTGGAAGTTGGTTCCAGATCCTAGCTGCCCTAACAGTGAAGTAGTGCCTCCTGATATCTAGCCTGAATCTACTCTCAGTCAACTTATGACTGTTGTTCCTTGTTACCCCTGGTAGTGCTCGGGGGAACAGGGACTCTCCCATTGCCTTCTGGTCTCCCTTAGCAAGTTTATAGGCTGCCACCAGATCCCCTCTCAGCCTTCTTTTGTTGAGGCTGAACAGGTTCAGTTCCCTTAGCCTCTCCTCATAGGACCTGCCCTGCTGCCCCCTATTCATGTGAGTGACTCTCCTCTGGACCCTCTCCATGTTGTCCACATCCCTCCTGAAGTGCAGTGCCCAGAACTGGACGCAGTACTGCAACTGTGGCCTGACCAGTGTTGCATAGAGGGGGAGGATCACCTCCCTGGACCTGCTCGTGATGCATCTATGGATGCATGACAAAGTGCGGTTAGCCTTCCTGACCGTGTCCCCACATTGGCGGCCCATGTTCATTCTGGAATCAATAGTGATTCCAAGATCCTTTTCTGCCTCTGTGCTGATGAGAAGGGAGTTCCCCAGCCTGTAGGTATGCTGCTGGTTCTCCCTTCCCAGGTGCAACACCTTGCACTTGTCCATATTGAAACCCATCCTAATCTCATCTGCCCACCTCTGTAACCTGTCGAGATCTAGTTGAAGCTTGTCCCTCTCTTCTAGCATGCTCACTTCTCCCCACATCTTAGGGTCTAGATGCTTAACTTCATGCATCATGGTGCCTAACTTCCCACATCAGCCTCTAGTCCACTTTTTTTAGAAAAAAACAAGCTTTCTGTTCTGGTTTGATTTTTAACCAGAGTATGCTATTGTTTTGCATTTTTCATAGTCCATTTGATTTAATTTAGGATTCTATTTCACATTTAATTTCATTGATTGAAAAAAGGTTATTTCATGGTTGAAATTCTTCCAGAACTGTAAGCTGTGTAGAACCAAGATCTTCTCTGCTTCAGGTTCGTTATTTTTTTTTCCACTTTTTTCAGTTCCCTCAAAATATTTTTAAAGAACAAGAAACAGAAAACAATTCTTAAAAGCTTTTAAGGTGCCTCCATGAACTTTTTGGAAATCTTTTTTTCTTCTTTTTGCTACTTCAGTATTATTTTGGTCAATAATAGAATTAGGCTAAAAACAATTCATTCTTTTTATTGAGTGCAATTGGTCATGCCTCTGCTAGCCTTTGTTTCCCAAGATTACCTATCACTCTAAATCTACTATGACTAGTCTACATAACTAATGTATAACTATATTAACCCCGCCCTGTCTGCCACTGAACCTACAGTGCAATTTTGTGGAAGTTTAAGTCATATACAGTAATGTGCAGAGAAATCAAGATTTCTTCATGATCCTTTATACAGACACATGATAAAAGAAAGCTTATTTTCTGAAGTGCTTATGGTACCATTACATATTACATTTAGCATGTTATATTTAGATTGAAGTGAGTGCATCTACATATGAAATTAAGGTGATGCAATAAACTCCAGACCGGTTTGCACTGGAGTCAACTGCTTTTAGGTACAGTGTCTATACATGTGCCCAGGACAGCAGCAATTTCAACTGGGGTGAAGCAAGCTCCCAGCTGGCTGGGCTGACCAGGTGCAAAAACCCAGTCATCATCTACACATGGGTTTTGGTGCAGTATACTATTTGGCCATAAGATAGTACTGTTCCTGACAGTACTGTCCTACGGCTGAGTTAATTAGTTTATTGTGGATGATCTCCACCCCATTGTGCTGAGGGAATTACTGAGGTCATTGCGGCACCCCTGGCACGGCTTTACGAGCACTCGTGGTGCTCTGGTGTGGTGTCAGAGGACTGGAAAAGGGCCAATGTAGTTCCCATCTTCATAAAGGGGAGGAAGGAGGACCCAGGAAACTATAGGCCAGTTAGTCTTACCTTGATCCTGGGGAAGCTTTGTGAGAGAATTATCCTGGCACATGTCCATGAGGGGCCAGCGGGGAAGGTTACGCTTAGGGGCAACCAACACAGGTTCATTAGAGGCAAGTCCTGTCAGACCAACTTGGTGGCCTTCTAAAACCAGGTCACCAAATCCTTAGATGCAGGGGTAGCAGTGGACATAGTCTTCCTGGACTTTCAGAAGGCCTTCGACACTGTCTCT